>NC_071404.1:61909404-62250654 GCF_017976375.1 Cuculus canorus
CTCCTCAGCCCTTGTGAAGTTGTAGGCTTTATGCCTGCCAGGCTCTTCATGGGTAAGCAAGGACACATCTGGAATCCTCCTTCCTCCTCTCCCTCCCTCTTTCATACTGTGAGGAAACAGGCAATTTTGGAGTCTCTATCCTCCTGCCTCTTCTGCTCTGAGCATCTTTTCCTGCAAGATTTGACTCCCTTCCCTGCTGTGGGATGAGCAGTTCAGCTGTGTGTGATGCAGGCACTGTGCTGTGGGAGTTCAGCTCAAAGGGAAACTTACCCAATGTGTGATGTGGTCCTACAGTTGGTTTGGGCTGGGTTATGAACAATGAGGTTTTAATTACTTTGTAAGTGCTGGAGGAAATTTGCATATAAAGAAACAGGCTGCATTGAATCTTGGAAAGCATTTCTGCTGTCCTAAAAATTTAATATCTTCTGTACTGCTGCTGTTTTCTGTGGATATAGTTTTTGAGACTTCCCTGGGTTCTTCAGTTTTGTTGTAGTTTTTTAATGTTGTTAACATTTTGAAGTTAAGATAAAGAAAAGGGAATAAGGATAAGGAAAGGCATGTTATCAGCGTTAGGGGAGAACATATCAGCTCAAGCATTTCAGGGACTTAGCCCATTGCAAACTGGAAAAGCTTGGGTGTGTGATTTATGATCCCAAGCCAGACTGAGGATCAGGTAGCCCTCGTCCTGACAAAGCCTGGCATGGGATGTATCTCCAAGGAGCATGCACACTTTGTCACAACAGATGATGCTTTGACTATGAAGCAGGATTTCCACTTGCAGGGTTGGTCAGTGATGGGCACGGTTTTTCTCCATTCTTGCATGGAACTGTGATGGCAGGTGCCCTCACTCAGAGCACCCAAATGACGGGTGGAAAGCTGAGCTGCCCCGGCTCACAGTTGCTCAGCACATCTGCAGGAAGACGCTCATAGTGGAAAAAGCACCACAAGCTTTTGAAAACTGGCTTTTGTCCTTTGGAAATACAAGCCCAATTGCTGCTGGTCTCTTGCTCAGATCTACATTCACAGCATCTGTCCAACTTTTGCAAAGTCCCTGGGAACTGTGGTAATGCTTCCTGTCCAGCTATGCTTAGCACTGATAAATTTAGACCAAGTGAGCCATAATGACAGTACAGGAACCAGAGGAGTGCTGGCTGCTCTCCAGGAGAAAGGTTTGGCTCTCCATACAGAGATGTCTTCATCCTTCGAGTTGCCAAGCCTGTCCTGACCTTTCTGCCTGCTCTGAGTGGCGTGTGCCTCTGCATCACTTTTTTTTTGTGCTCTTCAAGCCCCTGTTTTGTACAATCATCTACATCACTCATTTCCCTCTAATGGTTTTCACTCACCCCTGCAAGAAATCAAGGTACAGAAATGCTTAGACACATCTGATGGGCATGCACAGTGTAGCTGGATGTATTTAAACATGCAGTTTGGAGCAGGTCACCCCATGCTGTCAGATGATGCTGGGGCAAAGCCATCCCCAGCTCGTTGCTGTGTTCCTGAGAGCACTTGACACCCTGCTTCTTTGCCCGTCTGGAACAAATCTCTGCAATTCTAATTGGAGCAGAGGCAGGGAAATAGCTGGAGAGGGCTTCTCATACTAAGGCAGTTATCTTTTCATTTCGAGCTTGAGATTAACAAACATTAGTTGCTTCCACCTCCAAAGGGACTGGCTTCTGAACACGGAATAATTGTAGAAGATATTGTATTCAAGATGAAAATTTTGGGAGATGTAAATTACCCATTACTGTCATTATGATTACTACTGTAAGTACTGAGCTAGCAAGAGCCCAGCCACACCCGGGCTGCCTCATTCCCATGCCAGAGGTCACAACACTGGCCCCTGACAGGAGGCAAAGCCAGGCATCTGTCCCTGCCTTTACTTTGACCAAGAGCAGCAAGCTGCAGTAGTGCCTGTGTGTAGGAAGAAGTGTTAGGTCTGATGGTGGCCAGACAGACGGGGCACCTGCTCCACAGGTGATGAAGTCATGGTCTCAAACTAGTTAAGATAGTTGATGAATATGGGTTCACAGGACCTGAGAAGCTGGTCACACACATCTGGCAGAGGACGGCACAAGATAACTGCCCAGCCATGACTTCCAGGTACAATGGACATGATGCAAACACAAATTATTGCTCCATGTATTTTGCTCTTGCAAGAAGTAGAAGCACAAACTGCAAAAGTAGTGCAGAACAGATGCAACACCTGTGAGTCTCCGTTCAAACACACTGTGAAGGCTGTCGCTTTTTTTGCTGCTTCCCTGCAAAAAGAGGCTGGAGCTGTGTGCGTGGTGACAGTGACGAGGGAGAGATGGGTGCTGCAGAGGAAGCCAGTCTCAGCCTGTCCCCCCAAAAATGTAGGTGCAAGGTGCTGAGCAGCCTTCTTTTGTACTTTGCAGATGCTGCAGGCATTTGGTGAGGGGCTTTTGCACGTGGTGGTTGAGTATGATCGAAAGCCAGGAGCTGGCATTAGGAGCATACCCAGTAATTCACATCTAGCATTTTTGGCTCCCATAAAACAAATGGAGCTGGCACCCGTTACGCAAGCCACCTTACCTATGGAAAAAGTAATCACATCATTACTCTAATTGTTCTCAATTTTGAGATATAATCACTGTTTTCTGCATGGAGCCCAGCCCATCTGTCTGCAGCTTCAGGAGAGATGGGGGCGGGCCTCGCAGGTATAGTTTTTGACAAGTGCCTCTCTGTGTGGCATTTCTTCTGGGGGAAAACATTCGTGAAGAACCTGGAGCCAGTTGCTCAGAGGAAGGTGGTAAAATAATACTGGAAATAGAAGTGAAGTGAATGTGGGGCTAGTGTGGGAGGTGGGGAGAGGGGTATGGGAACTTGCATTGCAAATGTGTTGGGAAAGAGCATAGTCCATCTTTTTGGTAGGTGAAGATCGGCATGCTGGTCAACTTCCTTCAGCAGTGTCATGGAGACTTCAAGCAGTCTGCAATGCATTTTAGTCTGAAATAGGGCAAATGATTGGTGACTTAAAAAAATGTTTTTTTCTCTGGTTGTAAGGGAAAATCCATGGTAGACACCAAGGGCAGTTAAGGCAGGTTAATGATCCTGGCCCTGTCCTGTCAAGGTCAAAGGACAGAGGGCTGTTGGTCTTGTACAGGGGACTAACTTAAGCGTTACACACCCTGTGTGTATCCATAATTCAGGGCTCCAGGACTCAGGCTCCTATGATTTGCCTTTTTTCAGTGAGGAGAAATAGCAAATTATAAAGCCTTAGCACATACAAAACTTATGCATGCCTCCACGCTATGAAAAAACCATGATGGTAATTTCCATCTGCCATATATTAGGATGTTCATAACTTTGAGGCTTGCTGCTGGGGAAGAGCTGAAATGTCAATGCTGTTCTTCAAAAATCTAAGTTGTTATCATTAGCTGCTGCATTATGTGTCACGTTACTGCTACTAAACAGGCAATATTCACTCAGATTTCAGGGAACAGGCATGAAGCCTTTGCTCAGATCTCTTGCAGGTGCAGAGGAGTCAAAGCCAGACTGCTTCCCTTCCCTGCAGCTGCTGGCTGCCAGTCTGTCTACCTGCAGAGCAGGTAGCAATGTGGGAACTTAGGCTGGTTTGCAGGACTGAGCACCCTTTTCAGAGGAGCAGTGTGGGAACAGTTCCTCTGGGACTGGGCACTGAATAATTCCTGGTGCTAAGATGGCAATGCACTGGGTTAACAATCATTTAATAGATGATGTTTTTCCTGCCTGTTCCCAATTGAAAAGGCAGCACTGCAGCTTAGCATCTATCACCAGTAAGTTCTTGGTGAAGGGATTTAGATTTGAGCACATAAGGTGGGATCTGAGGTTGTGTGTTTAGAAAAGGGTGGAGGATGCGTGCCTTGCTTTTATCCTGGTTTCTTCTGCTCTGGTTCGTTATTGCTGTTAAAACGAATAGATATAGTCAGGAAAGAAGTGCACAAGCAATGTAAACATGGAACTGTATTGGAATGGAAAAAACAGGGAACTGTGAGGGATTTTTTTGCTGAAAAAATTTAATTTCTTCAGCTTATGATGCTGAGATGTTTCAATTGTAGGAGGAGAGCATTTGTTGTGTTTCTCCACTGTCAGCTTGTTCTCTGCAGTGCTAATTTGTATCTTGGATTTGGTGTCTCTAATCCTGCTGTCTGCTCTCATATATTTTCTCTGTCCTTATGAACACCGCACAGTACAACTTGTCAAACAGAAAAGTGACATTCTGCATCTTTTTACCAGCCCTGCCAGTCCTCTCATCTCGACTCAGTCACCTCCTCCTGGATAGCCTAAGGGTGTCAGCTTTAGGGTGGCCAGGTTTCCCCGTTTCCCTTGTCCCACTGTTTCCTATCCTGCCCACTGCCAGGGACCAAGCGCCTCAGGAGAGGAGGATGTGCTTTCTAAAGGGGCTTAGGGAAACATGGTGGCATTTAAAATCCCAGTCAGACAGCTGCTTCCCCCCAGGTCCATTTCTCACTTCTGGTGTAACAAAAATAATCCTGAATCTACTATTATTGTTTTTTCTTTAAAGACTCATTGTAAGGTTACAATGTGTTGGGTTTTCTTTTCCTTACAAAACAAAGGCAGAGCTGCCTGGGCAGCCTAGTTTATGCTGTGGGATGCTCTCTGGAAGATATTTTGGGGGAAGACCTTGGTCTTTCGACCCAGGGCTACTGGAAGTTGCAGGGGATCAAGGTCAGGTCAGGGTCCTGGCAGTGGGTGCTGCTGGGTCTGCTGGTGCCATGGGTGTTTTGGGCTGCCCAAGGAGCCGGAGGTTACCTTGGGGGCAGCTGGCTGGTGGGGGTAGCAAGTAAGCTTTGTTATAAAAAAGCCAGGTACACAGATCTTGGTGTTTATCCCCTTCTCACACTGCAGTGCTTGGATGTGAAGCAGGACTAGGTCTTTGGGGGCTGACTTAATGCAGGTTTGATGTAAAAAAAACCCTCAATGGTAATTGTTGGAGGTGCCTAAAAAAAGTTGGCAATGTGAACTCATATCTAACTGGGGACAGGGTTATAATTTTGTCTCAGCTTAAGAGGAAAACACGTCCCACAGTATCTATGGCAGGGGTTGGGTAGGGAAGAAGAGGGAAAACATCTGCTGAATGTCTGTGTGTGCGTGGAAGCAAGTGACTCGATGGTACCTGTTTTGAGGACGAGGGGCTGTGGGGAGAGCAGTGAGGCTGGGGTGGCAACTGGGGCCTCCATGTAATGGGGGGAAGGAGGAAGGAGACCAAATATGCTCTTGACACCTGTGTGGTCATTGCACAGCCCATGCAGGGCAGACACACATGGTTCCCTGGCTGGTAATGATGGAGAAAGAATGCAGGAGGTTTTGGAGGATGAAATTAACTGGAGTGACATATTTGGTTTCACAAGAGACTCTGTGAAGCCATGGTGGTGTAACAGCACAGGAGACACTTTCTGTATGCTGTTGTCTGCGGATGATACATCCCAGGCAAATTCAGATAAACTGCAGTGTACAAAGCCCTGGCTCAATCCTGGCCCTGCTCAAGTTTTCTTAAGTCACTTATTTTGCAGGGCCTGTGATTCCCTGTAAACCTACAGCTCTTGCTGTGTCCCCTGGGTGGTGCATGCACCAAGGAGCCAGTGACAGTATAGGTGACAGTGGTTTGCTGGGGTTTTACAGCAGGGCAGGCCATGAACCACTTGCTGCTGGAGTCAAGCCACGTTTCACAGACTTCCAATGCCACAGCAGCTCCCTGGTGCAGGGCTGCACCTACCAGTTACTGGCTGTCTCAAGGCATCTTTCTTCTACTCAGGGCAGCAGGAACATCTCCTCCCAGCTGTGGAGGACATGCAAACACTGCTCGCAGAGCATGAACGCCATCGTTTACACCCCTATCTTGTAGAACATCCATAGCCAGCCTACTCCTGGTCACCTCACCCTGTGGCTGTGCCCATCATCTGTGGCTTGGTCATGGGGAGACACCGACTTGCACAGCGAGGACATATTGCCTACTTCAAAGCAGCCTCTTTGCACTTGCAGCCTATTTTTGTTAGTAGAGATGGGGTGTTGTGGCATGGAGGATTTAGTAACAGCCAAATACAGGCAAAGAAGTTGTCTTCTGCTAAGGTTGGGGCATGGCAAGGGGCAGAAGGAAAGGATCACAATAGATGTATGGCTGGTCCTGTCCTAAACTGCATGGGCAGAGAGATGCCAAGTTGTGTGCATGTGAGTGCATGTGGAGGTTTGGAAAGTCCCTCTCACCTGTGGATGAGTAAGATGATCTGTGCTGCTGGCAAACTCACCAAGAAACCCTAGAGTATGTGTGATGAGTGTATAAGTATTCATATATATAACTGCACATACACATCTGCATATTTTTTCCCTTACACATAGGTATATATTGTCTGTTTTCCCAGAGCAGAGATTTTGTTCCCTGGCCAGCAGCTGGAAGGTGCACAGGGAGTGCTGTGGTCTTTCAGTGTGGGGGAGGTGGGATCCCCCTGTGCACTTCTATTTAGTAATTCCTTTTGTCTTTGCATGGGTGCATGTATGCATAGGTGATCACAAAAATAGGCATGTCCTCTCCTTACAGCACAGTAGTCTGTGCTCCTGCCCCAAAGCACAGGTGAAGGCTGAGTTCTGGCAGGGGAGTGGTCCCACGCAGGTTTTGGCATCCTGGCCCACAGCATGAGGCAAATGCCAATCCCAAGTGCATGCGTTAAGGGGATGCTGTCTTTAGGATGTGGTCTGGTGCTCAGTGTGGGTGCCGTTGTTGTTTGTGTGTGTCATGGTGGAAAGTGTGTGAAGGAAATAAATTTAGTAGTCAAAATACAGGGCCATGCAGTCAGTCATTAACTGCCAGCACGTCTCATCATCCTGCAACCACGAGAAGCTTTTTTAGGGCTGGCGTCCCAGTGGAGGCTGAAGGAAGTGTGGGAGGCTGGTTCCTGGTGACACCTCCACATGCAGCAGTGCTGCCTGCCAGTGCCATTGGCTGCCTCTGGCCTGGGGCTGGCACTGGCCAGCAGTTAAATGCCCGTGCGGACGCGCCAGGGAACATGACCCAGGGCACCCCTCTACAAGCGGTTAGCTTGACCCACCCTGGGCACTGGAGGAAACGGCGACTTGCATCATGCCTCGAGGTAAAGGTTTTGTTTTTTTTAGTTGCTTTGGCATTGCCCTGAGTGAAAACAGTAACATTTGGGAAGAGGGGCTGTAGATTTCCTTGTGGAGTTTTAGTCAAAAGCAAGAGGGACTTTCAAGCTGGGATATAGGTGCCACTTCATAATGGAAGAAATTAGGAGCATGGCTCTTTGCTCGAGCGTGTTTTGAGTGCAGGCACAGTAAGTGCAGCACAATAAGTGTGCCCTGTGGAGATGTGATCCTCAGCTGGTCACTTAAGGTCCTTGGAAAATGAGAGCGGAGATGGAGGAAAGCTCCCTGGTGCTTTGTTTGCCTATGTAGGCAGCAGTGCTGCTGCTGCCAGCGGAGCTGATGGCATTGCTTCTGCCCTGGTTGAGGTGTTGCTGTTGCTTTCCACAGTGGCTACCACTGGAGTTGATAGAGGGCTGCTGCTCCTGAGGGGTTTCCCTAGGATACCAGACTGATTCAGATGCCACAGGGGATGTGGTTCTTTGCAGGGTTATCTTACCAGTGTGTTCTGCTTTGAGGTGGCAGGAGGCTGGCGAGGCTATGGGAGACAATGCTGGGTGGGAGGTGCAGCTCCGCAGCCGGTGGTCTCACGGTGCTGCCAGTCTCCGACACCAGCTCTTGTTGCAGCCATCGAGCTTGGTTGGGTGGCAGGTGACATCACCATGGGAATGGGGAACTAGGAGGAGCTTTCCCACTCTTAAGTGATGCTCAGACAAAAAAATACATAAGTACATGGCCAGGTATTTCAAATCTTGAACTAAAGGGAAGTGCCTGAACAGGTGATCCCAGGAGGCAGCACAAGGACATATCTTTGACTTGTTTGATGACGTGCTAGTTTGAGCACTGTGTGATGGACAGCAAGGCTGTGTTGGTCAGTAGGGCTTTATAAGGCACGTGCAAATGGCTTACTCTAGTGTGCAAATACTTTACTCCCTATTGCAGCCAAAGAGACCACAACCAACATGAGACCTGCATTGCTAGTGCTGCTTCTCTGGGCCATAGCCTGCGCTCACCCTGTAAGTACCCACTGCACAGGTACTTGAACCCCAAACCCCGGTGGTTTTGCCCAGCAGAGGCATGCCGCTCAACAGCCAGTCACTGATTAGATGTCTCCTGGATGTGCTTAGGTGCCCAGCCATGAGCCTGTCAGCTCCCACCTCAGCGCCCGGCAGGAGGTAAGCTGGGGGATGCTCTGGGCCCACAAGTGTCAACCGCCTGTGGAGCCAGTCTGTGATGGTTTGGCCAGCTGTGGGCAGGCATCCTTGGATTGGTTACCTGGGGGAAGAGCTCTCGCTTCTGAGGTCTTTGAGCATTGCCCTACTACTCAGTCTCTTCAAGCTGAGTTGACTTCAACTCATTTTGCCTTGCCTCCCTGTGAACATTCACAATTTGCCTGATGTGTTGCACTGCATTGGTCCTGAAAAAGGGAATTTCTGTGCTCTGAACTGCCATAGTTTGAGCTTTTCTGGGTTGCTTTTTTTTGTTGGTGTCTGCTTTTTTCTTGCATCAGCAGAAATAACTGAAGGGCTGAGGTGCAAGCAACAAAAGTCTTGAGCACCTGCGTGGCTTAGGAACAACATATTGTCCTACAGCAATACCAGTAAACTTGCAGTGGCATTTAATTAACTGAACCACCATGTCATGTTTGGCTTGCAGCACACAACAAATGAAGATGACATCAATGAGCTGGGTGGTGGAGATGGCAGACACCCTCCTTCCAATGCGGAGAGAGTAGACAATGCCCTTGCTGGAGACCTGGCAGGCAGGAACACTGTGGGCAAGGAGCTGGGCAAGCTCAGCAGCCAAGATGAGGGAGGCAGAACGCAGGAGGCTCAGCACAAGAACTGGGTGGAGCATGAGGACATAAATGCCCAGGATGGGAACAACCTTGGTTTCCTGGTAAGTAAGCAGAGATGGGTATTTTCCTCTGCCAAGAAAGCACTCTGAGCACCAGATATAGTGTTGGTCAGATCTGGTAGTGCTTGGCCTGCGCTGTGAGCAGTGCTGATAATGCCTGTGACCTGCAAACCTTTGCAGTTTTCTCCATTTGTCACCTCCATAGGATGAGGATGTGCGTGATGCTGATGATGGTGACAACGAAAAGCACCATGGCGCTGCAGGCAATAGGCTTCTCTTCCATGCTGGTGCGCTGCTGGATGAGGAGGATGAAAGTGGAGACGACACCTTTGATGAGAACAGGGAGGAGGAGGGCAGCGAAGGTCCTACTTATGTAGCTGGTGCTGATGGGGCAGGTGAGCATGACCATGACCTTGGCCATGGGGATGCTGGGGCTGGCAGAGGGCGTGATGACAGCAGCAGCAGCAGCAGCAGCAGCGAGAGCATGGGGGTGGACCACCGGCCGTACAGGAACCATGGTGGCAACTGGTATGAGCGGACCTACAGGCGAGGAGGGGGCAGCAGCAGCAGCCAGGAGGAGGAGGAAAGCTACAGCTTCAAGGATGAAGGCATGCAGAGCGATGACCCCTTTGTCTTCGATGACCCAGGCAGCAGTTACAAGAGGCACCATGCTGGCCATCCTGCCCTGGGGAGCAGCTGGGAAACTGGCCGAGGTGCTAGCTCCTACCGCTGGGAGGAGGGTGACAGCAGGTCTCCAGAGGTAGGGGATACTGACTCGAGAGAAGACACCTCATCCACAGAGGACAACAGTCAGTCAGAAGAGCCCATCACCAGCCAGTCAGAAGAAAACAGTGCCAGCCGCTCTAGGGAGGACAGAGATGAGGAGGACAGCCGCTCTGGGGAGGGTACCACTGAGCAGTTGGAAGAGGAGCTGGGGGAGTCCCCAGAGGACATCTCTCAGGAGGTGGTGAGCACATCGAGTGAACACAGTGACAGCCAGTCCCAGGAAGGGCAAGAGGACCAAGAATTTGCCAAGGACAGTAGTGCATCATCCATGCCTGACAGTGAGTCCAAGGAAGATGAGGGCAACCAGAGCAAGTCTGAGGAAGATGATGGTCACCAGAGCCAGTCCATGGAGGACACTGTGGAGGAGTCAAAGGAGGATGGGAATGACTCTGACTCTGACAGGGACATGCCAAGCACATCAGCTGAAAGCCAGAGTGCATCCCCAGAGGGTGATGGTAGCCAAGAGGACCATACAGGTGAGGACAGTAGGTCCATGGAGAGCAACAACAGTGAGTCTCAGGAGGATGATGATGATGACGACAATGAGGAGAGCCACTCCCAGGAGGATGCCACCCGTGAGTCTAGCAGCCGTGGGGACAACAGCTCACCACAGAGCCTGGAGAGCGGGAGCCGCAAGAGGCGTCCAGGCATCTACCGCAACAAACCCAGGGCTGACTATGATGACAATGACTGCCAGGATGGGTACTGACATGCACACTGCAGCATCATTGGCACTGGGGGCTATAGGGGGAGGGAGGACACTTAATTTATTTCCTATATGGCCTGGTTGACTTCTCTCTGAGAAGATGCTGTGGATAAAATGGAGGTGAGTTCGTCAGGATTTGATCTGCTCACGTGGCGGCAGGGTGCAAAGTGGGAGGTGATGCTGGACATGGGGAAACTCCAAACTCCAGAAAGAAAAGCCATTTCCTGTATCAAACCAGAGAGCCGAGAGCTCTGAGTGCCAGCAGGGTGATGCTGCTCATTTGTCATGAGGACACAGTGGCAGCTTGGCACTCTGGGAGCTGCATCCAGGCATGCCCAGCAGAAAGGTCCTCGTGCTCACCCCTTGTTTTTATCTACCACTACCCTAAAAGCATCTGCTCAGGCTCCACTGGAGCTTAGGAGTTTTCTGTCAGCTCCATATCCTGCACATAAGGAGGAAAAACTAGCAGCATGCATGCTCAGCAGCGTGTGAAGCACTGCTTCAGGGTGAGATGTATGTAATATTTTGTAAGAAATGTACAGAAAACATTATATTGTATTCTTTTTTGCATTGATGGCACTTGTATGTCAAAGATGCGATATACCCTGTTGATTTCCTTAATTACCATTAAAAACATCAGACTCCACAGTGGAATAGTTTGGGGTGTTTCTGTTTCTTTCTCCTGGGGCAGTCCCATGCTGTGATTTGAGGTCAGCTGGAGTGACTGGGAAGCAAAAGCCAGGTTTGTTTTCATGGGAAGCCTCAGTGTGCTGGGGGAAAAGGGGGAAAGCAGAGGCTGTTTCCAGGCACCCCAAGGGCCACACCCTGACCCCAGGGGACCCAGCAGTGGAGGGAAAAGCTGGCTAACAGCCCCAAAAAGCTGGGCCTGAGGTTTTGCTGTATTGTGGCCAACAGCTGCTGCAAGCTGTTCTGCTCTTCCCAAGGCACTGGGAAGAAATTACACCAGACTGTGGGATGCTATCCTGGACCATGGGCTTAGGGTGCCCATGGAGACCCCTAACGTGAAGTCCCCTGCAGCAGACACACAGGTGAGTGGAGGAAAAGGGTTATCTTGGCCAGGTAGATCATGGGTAAAGCCTCCCTTACTCAGTGTGCTTTTTATTCTCTTTTTTTTCTCCTAGCAGCAAGCAAGTAAACAGCATGTTATTTATTTAAAATTCACATCCAGTCTTTTCTTACTTGTTCGTGCGTGTAGGATGAGCTGCACAGCATGGATATTGATGCTGATAGAGGAAGCCATGGTCTGTCACATAGCTGCACAATTTTGCAGTGTGGAGATGTGGCTCCGCAGGGACAGGCTCTGAGGGGGTGGTGCAGATGGGTGCATGCCTTTCAGGTGTGTCATTGCTGGGCATTGAAATACCAAATTCAAGAACCTGTAAAGAAGTGAAATATTTTTTTTACTACTTATAGCAAAACTGTACTTAATTTATAGATTCTTTCCACCACTATAAAAGCTGGGAGTTGAATAGCTCCTGGTTTTGATGGAATTTATGTTTTAACTTCCACCCTATGTAAGCTTTTTCTATTTCTGAGTGAGATGAGCTCTGAAAAGTGCAGTTTCCCCATGCTGCCACCCTGGGAATGTGCCTCTGTCCTGACCTTGCTTTCTGCTGCCACTGGTCCCACTTCACAGTGGATACCTTGGCTGCGAATTGCTCCCCCCTTTTTTTTGGACCCCTTGCATTACCTGTGTGAGGAGTCAGAGATGGTAATGATGCCTACCAGGGTCACAGATACCACAATGCTGGTGCACAGCCCCATCTCTGGGGTGAAAGACTGCAAGCGTGGGTTTGCTTGCAGTGCAGAGATGCAAAAAGTGACAGCTGACACTTTGGTTAAATATTGTAGTAATGTGTTTGCTGGCTCTCTTGCAGAGTAGAGCAGAAAAGGGCACTGCTGTGAACATTCTGGTGTCCAGCAAGTGGTGCTGCTGCTCAGACAACCGGGATGTTTCAGTTACTGGCTCTGCCGTGGGGCTGGTATGCATCTCTGGGACCATCAGAGGTGGTGGTTGTGTAGGGTTAGCTGGTGGGGATGGAGACCAGGAGGGGAGTAATTTTGGGCCTTTCCTGGAAAGCAAGGAGTGTCCCACAACTCTGTGGTGAGCCCAGCCCATGGGCAGGATGGCTGGGACTTCGTGAGGGCAAGATAAAATGTGCTCAGTGAAATGACTGACTACTGTCTATGCTGTTGTTTCATGTTGGCAACAGTGATAAACCAGGAGCAGTCTGAGGGGTATCAAGAGGGATTACAGAGCCTTGGGAGCAGTGATAAGGGACTCTGGAACTCACATAGCTTTTTCATCAATCCTTCTGGTCACAGGGATAAGGTTTGAAAGGGCCAGTCAAGTCTGGCAAATCAACAAATAGCTACAGGATTAGTGCTGCAGCCTGGTGTTTGGCTACTTAGACCATGGGACTCTCTTTGAGAAACCCAGTCTACTGGGGGTTGATGGGATACATCTGTTGGAGAAGAAGAGCATCCTTGGTCATAGGCTTGCCAGCCTAGTGAAAAGGGCTTTGAACTACAGTTACCAGGGAAGGGGAACTCAGTCTATCCTACTCCTGCTAGTTTGGTGCCAGTGCCAGCATCTATTGTGCAGACCCTGAAGAAGGAACACAGGTCAGCAGGAGAGCACCTGAAGAGCAACACAAAGGACTTCCAGCCAGTGGTCAGCTTTGTTGGGGCTCAGCTTAAGTGCCTCTATGCCTAACATGGGGAATAAACAAGAGGAATTAGAGACATGCACATGCCTGCAGGGCTCTGATCTCATTGACATCAGGAGACATGGTGGGATGGATCCTATGACTGGACTGTTGGAATGGAGGGATACGGGCTCTTCAGGAAGGACAGGTGGGGGAGACAAGGAGGGGGTGTCACCCTCTATGTCAGTGACCAGCTGGAGTACATGGAGCTCCACTCGGGGTGGGTGAGGAGGTGACCAAGAGCTTGTGTGTCAAGATTAAAGGAGGGGCAGGGACAGGTGACATTATACTGGGGGTCTGCTACAGGCCACTGGACCAGGAAGAGTGAGCAGATGAAGCCCTCTATAAGCATATAGGCACAGCCTCATGTTCAGAACCTGTGGTACTCATGGGGAACTTCAACCACCCTGATGTCTGTTGGAAGAACAGCACAGCAGGACATAAGCAATCCAGAAGGTTCCTGGAATGTGATAGAAGAGCCAACAAGAAGAGGTGGTACACTAGACCATGTTTCTGCCAATAAGTAAGGGCTGGTGGGCAATGTGAAGCTCAAGGGAAGCCTTGGCTGCAGTGATTGTGAAATGCTGAAGTTCAAGATCCTTAGGGCAGCAAGAGGGAGCACAGAAAACTTGCTATATTAGACTTCAAGAGAGCAGACTTTGGCCTCTTTAGCGATCTTCTTGGTAGCGACCATGGGATAAAGCCCTGGAAGGGAGAGGGGACCAAGAAAGCTAGTTAATATTCAGGGATCCTATCCTCAGGTGTGATGCATCCCAACAAAGAGGAGGTCAGGCAAAAATGGCAGGAGGCCTGTATAGATGAACAAGGAACTCCTGGAAGAACTTAAACAGAAAAGGGAAGCCTACAGAGGGTGGAAGCAATGGCAGGTAGCCTGGGAGGAATACAGAGAAATTGTCCAAGAAGCTGGGGATCAGGTGAGGAGACCTAATGCCCAGATAAAACTAAATCTGGTCAAGGATGTCAAGGACAACAGGAAAAGCTTCTATAGGTATGTCAGTGATAGACGGAACACTAGGGAGGAGGTGGTCTCTTTCTGGAAGGTTGCCCAGGACATGGAGAAAGCTGAGACACTCAGTGATGTTTTTATCTCAGTCTTCACTGGCAAGGGCTCAAGCCACACTGTTCAAGTTGCAGAAGGCAAAGGCAGGGACCGGGAGATCAAAGGAAAGGATTAGGTGCAAGACCATGTAAGGAACATGAAGAAGCACAAGTCCATGGACCTGATGAGATGCAATCATGCACCAGGGAAATGGTGGATGAAATTGCTAAGCCACTGTCCATCATATCTGAGAACCCATGGCAGTCCAGTGAAGTTCCCACTGACTGGAAAAAGGAAAACATAACTCACATTTTTATAAGAGGAAAAAAGAAAGCCCTGAGGAACTACATGCTGGTCAGTCTCACCTCGGTGTCTGGCAACATGATGGAGCAGATCCTCTTGGAAACTCTGCTGCGGTATATGGAAAATGAGGAGGTGGCTGGTGAGGGCCAACATGGCTTCACTAAGGACAAATAATGCCTGATGAATGTGATGGCCTTCTGCAACGGGACTACAGTGTTGGTGTATAAGGGAAGAGGAACTGACATCATTTACTTGACACTGTGCAAAGCATTTGACCCTGTTCAACATGACATTCTTACCTGTAAATTGGAGACACATGGATTCCATGGATGGACCACTCGCTGGACAGGGAATTAACAAGATACTCATGCTCAGAGTTGTGGTCAATGGCTCAGCGTCCAAGTGGAAACCAGTGATGAGTGGTGTTCTGCCGGAGTTGGTGTTAGGACTGGTGTTGTTTAACATCTTTGTTGCAGACATGGACAGTGGGATTGAGTGCACCCTCAGCAAGTTTGCCAATGACACTAAGCTGGTTGACATGCTGGAGGGAAGGGATGCCACCCAGTGACCTGGGCAGGCTTGAGAGGTGAGTCTGTGCTAATCTCATAAAGACCAACAAGGTCGAGTGTAAGGTCCTGCACCTGAGTTGGGGCAATCCCAAGCACAAATACAAGATGGGTGGAGAATGGAGAGAGAGCAGCCCTGAAGAGAAGGACTTGGGGTTGCCGGTGGATGAGAAGCTCAACATGACAGGGCAATGTGTGCTTGCAACCCAGAAAGTCAACCATATCCTCGGCTGCATCAAAAAAATGTGACCAGCAGGTTGAGGGAGGTGATTATTCACCTCTACTCTGCTCTCATGAGACCTTACTTGGAGTACTGCATTCAGTTCTGGAGTCCCCAGTACTTAAAGGGGGCCTACAGAAAAGCTGGGGAGCGGCTGCGTTGGGAGGTGCAGGGATAGGACAAGGGGTAATGGTTTTAGGCCAAAAGAGGAGAGATTTAGATTAGGTATTGGGAAGAAATTTTTTCCTCTGAGGGTGGTGAGGCATTGGAACAGGTTGCCCAGAGAAGTCGTGGAAGCCCCATCCCAGGCCAGGTTGGAGTGGGCTTTGAGCAGCCAGTTCTAGTGGAAATTGTCCCTGCCCATGGCAGGGGGGTTGGAACAAGATGATCCTTAAGGTTCCTTCTGACCCAATATCATTCTATGTAATGGTTTTTGCAGTTTGTGCATGACCATCTGTCCATTCTCATTGTCCTGTGAGTGCCATTGGGGTGAGTGGCAGCGCTGCACAGCTTGGGCAGGGGTTGCTCTCCTTTGCCTCCCAGCTAAAGGGACAACAGGTGCCCATCCTCTTCTTGTTTCATGCACAGAGGAAATTAAAAAAAAACCCAAAAACCAAAAAGAAGGTTGATTTGGCATTAGTTGGAGCTAGAGGAGTGCATGCCTGGCAAACAGGGCATGCAGCACCCTGCTATGTTCCCCCTGCACGTGGGTCCCCTTTGTATGCCTTCCCAGGGACATGCTGTGGTTGCACGCATGTCCCTGCCAGCAATGTGCGAAATTTGCCTCCTGATGCCTGGCTGCTGCCCAAGGCCAGGGAGCCAGTGCCAGAGCTGGCTGCTGCCTGTTGGCCCTGCTTTGATGGCTTCCCACGGGACCATCCCTCATGAGTGTCACAAGGTGGAAACTCAGCCCTTTGCTGTGGGGAAATCTCCCGCCTGGCTGCAGGGAGGGGCCAGTGCAGGGATGTGTCCAGTGCCAGGCAGCACGTGTCCACAAGGGGAAGGGCAGCACGTGTCCACTTGGAGTGAAGTGATGTTTGGGGACACCAGTGGCAGTAGTCTATCTCTTTTGAATGCTGTTTCTCCCTGTATGAGTGGGGCCACCTTGCTTGCCATCCACAGGTGCTCAGTGGCAGGCAGTGCTCCAAGAAATGGGGTTTTGCATGGCCAGAGCATGGCTGAAAGATGCTTGCTTTAAGGATTTTAAGTAATTTTTAGTGGCAGCTTCTGTGTTTGTTTTTTTTTTTTGTGGCACATGCCTGTCTGCATCAAGAATCTGAGGGGAGTGTTTCTGCTCTCTGCTGTCAGGCAGGCAGGAAAAGCAGCTAGGAAGGTCAGCTGAAGACTGCTGGCACTGGAGGTCTTCTTGCCTCAAGATTCAGGCTGATTTAGCGATGAAGTTAGAAGGGTCAGCTTGCCTGGTGGGTTAGGCAAGGATAAAAATGCCCATCTCAATATATGCAATTTTCTTGTTCCCTCACAAAATGTTTTTGCACCATGGGGCTGGCCTCTGGAGCTGAACAGAGTGATTTACTCAGGCATCAGCATTTGGGGTTTAAAGCAGATGTTTTTGGTCGCATTTGGGTTTGTGAAAACACAAGTCTGCACCATCTTAAAACAAAGGTTTCTGCTTGTGTCATTTTTTTTGTCCTTTCCAAGAATGAAAAAAATCTATTTTTAATAAGTAGCCAGGGTAGCTGAAGCGGTGGGGGACAGCAGTGCTGAGCCCGGCTGCAGCACCTGGAATTAGATTGGCCATGGCACACAGGGTGCATTTATTCAACCCCCGTGTTTTCCTGGCTTTGGTGGGAGAAACCGAGACCCTCACAATGCCCCCATCCTGCAGTGGCTTCTTTGGTGATGCAGCCGAGCACTCTGGGCTTCTGTGGTGGTCTAAGCACTGCAGACAGCTGCATGGCTTTTCCTTGGCCCATGTTTGTCTTCAGCAAAATGAATGTATCTGGAAGTAACGATCCATGACATGATCTCTTCTTTGCCCCCTGTGATGGATTACTGTGACGGGAATCGCTCCTTGCCAAGCACATGGGAAGGCGGGGAGAGTTTGCTTGCGTTTCTCTGCCTTTTTCAATGGAAGGAAAACAAAAAAATGTGATGGCATCACCGCTGCCGTCAATCTGAACAAAAGAAATGTCTCAACCATGTGAAAACAGCCTCTGACCTCAATGAACCCCCAAAACATTACAAACCTTTCAGATGCTTTAAGGAAATTTTATTTCCAGCTCCCTTTACTGCCATGCACTTAAATAGCAAATAACGTTTGTGGCTCCCCCTAGCTCATCTATGTCCTGAACATTTTGTGGTGTGTCCTCCTTGGCGCTGCCCCGAGGGCAACATTGGATGGTGCACAACACAGAAGTGTTAGCATCCACTGAGGCTGTGCGATACCCTTATTGCATCCTAAACTCACTGTTGGAGACATAAAAGCGTCAGAGCAAGCAATCATTTTGCAGTTCAGGTCTTTCTGTTTTCGCACCCTGAAATAAAAAGCTGCAGGAGGCGTCAGGTTTACATAAACAGGAGCTGTACTTGCAACTAGGGAGCAGAGGCAGCAGCTGCCCTCTCCCAGCCCAGACCTGGTGATGTTTGACCTGCAAAGCAAAAACTAGGTTCATCATAGCAAGAAAAGTTTACAAAGCCTTCTTTTCCAAAAATAAGATGAGCACCTGAGTGTTAAGTTACTTATTGCAACAGACATACCTGTCTGTGTATATATGGGTACATATACATGTGTTGTGCACCTCATGTGTCTACACAATGACAACCAACCAGTGCAAGCTCAGCAGTTTCCTGCTGATGCATACAGTGCACTCTGCCTCTGCTGTAAATGGCAGCTTCTTAAGGCCAAATGCAGGGGTTTTAGCAAGTTTGAGCAGGAGATGTAGTGATGGGGAGGTAGGCAGGCAGCACCAGTGCAGCACAAAGAGCAGTGTGCCTCCACACCATCCAGATGTCTGAATGTCCAGAGGTGCTGATTCTAATTTGACTTTGGCAGAGAGCTGAATTCCTGGGCTCTGTCTGTAGATTGTTGTTGGGTACCTCTGCAACTGCCATCAGTTCTCTAGCTCTCTGCCTGCTTCCCTTCTGAAAATGGGGCCTTTTGGGGGTTTTATTTGGTTTGAGTTTTTTCCCCCTCCTGCTGTTTCTGTTGTGTTGCTGTGTTTGAGGGCTCTCATGCGTGGTTAGTGTCAGAAAACCGGTGATGGGACCGGCCTTGGTAACTTATTCTAGCTGATGTGCAAACTTTCTTTCTTCTGAAAAACAACAAACAAGCAAAAACCCAGAGGGACTATGATATACAGATACTGCTCAAACATATTAGAACCCAGGTGGTGGTAAGTGCTAGGATTTGTGATAATTCTGTGACCTTGCCTCAGTGATTTGCAGGGTTTCTATTCCCCAGAGTTTAGACTGTTTCAAAGTGCTCATGTTACAGAAACTTGTGGCTCACTTTTTACCAGGCATATAAATAGAGTTGATTTCCTAGATCTGATTTCCTGCCTCAGAGAAAAAGGAAAATCATATGAAATGTTTAGTTGCAGAGCCTAATATATTAAGATTTCATACTGATAACTGAGGTTGACACATGGTGCACTTTAGGTGCCCCTGCTTTTATTCTAAAATTTACTGCTTGCAAAAAATAACAAGCCTCTGGGCAAGGCACCTTCCCATCCCTAAAGGCATGTGCTGTGTGTGGAATTTATCATCAGTTAGCAGCTCCCCACAATGTACCTGTTGACATGGTGAGGAGCAAGATGAGAAAATAATATGAACAACAAACAAAACCCTTCGTTTTTCTTTTGCCCAACTGACCTTAGTTTGTATTTGGCTTTGTGCTATGGGAGGTAAGTGGGTTGAGAGAGGGATCTCTTACTCTCCTGCTGTCGCTAGTTCACCTTCTCTTTGCTCATCACTTCACTCCTCAGTTTGCGCCCATCACACATGTGCTCCTGTCCCTGACAGCAAGTGGAGACATGTGAGAGCTGGGGAAAGTTCTGCCTCTGGTGTTCCCTCTACACATTTTGGAGGTGCCATGACCACCATACTGCAGGACAAGCATGCTCCTTTCAGTGGCTGCAGCAAGCACCTCAGCCTCTTCCTGCCATACTCAAAGTGTCCTTCTGATTTTGTTTTCTTTGCTTATTTTTGGCCCTGAGGTTTCCTTCCAGAATAGCTCCAGGGCATGGAAATAGGATGGTGCGGCTTCGACCGCAGCCTTGGCCCTGTGATGGAGCTGGGCAGGACAGGAGTACGCTGCTTTGCTCATTTACCACCCTGCAAAAATAATAATTAAATTCGGACGTAGGAGCCATGTCAGCCTGTGCCAGACAGGGACACTTTGACCGTGAGGTCTCCGCAGGCTTGGGCAATTACAGCAAAACCATAGGCTGTACCTCTGCTGCTCCATCCTGGGTGCAAGCCCACCCAGTTGCAGCACAAAGCTAGTGCCAGTGGCTGGCGCAGAGCCCATCAGTGTTGGGATACGGTTGGGGCAGGGCTGCCTGCCTTCCCTCCATCTCTTATGTAGTGAGCAACGTGATAGCCTACTTGCACGGGTTAAAAAACTGATGAGAGCACAGCAGGGAAAGCATTGCATTTGTGCATGAGGGTTGTGCACTGCACGTCTGCCTCATTGTCTTAAGGTGCTCCTGAAAAATGTGGTTTTGCTGTTGTCACCTGTTGGCACAGCCCCCAGAGGCAGGTGCACTGTTTCATGTTTTGCTTCCAGTTGTTTATATACAAAGCTAAGATCATTTACATGAAGCTGTCAAATCCCACAATTGCTTTTAAGAACAGATACCAAACACTGCTTTCCTGGAGAGGAATGACTGTTCCAAGGTCTGCTGCCTTGGAGGACGGGAGTTGTTGCAGAAGGCACTTTTGGCAAATGCTAATTATCACAGTGCTTTTTAGGGATCTTGGGTGAAATGTGCACTTTTATAGTCAGCTTTCTTTTTTTTATAAAGGCAGGAGAAGCAGCCCTTTAATTATAGCAAAAATCACCTCCCACAAACACTCTGTGTTCTTCAGTCCTGATTAAGTAGAAGTTCAAAGCTCAATGTGCACTTGTGGCTTTCCTCCACAGCGCAGCTTGTGACAGCAGGAACCGAGGTCATCTCTGTCTCTTTCCCCCTGAATTGATCCCTGCAGGGCAGCCCCTCCGGCTTGCCCAGCCCTGTGTCCCTCATAGTACTGGTGTCTCTCTTTACTGGAGGCTGCTGCGTTGGCATTGGCAAATTGCACTGCTGCTTAATTTTTTTTATTTTTTTTTTTTCTCTATGTGTGTGTTTTCCTGGCCTGAGGCGCCAGCTGAGAGCCACGGCCAGCTCCAGGCTTCCCTTGTAATTATGGCTCTCCTTGCCGCAACCCAACAGGCTTTGAAGCCCATGGGGCAGGCGCAGCTGTGCCCTGCAGCCCTGGGGTTTGCCTGGTGAGGATGCGGCCCTACTTGCTGCCAGGGCTGCCAGACCTCTGGGCAAGGCACCTTCCCATCCCTAAAGGCATGTGCTGTGCGTGGAATTTATCATCAGTTAGCAGCTCCCCACAATGTACCTGTTGACATGGTGAGGAGCAAGATGAGAAAATAATATGAACAACAAACAAAACCCTTCGTTTTTCTGTTCCTAACCTGAGAATTTGGTTTAGTGGAAGTCCTTTGCTTCCCAATCAAATCCAGACTCAAACTGTTCTCCCCGGGATATGGATGAGGCTTTGGGCAGGCACAACCTCAAGTTTTGAGCAGAAATGCAAGTGTTTGTCTTCCATGGGGAGGTGGATTTTTCTGCCCTAAATAACTGCAGGTTTAGCACCATGTAGCCTGTGCCTCATGGACTCACTTGCAATGGCACATCTTTCAGCCCTGCCATTCCCTCACTGATGGTTGCAGGGCTTACGACATTGGGAGGAATCTGCAATTCTCCTTGCTGCTGTGGAAAGAAAAACTGCATAAGGTAAGGAGCCATTCCCCTGACCTGCTGCAGCCCAGGTACACACGGAAACATGCAAGACACCTTTGCTGATAAGTGCAAGAAAAATCTGGGAAAGAGTGAGCAGAGTTATAATGAAGATCTGTGCAGGGCTAAGAGGTGCAGCTGAAATTGCAGCAAGAGATTTTAAATATAGGGAAAGGAGAAAGGGCATCTCTATGGAGGTAGGTGGAAGGGGGCAGCTGTGGCACCCATGTGCCCCATCCTCTGCCATCAGGCACAGGGCAGGAGAGGTGAGCCCTAGCCACTTGCCTGTGTTGGTGGCCATATCCTGCCACCAAGGTCCCCACTGCGCTCTGGGATGCTGTGAGGGTAGATTATTTGCATGTTTTTGTCCCAGGGAATTTTTAGCTTTGCTGGGAATGTATATAAAGCCACCAGGTTTCATCTGGGGAATAACTGGTTCTGGGGAGCTGGGGGCCCAATTGGACCCTGCATGGGTCTCTGTGGTTTGGGGGTGCATGAGAAATGAGGCAGCTGTGCATTTTATAACATTACTGTGGCAGAAATAGCTCTCAAAAGGGGTCCAGTGACACCTGTACCTGAGTCCCCTTTTCTTTTCCTGCCCTTCCCAAGGCCTAGTTCACCTCGGCAGGCAGCCTGGAAAAGGGCTTGTTCAGATTTAGTGGTTATTTTTGGCTAACAGCTGTTCCCAAGTGACCATGGAGCTGGGCCTTTGAGGTTGGTCTTTTTTGTCTTCTTGAAAGAACAGTGACAGAATTTCCCAAAAAGGGAGGTAGACACCCCTTGAGAACAGATTTCCCAATATTTATTTTAATTTGAATGAAGAGTGTTATTATACCCTTTGGCCTCACGGCCGTCCCTCTAAATCCAGACCCTCAATTAAGCGGTGCAATGCAAACCTGCCCTGGTTTGGCAGTGGCAAGGGGTGCTATGTTTGTGCACCAAATCTGCCAGCGTTAAAATTTGGAGGTTTTCTGGTGTTTGCTGGCAGGCTGGCGTCACTCTGGACAGGGCGGTGACTGGCTTGCGGGGGGACCTTAAATAGACCTTGTAGCCTGGCAGGGCAGCAGCAGGAGGAAATCTGTGCTGGCTGACTCCACAGATCAGAACTGCAGCAGGGTAAGCTCACTCCTGCTATTCCCAGCCAGGCTGTGCATTGCTGTCTGTGTTTTGCAGGGCACCCAGTTGGGGCTTGGCTTGCTGGTGGGGCTGGATGGTGCTTTTAGCCCTTTCTTGGTACTGCAGCTTCGTTGATCTCTTAGGGCTCAGGCAGAGGGGATGTGTATCCAGAACCTTGCTACGTGTCCAGGCAAACTTGTTTGTGGCCAGTTAATTTAAGAAAGATGAGGAAACTTCAAGTGCAGATAAGCATAATGACTCCCTACAAACCTCAGCACAGCTGATAGTGGGTTTAGCTGGAGGAAGGGTGGAAAAAAAGTGTGGTTAGTGGGCCTGGATGAGCCTGGGGAGCATGCCGGAACCATCCCTCCCAGGAGGGAGGCTGAGACGCTGTGAGAAGGGTTGGGTGTAGCCCTTGCTGGAGCAGGGATGGAGAAGGGCAGGCTGGGTTTTGGTCTGCAGGTAGTGCATCTTGGATCTACGCAGAGCAAAGCTCCCCCTGGAAATGCCTATTGAGGGTTCCTTGCATTGTTGCCTTACTACTGCTATTTCTGTTAATGCCAGACTATAGAAGCCGATTATATTCATATTTGTGTGCTTGTTTGTTTTTTCTTGCTATGGTGTAATTCCGTGGGGCGTTGCTCCCTAGGCAGAGCCTGAATAGGTTGCAGGAGTGTGGGAGGGTGGTGGCAGTGGGCAGCACTCCCGCAGGCTGCTCCTGTTGCATCTCTGCTGGGGGCTGGTTTTCTCGTTGCACTAATAGGTGATGGGGAGGCAGGACTGAATAGTCCTGCGCAAGGAAAGCAATTCATCTGCTACTGGTGTTTTATGGCTCTTTGAAATAAACAATATGTATTTATGGAAATTGAGGTAGATCTGTCTAAAAAAGGACTTGAGTCTCCGGAGTTGTTGGGTGACACTGTCAAGAGGTGGCAGGAGGTTGGACTTTCTTCTCCCCAGTCACCTGTGCAGACACAAAAACCTGTACAGTTTGGGGTAGTGATGGTGCTTCCTAGCTGAAAAGCAAGCCCTCACCATGTTTTGGTGTTCCTAGAGAAAGCAGCGATGAGGATTGCCCTGGTCTTTGCCTGCCTGGTGGGGATGTCGTGCACCTTCTCGGTGAGTGCCGGGCAGTGGGGGTACCACCCCCAGCCCTGTTGGTGCTGGTGAGGGGCATGCACCAACCCTGCCTTTTCCCTAGGTCAAGAGCTGGCTGCGACGAACCAAGTCAGATGACTCAGAAGAAAATGCGGTAAGGTCTAGCCTCCTGCCCCCACATGCCGAGCCCCACTTAGTGCTGGCATTGGGAGGGATGTTTTGGTCACTTCTGTATGGAAGCCCTCAGACTGATAAGATTTATTCCCTTCTCCTGGTAGGTGTTCAAGAACAGACACCGGTATTACCTGTACAGATATGCCTATGTGCATCCCCCCCAGCGATGGTACAAGGTGGGTGCTTTGGAGGTGTTGGTGATGCTTTCACTGCCTGCCAGATGCGGAGATATCAGCCCAAATGAGACAGGGGGCATAGCCTGCACCCCACCTGCTACTGGCCTGCAGGGCTGGGCTGAGACTGTTGCACTTGTGACACCAATGGAGACATCACAGCTCAGCTACAGTTTGGTTTTCCCTCTCCTTAGGGCAGTGACTCATCAGAGGAAGAAGGGGATGGCTCAGAAGAGGAGGATGGAGGGGTGAGTACACCTGCAGCCTTTCTTCCAGCAAACCAGCAGCTTGCAAAACAAATACGGGAATTTGGGAACTTTCTTTGGGTTTGTAGTCTCTACTCATCAGTGTTTGTGGCTGCTGATTGCCCACAACCTTGTGCTCTGGATGTGACTGGATTTTCTACTCTGAGTTTTATTTTATTATTTTTTGTATTTTTTCTCCTTTTTGTCCTTTTTTTAAAGGGGAGGAGTGGAGGATGCACCAAGCAACCTGGGGACAAACTTTCCGGGTTTCCATTTTCAGTGGCTCAGAAGAGAGCAGGACAAACCAAAGTGCAGAAGCAGGGAGGCTCAGCCCAAGGCAAAAGGCACTGTTAGGACTCCTTGTACCTTCTGTTTTCAGGGTCCATTGTCCCTGCAAAGCTCTTAAAATTGCCATGGAAAATACAGTTCTGCTCTGCACACATGCATGTGGATGGACGTAAACTGATCGTATACTGGGAAATGCACATTTGTATCAGCCCAGTATTTGTATCAGCTCTGCTCCTGCCTGCTGGGTCAATATGAGCTTGGGCACGCCAGCATTTGTGAGAGCCACCCAGGTCCAAAATTAAACACCAGGGATTTCTAAGGTATCTTGTGCCTCAATGGACTGCAAATGCTCAAAAGTAATATAGTTATCTTGGGCACAGAGTTGCCTTGACACAGGGATCCAGCACACCTGGAAACCTATGTGTCAGGCCTATTGTTATTTTTTAAATTATTGTAATGCTAATTTGGGGCGTCTTTTTGGCAGCAGTGTAAGCCAGTGAATGTGGTCTTAAAACCCCCTTTGCAGTACCGACTGGGGCTGGAATCAAGTGTGGGGTCAACCCCAAACCTCTGCCAGTCCTGGCACCTCTCTGCAATTTGCCCCTTTATATCTACTGCTCTTCCCTACCGTCGTTATCACTAGAGATAATTTTGAGGGGTGGGATGAGAAAGCCAAACTGGGAGTTTCACTCTTGAGGAAGAAATCAAATGATGTGCAGGAATGCAGTTGATGTTGGTAGCTGCCCCTTTGAGGACATCAGTGCAGTGGTTCTGGGCAGGAATGCTGCCTGCCTTCACTGGCTGGGGGTGGCCAGAAAGAAAAATTGTGATGAAAGTCCCCAAGCTCAATTACAGGTGTATAAACAACACCTCCATAACAGCTGCTGGATTGGGCAGCATCGTTCCCATGAGCATGACCAGCAGCACAGCGCAGTTTTGGAGAGGAAAACCGCTTAGGTTTTCACTGGCAGAAGATGCACTAGCATTTAAAGTGTCTGAGTTGGCCCAAAATGCCAGGTTGCATGCCCTTGGTCTTAGCACATGAGCAGTGGGAATTGCCCAGGGCATGAATGACAGTAACCTCATGTCTCCTAGTGCAGCTTGTTTTGTTTGTGGGGTAGCAAGGTTCTCCACCTCCTTCCAAGCTGGGGACCGTGCAAGCTGCCCTGCCAGTTGCTCCAGGCTCCACTTGCATTTGTATTATTTGTTGTCTTTTTATTGACATGGACTGCTGTGCACCCTGCTGGGAGACCTGCTCTGCTGTGTGGTTTCTGGGGCCAAGCGATGCTGATGGGTTGTGGCTGCTGGGGTTCAGGTTCATGCCTAGCTTTGAGCTGCCATACTCTTGCTAGCTAGTGAGAGTGTAGTGTGTCTGCACGTACTGTGCCTGTGCCTCTCTCTGTTTATTGGAAACTGGGAAAGAAAACTTCAAAAACAAACCTTTAAATGCTTGCTAAAGCAAAATGTGTAACCAGAACAGGAACACCCTGCTTCAGCCACCACTTTTTAATTGTATGGCTTGGGCAGCCCTGCTGCATCATCTTTATTTCAGCCTGGGAAAGTAGGAAACTTGCAGCAGCACCCAAACACTGCGCAGGGATGCTGTGTGCTCCCCTTGCTGCCAGGAGGCTTGTGCGCCACTCCAGCTGCTGACTGCCTGCCCCATCCTCTCCCTTTCCCTGCAGAAGCTGTTCCATCCTGGCATCAAGGCAGCTGGACACACCACTGGAGCAGTCCCTGGTTGTAGCCAGGGTGGGTTGGGAGAAGATATCGTATCCCCACAGCAGGTACAGTTTGAAGGGCTGGGGAGGAGTGCCCATGGAGGGAGGGTGTTCACTGCATACCCACTTGCACCCATGTGATGCCCTGTACCCCATTTCTGTTCAGGCATCTGCTGTACAGGATGCCTATAGTGAGGCCAAGCTGTGGGCTTTAACCTAGTGGGAGGATCAGAAGGGGCACTCCAAAAAGGCAGTCCTGCTGCATGAAGTGTGGATGGATGCTCAGCTGTGCACAAGCTTGCCCCTTGCTGTGCAGTACTGAAAAGCTGCAACCACCTGCTGTAAGGCTAATGCTGTGTTATTTCCCCTGTCATGATAAGGACTGCCAAGGGCCCCAGAAAGTGGACAAGAATGGTGCTGCCATTCTTGGGGATGACTCTGAAAATGAAGACAGTGATGAGAATGAGGAGGAAGAAGAGGAGGAGGAGGAGGAGGAGGAAGAAGAAGTAGTTGAGAACAAGAATGGTGTCAATGGCACAAGCACCAACACCACTGAGGGGGCAGATGGACCTCATGGTAATGGCACCACAGTTGTTGAGGAGGGCATTGGTGCAGCTGAGGAGGAGGAAGAAGAGGAAGAGGAAGAAGAAGAGGAAGAGGAGAAAGAGGAGGAGGAAACCGAAGCCACCACTGTTGCCAGCACCACTGGTGAAGAGGGGCTGTCCCAGGCAACCACCGTGGGAGATGCAGAACGTTGGGACACCACCACAGCTGCAGAGTGGGAGTATGAGGTGACAGCTGTGGGCCATGGCAGGGGAGATGATGGAACCACTGAAAGCAGCTATGGGGAGAATGATGAGTATGCCCGTGGGGACAGCTACCGGGCCTACGAGGATGAGTATGGCTACTACAAAGGGCATGGCTATGATGTGTATGGCCAGGATTACTACTACAGCCAGTGAGTAAGTGGGGAAGTGGCCCTGGTGTTGCTCCCCACCTGCCCCATCCCACTCAGGAATATGCATCCGAAGGCTCACTGCAGCCACTGCGTGCTGGAGGGGATGCTGGACAACTTGCAGTGTGCACCAGCTCTGTCCCAGGCTTTTTTTTTTTTTTTTTTTTTGTATCTTGCAAAGTGAAATGAAATAAAGCAACTGAACTGAACTTATTCGTAATGAAGGGTTTTCTGCCAAATTCACTGGCGTTAGTGGGGGTAGCACAGCACTCAGTGGGCTGAGGAGATATAGGTGCTCATGCTCCTCGGACTAGGTTAAATTTCTGTTCCAGCTCAGATGTCCATGAAAGGAGGGAAGAACACAAAGGCTAACTAGGAAAAAAAATCTGAAAAACTGAAGGACACTTCATTTTAGGGTCACTGCTGCGAGATTACTGACATGTCTTATGTAAATCCAGTAGAGTCTCTGAATTTGCAGTATATGGGAGATGGTAGCTTTACCACTCCTTCCACGTGTCAGTAGCACACTTCCCGTGGCCTGACCACACACCAGGTAACGTTAATAAAGGTAAAGACCTTAATTTCTCTTTCTGTACATCAGGTAAAGACCTTAATTTCTCTTTCTGTACATCACTAGCAGTGTATGCACACCCTTATAACAAGAGCTTTGCTTCTGCATTGCCAGGCTGGTCATGTGGGTCACTCTGAGACCAGGCACCTTGGACCTGCATTCCAGGCACTGGTGCAACAGCCCAAAATGGTCCATGCCTCTCCCTGCCATGCTGCCTCATTCCCAGGGCAAGGTGCTGTTGTGGTGACAGTGGGGCATCGGCTCACCTCCTGTGTCAGGGATACAGACACCTGGCTTGCAGTCTCCAGAGCATACCTGCCCAGAGCTGCCTTCCTGCAGAAGCCTCCACATGAGGATCAGTGCCAGGGTGGAGGAAGCACCAAATCCTGCTGGGTTTCAGGCAGGTGCCCCCATTTAGGAAAAGCAGCAGCTCATGTGTGCTGCGCTGGCTGCTGCCACAGGTCATGGTGAGTACCATGCTGTCCTTGCACTCCAGGAGAAGAAACCTGTGTTCAGCTCCTGATATAGGTCCAACTGCAAAATGAGTTTCTGTTCTCAGAGTATTGAGCTGCTAGCCACTGTACAAAACCTCCTTCATGCACCAAAGCTGGGCTGTGCCTACTGATGTGACAGAGGATGTAGAGTGAGCACGTCTGCGGGCCAACCCCTCCAGTGGAGCCCTGCGCATGCTCACAACCAGCAGCAAGGGGAGAGGCACGAGAGTCCCATCATCTGCATCCCCAGGGAGTGTCCAAAGACGTCAGAGAACTGACATGGACAAAGGGCTTCGGCACTGCTGGGGGCCATGTCCTGCTCCCAAGGGGTGCCCTGCCTAGCCCTATGTGCGTCGGCACCCCCCAGGCACCTGGCCAAAGCTCTGCTGCCCGTAGCCAAGGCATGCCAGCCACTCGGGTATCCATGAGGCAGCATCTAACCACAGCTCCCTGGCCAGGGGAAGGGGCTAGTTTCCTCTTGGCTCCAAGGTTTGGTCCCACCTGATACCTGATGTTGATGGTTTAAACTGGTTTTTAATGCAGTGGTTGTGCCCGTTCTCAGGGTTTGGGTCGAGGCAAGCTGGTGGGTGGGGTGGGAACTGCTGTCACTGTCACTACAGTGAGCAGTTGGGCCAGGCTGGCAGCAGCAGGGACACCACCTCCTGGCATATGTGTAGGTGACCAGCAATAACACCAAAGTTATAGGGAGGCAGGAGGAGAGTATGTACACTGTGCACATCGCTGTAAGACCCTCCTGCAGCATTTTTTTACTACTGTTCTCTTTTGCACTTGCACCAGGATGTTGAAGTTGAAGCCCAAAAAGCAAGTTTCAGGGGCTACAGCATGGTGGTGGCTATTGGCTTGGCCAGCATTGCCTTGTGAAGGTAATTGTGGCCACAGCTGGACTGGCTCAATACATCACTCTACCCTTTCTGCAGCCCTGCCAGCTTTCTCATGTTTTCATGGTGAGCATGCTGTGACCCACTGCACTCCCCCCTCCCCCCCCGTTATCAATAACCATGCTGGACGTGTGCCATGCTAAGATCTACGCTAATCATCTAGCAATTTCGCCTTCAGAACAGATATTTATAAACTGTGCTTTCTGTTTATCCAACCAGGTGGAACATTTGATAGCTGTCTTCCACCACAAACACATTTTTAGCTGGAAATTACTCCCCCTGGTTATCTGCGGGTGCTGTCAGCTCTGACAAATGTTGCTGGGCAGGAGCTGATTGGCTCCGCACGCCTGGGGCCAACTTTAAATTTCAGCAAAGTGGGCACAGCCTCCACGGTCGGCCACTGGGACCTGCCTCTGACGGTGAAAGGTAATCTTCTTACCTAGTTTGCCTGCCTTGTCTCTCCCCAGCCCTTCAGCTCTGCTCTGCCTGACCAAGGCACTCACACTTTCTAGGCAAGTTGCAGTAAGGACAGGGAGATGGCCTGAACTTCAGCTGTGTGTATCTCCATGTTGTGCTTTCTTGAGCCTATGTTGCTTTATACTGCTGAGCTTCCTGCATGAATTTCCTTCAGCTGTTTTCTGTAGCAATGCCTGCATGGCTGAAATTACTCTCCAGGCTGGACCTGCCTGCCCCAGCCATGGCCAGTGGGTGAAATGAGAATTATTAGCCAACAGAGTTGTTGAAAATAGTGTGGAAGTTTCTTAATTCAGACTTGTGACTGTATGGCTTAGCCTGCAGAGCTTTGGTGGATGTATATTTAAGATATCCACCCAAGCCTCTTTGATGGAACAAGTTAAGAAACTGTAATGCCTGGTGTCAGAATGCCTGACAGCTGTCAATGCTGCTAGTCACGCGCATGGCCTTGCCTCGCCATCATATGCACACAAGAACATCACCTTCGTTTTGAGGGGTACAGAGAGGTAGAGCGATGCCAAGCGGTGCCACAAAGGCCAGGGAAATCTGGAGTGACTGGATAACCCTGCAGCCATGGGGACTTTGGGATGGCAGGAGCTTCTGGCTTGCTGCTGACTGGGGCTGCTTAGGACAGCAAGTCCTGGGAAGACAAACTCCAATGATGCTTTGCTTTGTGCCCCTAGGAGCTGCCCAAGATGCAAACAGCCCTGCTGTGCCTATGCCTGCTCAGCACAGCCCTCTCGACACCTGTGAGTATGGCTCTCCTCAGTTTCCCAATGTGCTGCTGAAAGGATGGTGTGCCTGGCATACTTTTAGCAGCAAGAAAGCATGAGTTGTACTTGCATATAGCAACTTTAGGGTTTGGGGTTTTTTTGATGTTCTGGCACAGAGGTGAACCCAGCAGGAAAAATATATTAGCACTGAGGTGCCTAAGCACATCCCTTTAGCAGTTACAGGTGCAAGGGCCAGTTTGCGTTGCTGTAACTCTTCCCCTTGACTTCTGTGGACTTGCTGAGAGCTTTTGACCTGGCAACAGCCCTAGCGCAGCCACATGAAGGGGATGATGCTTGGCTTATCCACTTGGGCAGGGCATAGAGGGGCACTTGCAATTATGTTCCAGTTCTCCTAATGTCCAATTTGGACAGATATAACTTAAAAAGGGTAAACTAAGATCCATATAATAGCAACATCTTTTGTCCTGCATAACTGTTGTGCCACACATTAAATATACAGCTAGAGCGAAAATTTGCTGTTAGTGAAGGCTTGCTTTTCCTGTAGGCTAAGGGGGAGGGGAAACCACACCTTCCCTGAGGGCTGGGTCCCAGCATGTGTCTTTTAGCCCACAGGACAAGCTTGAACAACTAGACCTGTCACAGGGCAGTGCCAAGGGAAGGCAATAAATCAGCACAGATTTGCTTTTCAGACAGAAAAAGATAGAAAAGAGCTGGTTAACCCTCTGCTGTATAACTGAGGCTGCAACGCAGCATTGTTCACAAATAATGGAATAACATGTGAACATTTAATACTCTGGGGGGTGTATCTACCCATTTCAGCCATGTTTAGCGTGCTTCAGTGACTGATTTTTCTCACTGGGGCTCCCCTCCATGAAGCCATCTCTCCCTGGGGCAAGCAGGAAAATGCCCGCAAATAGCTTGGCTCACAGGATGCTCACACCTCTGCGTCCCGCATCCGCAGGGGATGCATTGGCAAATATATCACCAAAGATGCCAGGATAATCAGGAGAAGCTGAAAGCTTTGCACACGCAGAAACCTGACTGTGAGGGCACAGGCATTGCTGCTTGGTTGCCCAGGAAACACTGGGAATTTCTCCCCATTAACCAGATCCAGGCTCCCAACACAGTTGAATCTGTAAGTTGGAGTGTTGTGACATGAACAGTGGTGCAATGTATTGAAACTCCTCTGCAAAAAACCCACTCTGCAACAGAATCCAGGAGAAAGGCATTTGCAAACCAATGTTGTTTTATTAAAAGCAACATGCAACAAAAGCATGCTGTGGCAGAATTTGCAATACTTTTCAGACCCTGGAAATGGGTTTTTGACCTTTCCTACTATTACTGGCTTTAAGCTGTCATCCCAGCTAGTGCCTGTTTAAGCTTATCAACAGTTTTTCCACCCTTTCTTGGATGCCGTGGCAGGGTGGGCAGCCAGCAGCAGTTGTTGGCAGCCACCTGGACACTGGGACAGCATTTGACTCCTCAGTTCTCACTTGTGTTTTATTGTTTGCAGGTGCTGCTGCCGCTGGCTGGGAGAGCTGCTGGGAACTGTGTGGGACAGCACCGGGTACGTCCCTGGGGTTCTGTGTGCTAGGGTGTGGGGAGAAAGTGCCACTTTCGGAGGACAGACCCAATGAGCTGCAGAGAAAAAGTCTATCTGTCCCCTTGCTTCTGAGGTCTATGTTTGATGGGGATGTGGGAGAGAAATGTCTGAGTATTGTAAAAAACCCTTTTGAAAGGCAGAGGAGGGGGAAGGCATGATGTACTTGATGGAGGCAAGGGCTTCCTACCCAACCACTGCTTTGGCCCTGCCCAGCCGAATGGCATATATGCTTGGTGTACCCACAGGTGAGGTTGTAGAAGTCCCAGGCTCTGCTTTTACAGGGGTTTTTTTTTGAGGTGTATCACAATTCAGATATGTAGCGTGGAGGAAAATGCCTGTTTTCCCTATTGTGAACCAGCTGCTGTCCTTCTTTGGACACCATAGGACCCATCACTCAGGTCTGATGGAACCATCAGTTAGGTTGTCTATTCAAGCCATAAGCTGCCTTGTAAAAAAAAACAAAAACAAAAACAAAAAAAACAAACAAACAAAAAACAAAAAAACCCCACAAAAAGCCACCAAACACCTCAGAGTTCCTGAAAGCAAGCAAATGCAGAAAAAGAGCCCAGGGGAAGCCAAACCCCCAGAACATGGGAGACAAGTACACGTGTCCTGCCCAGGTCCCTGCCCACACTGGCAGTCATGAACAACTGCCCACTCTGGCGTCCTGGGTCCCTGTAGGTGCTGGCAGGACCTTTCTGCAGTGGTGGGCGTATCAAGGGGGGCTCCAGCCACCAGTTTTAATAAAAAATCTGTGTTTCTTTTTTTCTTTTCTCCCTTTTCCAGATACTGCTGAAAGGTTGTAATGCTAAGCATGGCTTCTATGTTTTCAAATACATCTATTTAATTTCAACACGGAGGAACCAGACACAGATAGAGGTAAGGAAGTGGCTGAGTGGTGTGGCAGGACCCTGGCTCAGCTACAATGCTGCCCACAGCCAGAAGGCACTGGGCCCAGCCCTGACCTCTCCTTTGTGTGTGCCACACAGAAGGAAGAGGCCAACAGCCAGAGTGCTGGCTCCAGTCGCCAGCCAGGCAAGGAGGATGCCAGGCAGGGGCTGATGGAAGGCGGGCCATCCCCAGAGGGAGGTGACTATGGTGGCACTGATGCAATGGAGAATGGGACCAGCCTCAAGACTGAACACCGCAGCACACCAGACATCAATGGGGATGCCCGTGGTCCTCACCAAGGCACCATCACGAGGCCGCACAGTGGTGTCAGCATCACAACTTCCACCCCAGCCAGTGCAGAAGGTAGTGGCGACCTGGATTTGGTGGTTGACAACAATGGTGGTGTTTCCATCCTCCCTCAGGGTGGACAAGCCAGAGGAGCAGTGGCAGGGAACAGGTCTGTTGCAAGGAATGGGGACAAGGAGGTTGGTGCCCCTGGAGGGGGCCCAGTGGAGGGGGCTATGACAGCTGGGGAAGAGAGGGCCCCCACCACTGGAGGGACTGGGGATGAGGGTAGTGGTGAGGCCACTGTCCATAGCCAAGGGCAGGAGGGCACAAAGCACGGCAAGGGGATGGGAAGTGTCTCTCTCTCACCTGTCACTGAGAAGATGGAGGACATTCAAGTCGACTCCAAAGGTGTGGATGAATATGCTTACATCCCTAACTCGGGCAGTGTCACCATCACCCAGGGAAAGGTGGACAGCATGACAGGAGGCACCAGCTTCACCCAGATCTCTCCAGATGTGGACAATGAGGTCAACGTCTTCATTGGGAGGGCTGACATCCATATAGGAAACCAAGAAACCACTCTGGCCAGTGTCACAGTTAGCAACAAGGATGACAGCATCCCCACTGCAGGGACAAGCGGCCCCATGCCCAGGATGGGCATCTCTGCTGCACATGATGGTGGTGGCATCCTTGTTCGTGAGCAGCCTGAAGAACCAGTCACCCCAAGCCCTGGGGGCAGAATCACCAGCAGGCCTGGGGACAGCATCACCAGCAGCCCTGGAGATGTCCATGTTACAGGAGATGATAAGGATGGTGTCATCACTGTTGGTGATGAAGAAGGACTAGTAGCCCCCAGCTCTTGGAGGGTCACTGGTAGTGATGTTACTGTCCCCATGGCAGGTGGTGGCCGTAAGGGTGATGACGAGGAAGCAAGAGGTGAGGGACAGAGGGCCTGGGGGAGGCTGGGCCACCCGGCTGTCAGCATGCCCCCTCCGAGGGAGGATGAGGAGGCTGCCACCACAGCCCCAGCCAGGAAGGCAATTATCCTCCTGGACACCACTGTGGCCTCCCCTGGGGTGAGCAAGGGGGACTGCACTACCACTCTCAGGACAGCCAGCAGTCATGACACGAGCGAGAACACAGTGTCAAGGGGAGGTGGGAGCAGCGAAGCAGGGCCAGCCACCCTGCAGCCCCATAGTGAGGGCCAGCCTGCTGCTGGGGCAAGAGTTCAGCCAGCAGGAGAAGGGCTCAAAAAGCCCCGCAGGATGCAGAAAGTACCATCCCCACGTGGGAAAGCTGGCAGCCATGCACCAAACAGGGTGCAGGCGAGGGCCGGTGGCCATAGTGGCAGTGCTGGGGGCAGGCTGCTTGCCACAGGATCAGAGGGCAGCTCCCATCTGCAGGCAGGGCGAGCCAAAGGCAGTGTGGTAGCGGGCGAGGGCTGGGAGCAGAGGCAAGGCGGTGAAGCTGGGGTGGTGGCTGGGAGCAGACCCCTCCCTTGGCACGGTGGCAGGAGGCTGGGGGCCACAGCACCAGGAGAATTCACAGCACTGGGACGCAGACGGGAAGTGGACCAAGTGAAGCATGCAGATGAGCTCCATGTCCAGGAGCAGGCATTTTATGCCCTCAGCAGGGCAGGGGCTGACCCCCACAACCTCTACACCAGCCTTGGAAGTGCTGAGAGCAGCCAGTCCTCAGAGGGCAGCCGCAGTGACAACCGACAGGTGGGACCCCGGCCCTCAGAGTGGGGGAATCTGGAGCATCCCTACAGCCCTTGGGGCTGGAGGGCCCTCTGAGGAGCTGCTGGTGTGTGCCCCAGCCCTGGCGGGCCCTGGTGGAGGAGTCAAGGAGATCTCATGTGTCATTTTCGCCCAGCATCCCCGCTGCAAGTGCTGCTCTTGCCTGGGCGAGGCACACCCTGCAAACTGCTGAGGGTCTCACAGTGGCTCGCAGCCCAGGAGCTGAAAATCACCAGTTCATGCAATCCTGCTCTTAATTTTGAGGGGGGCCTGCATCCAGTGCTAGGACAGTGCTGTTTGGATTTGCTGTAGATAAAGCACGCTAGACAGCCATGTAACAGCAGTCACGCTGCAGGGCATAGCGTAGCTTTGGTCATGCACTGGTGTGAAACGAGTAAATAAGGGGTGAGAAAAGGCTCCTATCCTCATGGTCTTCTTTCTAGCCTAATGGAGAAATAAATGCATTTCTGTACCTAAGGCTCCACTGACTGTAATATTTGTGGGTTGACTTCAGGCTTTAAGCAGTGTGCTGTGGTGGGGCTGGTCCCACATACAGTTTGTGGAGCCAGCACTTCCCTGGCTCTGTCATCACCCCTGAGGCTGCAATTTGGCCACCTGGCTCCCTCCCTTGCAGTATCAAACTCCACCAGCTTATTCCCATGACCGCCTGTCTCCTCGAGCAGTTTGACCTTGCTGGGGAGTCCAGCAGACCGTCTCCCCAGCTTGGCCTGTCCATTCCTTCAGTGAGAAATTCCCGTTGCACCCTTCAGCACACTGCCAGGGTTCTTGTGGCCCCGCCACCCCTCCAGCAGCACTCTAATACTGAGCTGTGTCACCACCATTCCTACTGCCGGTGCCTACACGTGAGCCAGCCTGGGCTTTGACTCACTGGAGCCGTGCCACTGATGGCACTTGAAGTTAATCACTGTTTATACAATTACAGGTTGCTTTTTCTGTCAGAGAACTTACTAAAATGGAACCGCTCGTCAACATGCTGAAGAAAACAATGCAGCAGGAGCAACATTTAGCTCCATGGTGAGAGGTGCTGCTTTTGGCATGGCAGGAGGGGATTCCCTGCCGAAATTGTCCCCATGCAAGAAAAGGGGGTACAAGCAGCTACGATGGCAGCAATGTACCTGCAGTGAGCCTGCGAGCCTGCTCTCTACACGACTGCGTGCGGGGAAGGAAAAGGTCCCATTTCAGGCCAGACACTCAGTTCTCAGGGACTGATGTTGGGACCACCAGAGCAAGGATAACATTGCATCTCACTGGTGCTTTCAGTAGCACCAGCTATTGGGGTTCTGCTTTGCTAGTGCTTGTACGTGTGTGGCAGGGGACATGGAGGTTTAAGCAGCCTGGGCTGGGAGTTCTCCTGCTGCTTCCTGGGCTTAGAGTAGCACCCACAAGACCCCCAAAGGCTCAGGGACCTCCTGGTCCTGCCTGGTGCAAAGTGAAAGTGGCCACAAGCTCCCCTAGCCTGGGCTTGGTCATTCTCCCGTGGCATTGCCATGGCTTGTCACACCCCAAGTCTGATGAACCATGGCAATGCTCCAGGGAGCTTGGGTTCGGTGTATGCTGATGCCTAGCAAGTGAAGGGGGTGGGTTTGGGGTCTCACTGCTGGCAGGGACTGGCGGGTTTGCGGCTGCATGGGGACCACGGCACAGTGCCAGGCACCTCCATCTCCAGTTCTAACTGCGTCCTTGTCCATGCCGTTAAAAAACACCCATGAGCAAGACATACGCACCATCTAGTGGAAGGAAAAGCCTGTTGCTGGGAAAATTTTGTGCCTGCTGAATGATGCCTGGCTCCACCTGGTGGGAATGGTGCTGGCACAGGCAGGCACTGCTGCTCTCTTGCTGTGTTGCTTCCCGGAGCTCCAGGTAGACCTGCCCAACAGTGAGATCGGTTATAAAACCGGCTAATACAGGTATAAATGGCATACATTTATAAAACAGCACCACCTCCAGCACCACAACTGCTGTTAAACCACCTGTATGTTTCTGCAGTGACTCGGCTGTCTGTCCTGAGGCATATTGGGATGCCCAACCCAAGCCCCCTTCTCACCACCACTGATGTGCCTGGCTGTGCTCTTCCAAAACTCGCTTGCCACAAATGGCTGCCAAATGAAGAAACTGCAAGTTTCCTGTGAAAATGGCTTTTCCTGGAGTATTGGAGCAAAACAGGGAGAATTATTTTCCTTGCAGTGAAGGCCTGGGCTGGTGAACGCTCGCAAGGTGGGAGCTCACAGAGTGGCTTACTGCTACCCCTTACACCTCAACGTGCAGCAAGCTTACAGGTGGGCAAGAAGCAGCCACCAGGTCTGGGAGGATTTCTTCTGTCGCTCTTTGGTCATCTGCTGGTCTGGGGAAAACTTTAATGTTTAATACACATGCATTTAATTTCTGTTTCCAAGTGTTTTTATTCTCTGAAAGGCAGCAGTGAATTATCCCCAGGAGTTTCTTCATGTGAGGACAGCAGAGGCATTTGCTGAAGTGCTTTAGTGTTGTTCATTGCACCCTGTAAATGAGTGAACCAAAATGAAGTGTACTTTCCAAGGGTGCAGAAATGGAAAGGAGATGTCTTTAACAATCCAAATTTCCCTTACAAATACTAATTGTGGGGCTGTGGCAAGGCAAGTATAGGCAGTTTTTTATTCAGGTAAATGTCACGCTTAGAGGAGAAACATCTGCTGTTGTGGACTATCACTGATTTCTAGTGTTTAAAAGCCCTGCCATGTGAGGTACCGAGGGTTTTCTGCAGCAGCACTGGCAGTGGAAACCCCTCAGGTTTTGCAGAAGTGGACTTCTGTTAACATTGGATTTGCACATGGGCCAGCACATATGGCAGTACTGGCAAAAGCAGGCACTGAGTGAAAAGGGGCTCAGCTCTCCCTGTCAGGTGAGCCAGATACGAGGAGAGTAAACCATGACACCTAACTGGGAATTGCTGCAGGCCAGCTGGGCAAGGCTTGGGTCAGGTCCTTTACCTGAACCATACACAGCTGCAAAAGTTTTCCAGTGATGTGTTTTTGAGCTGCATTCTCACTAAGGAAACCTGCTGCGCCCAGGCCTTAGATATTTAACCCCTTCGGGAAGCCTTCTTATCTCTTCCAGGAGGGCAGCAGCTGGCTCTGAAGTAGTTGTTGTCCCAGGCACTGGTCCCAGACCCTGTGCAAATGCAGCCACAGCCCTGGCTGGGGAGGCATGGGTGCTGAAGCTGTGGGAGTGCGACAGAAGCATTATCTTGTCCTTGCAGTTTGGAAACTGTTGCTCTGGAGCCATAGTCTAGAGAAATTTGAGCCCTTGGGTAAATGGATGCCAGTGGGGGTCTGGAAAATTGTTATTGGCATCCAGCCTGTTTCAGTTCTTTAGCGGGTATGGAGGTATTTTCATAAAGGGAAGGGCTTTCACCTGCCTTGCGCTGTGACTTTTATAGCCCTGCTGAGGTGAGAATTAAACCATTTATTCCATTGGGGAAAAAAGGTGGTTTTTGTGTAATCAAGTGGATGTGGAGGGCAGAATAATTCAGGCTTTTGTGAACTGTATAAAGCTTGCAGAGGCTTCAGTATGCAATTACGGTTATTGATATCAACTTCTCCAGCCTTTAGGGGGAATTCCTCTTTGGGCAGAATTTTTGCCATTGCTTTCCTCCCCATGCAAGTGCTCACAGTCCCTGGACTGGTCTAGTTCCAAACCTGGACCAGTAGATTTTGGGGGGGTTGCCTCAGCTTGGCAGTGTTGCGTCGTGTGGACTGGGGCATGCAGGGCATGCAGCTGCGCAGGACTGCAGAGTCCCTTGAAAGGTGTTTGCTTCTATGGGGATAGCTAAGCTAGAGTATAGGCATGGAAAAGCCACTGTATCTCAGAGCCCACAGCAGCTGCAGACAAGCCCTCCTGTGTACACCCGTGTTTCACCTTTTGGTAGAAGTGCTGGAGAAGCCTGTTGTCAGCAGATCCTGCACGTCTGCTTTACATCTTCTTCCCACAGAAAAACTGATCCAAGGACAATTTCTGGACATGAAAAGTGCATGTTTAAGGAAATCTGGTTGGATGGCAGTCTTACTTGAGTTGCTTTGTAAATAAACATTGGGGGTGTGTGATGCAATAGCATGTATACTTAGCTCCAGCTGAGCTGTTTCTCTAGAGCATCTTGTTTTTTGGTGTGTGCTCTGAATCAGAAATCTGTAGGGGTCTTTTTTGTACCAGTGACTCAACCGCTGAACTGCTTAACCTTCTCCGCAGTCAGTGCCTTAGAAAAGCCAAAAGGGGTCAAGTCAGACTATATGAAAACATAAGCTGCAGACTAGCCTGAAAGCCAAAACAGACCTATAATTTACTGGAAGAGAAAGTCCTCTCTAATAGAAAGTAAGCAGGAAAGACTCAAAAGCCAGTGCAGTCCTCAGTTATGTGGTTGATCCTGCCCAAGTAGAAACATCCCCTTTCCAACCAACTCTCTGTTTCCAGCCCTAATCAAAGAGCAGTTATAGAAATCTAACAAAAGCGTGTAATGAATGTCTGTCAGGGATCAGGGGATGCTGCTGCAGGAAGCAATCGTGGATCAGCCATCCTATCTTAAATAATTCGTTTTGATCATGTTATGATCTTACACCCTTGCTGAGGAACATCTGTTCCTACTTCCATTGTCTGCTTTACTCCACGTGTAGACAAAAGTTATGCCAAAAGGAGTTAGACAGCATTGGTGGCTAGAACATATTGAACTGACATGACTGCAGACACTAACCCCTACATCAAACACTTAAGTTCTGTCTGACCTGTAAAGCATGCTTTGGGAAGATATATTAAATATATGTATGATTTATTCACAGTGTTAACTCTTGAAAGCCAAAGAAGTGCAAAAAATAAAAGCACTGTAAAAAGCATCTTGCTCAACTGAAAGTCAAGAGAGGCATGAATGATTAGGGCTGGAAACAGAGACTTGGTTGGAAAGGAGATGTTTCTACTTGGGCAGGATCAACCACATAACTGAGGACTGCACTGGCTTTTGAGTCTTTCCTGCTTACTTTCTATTAGAGCAACTGAACATGTACACTGATGGTAGCAAAGTGCTGGTCACTGCTTTGACATCATCCCTCTTTTAAAACCAGCGCAAAAAGCAAAATGTCTTGTCACATAGGGTTATCTCTTCAACTGCCTTGCTGCCAGCAGTCATGTTTGTGTCCTGAGCAAGGCCCTGTCTTGGGCACACTGGGTTAAAATAGTTGCTGTTGGCAGTGTGTTTGAATGGAGTCCTGCTGGCAGTGAACGCTGTACATGCCAGCGACAGCAGGGACACCTTTAGGTAAGCCATAGAAATTCAGATTTGGTACAAATACCAAAATTTGTACCACAAAGGGCATTTAAGTTTACATTTGAATTTTTTTTTTGTGCAGCTCACATGAAGCTTTGAGGTAGAACTTGCTAGTTGGTTCCCTGTGGATAATATATAAATGTAATTGTAAGGCTCATGAAAGCAGAGCTGATGCAGAAGTATAGACGCTGATGGCTGTGCTCCAGACTTGAGCAGAGGGCTGCATAGTGCTGGTCAAAACAGGGTGGTTTGGGGCCATGTTCTTTCCTTCTGCTTCAGCTTTGCCTCCGACTAAACAGCTCTGCCTTTCTTTCTGCCCCTTTACTTTGTTCTTGTGATACCCCACCTGGAGTATTGTGTCCAGTTCTGGAATCACCAACATAAGAAGGGTATGGAACTGTTGGAATGGGTCAAGAGAAGGGCTACAAAGATGATTAGAGGGCTCGAGCACCTCTGCTATGAAGACAGGAGGAGATATTTGGAGTTGTTCAGCCTGGAGAAGAGAAGGCTCCAAGGAGACCTTCAGGCCTTCCAGTGCCTGAAGAGGATGTACAGGAAAGCTGGAGCGGGACTTTTTACATGGGTATGTAGTAACAGGATGAGGGGCGCATGGCTTTAAATCAGAGAGGGGATTTAGACTAGACACTAGGAAGAAATTCTTCACAATGAGGGCGGTGAGGCACTAGAACAGGTTGCCCAGGGAAGTTGTGGATGCCCCTTCCCTGGAGGTGTTCAGGGCCAGGTTGGATGGGACCTTGAAAAGCCTTGTCTGGTGGGAGGTGTCCTTGCCCATGGCACAGGGGGTGGAACCGGATCATCTTTAAGGTTCCTTCCAAAGCAAACCATGCTATGATTCTATGATTTACCTAGATGGGCTCCCTGGGTTTCACAGACAGCTCCCATGCACCCAGGTTAAGGTATTACAAATATAAATCACTAACAGGCATGTAGGTTCGTCTCCAAGCTCATTGCCACAAGCAAAGTTGAGTTGGGTCACAAGCTGCTGATGATTTCATCACCTCATTTTGGACCCAGTGACTGCTGCTGTCTTGTCTTGCTTGGGCTTCCTTTGGTTGCTGGAAGCCAGCTCTGACTCATGACTGGGAGCAAGATGTGATTTGCTGGGCAAAAACTGGAGAACAGTTGCTTGATCTCAGTACTTTCCAGCAATGAGTAAGTCATCCTGGGGACGGGTAGCAGGAAACTCTACTGTCATCCTGTGGAGAAAGTGATCTTTGGGTGCCCTCTCCCTTGTCACCAGCCATGGAGTGCCATGGTACCAGATGTATTTAAGTTGAGATGCTGTGATACACAAGGTCTAGAACGTTCTTGCCCCCTCCCAGCTCTGGAGGATGTCTCCAATCCCTGTTGTTGCCTACCATAGCCTCTCTGTAAGCCCTGGTTGCTCAACCCCCTCAATGTGTTTTCCTGCCTGAGCTTATGTGTGTGCTGTACAAAGGGGCTTTTGTGGAGGCTTACTCAAGGGAGGTAGTTAATTTTTAGCTTCCTGTTCACTGAGCCAGAAGTAAGATTCTAACAGGGAATGTGCTAGACCACAGCTGGTTTGCTGTTGCTTTCCTAGGAGTGCCTGGCTCTGTGCCACTTAAAATAAAAGGCCAGACCCCAGAATACAGAAGAGCATCGCTATGGTCACTGGAAAACCAAAGCTGTGCCCTTTCCTTGTGTGGCTCAAATACTGCCCAGGCCTGAGGTTTCAGAGCTAGAGAAATCTCCCCTGAGCTGGTAGAAGGAGATGTTTGTCAGGGTGGAGACTTGTTATTTCTCCACTTGGGGATGCAGATGGGAACTGGGGGTGCGTCTGTGAAATCCAGCAGTTTTGTGGCAAGGGAGTAGTTTTCATCCTCTCTGCTGCAACCCACAGCTACTGCATCCAGATCTTGTGTGGGGAAGCTAATCCTAGCAGCTCAAGAGCAGGCCATCCCTGTGTTCCAGAAAAGGAGCCGGCGGGGGGAAAAGCCAGCTTGGTGGAGCAGGGAGATCTCAAGATGCGTCAATAATAAGAAGAAGCTCTATGTGCTTTGGAGGAAAGGACAGGCATCTTGGGTGGACTACAGGGAGGAAGTGAGATCGTGCAGGGAAAAAATCAGGAGGGCCAAGGCCCAACTAGAAATAAAACTTGCTAAGTCTGTGAAAGACAACAAAAAGTCTTTCTACAAGTACATTAACAGGAAAAGGAGGACGAGGGAGAATATCCAGTCTCTATTGGATGCAGAAGGAATAACAGTGACAGGGGTTAAGGACAAGGCTGAGGTACTTAATGCCTTCTTAGCCTCAGTCTTTAATAGCAAAGAAAGTTGTTCCTTCTGTTTACAAATCCAAGAGTTAGAGGGGCAGAATGAGGCTCCCGTGATCCAAGAGGAGGCGGTTAGAGACTTGCTTGCCCAGCTAGACGCCCACAAGTCTATGGGGCCGGATGGGATCCACCCAAGAGTATTGAAGGAGCTGGCGGATGTCCTTTCCAAACCCCTATCCATCATCTTCCAGAGGTCCTGGCTGACTGGGGAAGTTCCACTAGACTGGAGGCTGGCTGATGTTGTGCCCATATACAAGAAGGGTTGCAGAGAGGATCCGGGGAACTACAGGCCTGTCAGTCTGACCTCAGTGCCAGGGAAAGTCATGGAACAGGTAATCTTGAGTGCTATCATGAAGCACATGCAAGAGAACCGGGTGATCAGGCCCAGTCAACATGGGTTTACAAAAGGCAGATCTTGCCAAACTAACCTGATCACCTTCTATGACAAAATCACTCGACTACTGGATGGGGGAAAGGCTGTGGATGTAGTCTTCTTGGACTTCAGTAAAGCCTTTGACACAGTTTCTCACAGCATTCTGCTGCAGAAACTGTCAGCCTCTGGCCTGGACAGGCGCACACTTTCCTGGGTTGAAAACTGGTTGGATGGCCGGGCCCAGAGAGTGGTGGTCAATGGAGTTAACTCCAGCTGGAGGTCAGTCACAAGTGGAGTTCCTCAGGGCTCGGTACTGGGTCCAGCTCTGTTCAATGTCTTTATCAATGACCTGGATGAAGGCATCGAGTGCACCCTCAGCAAGTTTGCAGATGACACTAAGCTGGGAGGAAGTGTCGATCTGCTGGAGGGTAGGGAGGCTCTGCAAAGGGATCTGAACAGGCTGGACTGCTGGGCCGAGACCAATGGCATGAGGTTTAACAAGGCCAAATGCCGGGTCCTGCACTTGGGGCACAACAACCTTATGCAGCGCTACAGACTGGGGGAAGAATGGCTGGAGAGCTGCACGGAAGAGAAGGACCTGGGGGTACTGGTTGACAGCCGACTTAACATGAGCTAGCAGTGTGCCCAGGTGGCCAAGAAGGCCAACGGCATCTTGGCTTGTATCAGAAATGAGGTCAGCAGCAGGCCCAGGGAGGTGATTCTCCCTCTGTACTCAGCACTGGTGAGACCGCACCTTGAATACTGTGTTCAGTTCTGGACCCCTCACCACAAGAAGGATGTTGAGGCTCTGGAGCGTGTCCAGAGAAGAGCAACAAAGCTGGTGAGGGGGCTGGAGAACAAGTCTTACGAGGAGCGGCTGAGAGAGCTGGGGTTGTTTAGCCTGGAGAAGAGGAGGCTGAGGGGAGACCTTATTACTCTCTACAACTACCTGAAAGGAGGTTGTGGAGAGGAGGGAGGTGGCCTCTTCTCCCAAGTGACAGGGGACAGGACAAGAGGGAATGGCCTGAAGCTCCGTCAGGGGAGGTTCAGGTTGGATATCAGAAAAAAATTCTTCACAGTAAGAGTCATTGGGTGCTGGAACAGGCTGCCCAGGGAGGTGGTCGATTCGCCTTCCCTGGAGGTGTTTAAGGAACGGGTGGATGAAGTGCTTAGGGACATGGTTTAGGGAGTGTTAGGAATGGTTGGACTCGATGATCCAATGGGTCCTTTCTAACCTTGTGATTCTGTGATTCTGTGAAGCTGAGGCACCATTGCCTCAGGGCCCAAGCTCTGTGGCTGAGCACTGTCCTATGCGGTGTTGTCTGGGCAAACTGCTTGGGGAGGGGAAGGGACTAGCTGGGTTTGGCAGCAGCAAACTGCTCACCATGCTTCATCTGTTAAAGTCATGTTGGTTTAAAGGCAGTCTCAGATTTCATGACCAACTAGAAAATCAGATAAAATTAAGAGGCTATGCATTAGGACCCTATTGAGATGAAATCTCTGGATTTTTAATGACAACTGAAAAATGCTTCTGCCTCATGCTACAAAATGCTCATGAGCTGATGTTACCTTCAATTTCTCTTCTGTTAAATGAGCGCATTTGGAGGGACAAAGCAAAAAGTAACTGACTTCATGTCAGGGACCTATCTGGAGCACTGAAAAGAGGAAGCAAGGTGGCCCCTTCCCAGGTACGCTGGGCTCAGAAGCCAGAGTTAGAGCTGTGCAAGGCTTTGGCATGGTTTTACTCTGTCTGGCTGTTTTCAATACAGCCATTCTGCTTCTCAGAATTTGCAAATTGCCAATAGCCATGAGGGCCGTGGAAAAGGTCTTAAAGTGCTCAGAGAAGCAGGAGGTGAAAGGGCAGAGATCTAACTTCTTCACAAGGAGATAAAGTCCCAAGGCTGTAAAAAGCTCAGCATGGGACGCTGGATGTATGTGCTGTGGGCAGCCCAAGTACCTAGAGCAGCTACTGTGATGTGCTTTCTCAGGAGATGAGAAACAGCTGATAAAAAGGTATTTTACTTGTTTTCCTTCTCATTGGTCCTTGGTGTGGCTTGTATCAGAAGGGGAACAGTAATGTTGCATGTTTAGATTACCCTTATTGCATGTAGGATCTCTATTACCAGAGTCTGCTACAGGCTCTAACGCTTAACAAAGGCTGGTGGCTGGTCAGTGTGCCAGGGATGATGGGAAGGTTTTGCTCAAGGGTATGTGGCATGGCATGCTTTTCCTAATTTCCCTTCAGGCAGAAATTGTAAAGGTTTGTAATGTGGGTAGCAAAGTCCTGGTATAATGCAATTCAGTTTAGACATAAATACCTACTGATAGCTAAGTGTGTTTTCCCAACACTGCTGGATACTCAGTGTTTGTGTGTTTGAGAGACTTTCACTTGGGTTATTCTTCTCTTGTAGGGATGTGCTGTCATTAAAAAAACCCAGGAAAACAAAGCTTGTGCTGGAAGGGATGTTCTGTGGCTGGTGGGACCATCTTCCACTTCTTTAAAGAGAGTAAAGCACTTCTCAGCCTGAAGATGGCTCTTGTTAGAGTGAGCAACAGAGAGATTTAATGCATTTTTTTTATAGGAATTGGCACATTTATGTTGCTGATGTGACAGATAAAATGTGATTTGTAAGCCACCAACCAGCCTGGCACTGGAAGGCTGCTGGAAATTCCCAGTTTAAAGACTTTATGTGTTACTGAAATAGAGTGGTCTGTCACACCTTTGTAGTTGCTCAGAAATTATTTGTATTTCTTTGTTTGATATACAAAGGGGCAATTTGGACCTCAGCTCCTCCTGGCAGTCTAGTTGTTGCTCCAGAGCCTGCTGGTGTGCCAGTTGTTTGGTCTGGGAGACATGTACCTGCAATAGACTTCGAGAAAACACAGTGTGCAGATGGGGGTCATGATCAAGCAGAGCACCTCATGTGCTGTGCACAAGGCAAAACCCTTACATTCATAAATGCACTTAATTGTTGGCCTAAACTGCCTCCCTGTAAGATGGCTGTCTGACAAATTTTCTGTGTCTTTCCCTTCTTGCTTTTCCTTCAGAAACCTCCAACCCTTTTTGTACATCTTGGCAAGCCATGGGGAGATGTGGTCATGACCCCGCAGTAATCACAGTGCTCACCTTCAGTGTTGGACAAATGCTAAATCCATGCTGTGCCCATTGCTTCCCCCTCTCCTTGAGCCTGTTTGCCTGTGTTATCCCCTTGGCCAGGCAAGGATCACCCACGCAGCCACAGTCCTGGGTATTACTGAAGTACTCTCTGCTGTCAGCACCCTGCTTGAGTCAGTGCAAAACGTAGTGAGACCTTGCCCAGTAACGAGACTGGTTTAGGATTTGATGCCTTGTGTGCATGGCTAAGGAAGGAAGTGAGTTATGTCCTTGTGATCAGATTTTCCTTGCAGGTTTGTGCTGGCAGGTGAGCGTGAAATTGTCTGATGCTTCAGTCTGTGCCCTGCTTGCTGGCACTTGCCTGGCCATAGCTGGTCAGAATTGGGATGGGCAGGAGGGCAGCTGCTCACAGCAGCACCCTGACAGTGTTTTGGGAGTGTAGGAGTGTGCATCCACTGCAGAGTAAAACAGTCTCAGCATTTCTGTCCTGGTCCTCCTGCTCCTGAAGCAAGGCTAGACCTACCACAGGCTCCACAAACAGAGTTGAAAGAGTAATCTGGTACTAAATACTTGCTGGAAGTGTCTCTAGGAAACCCCTTGCTGAGCCTTAGCTGTCAATGCTGTATTTGTAACAGAATAAGTTGCCAGACCTAATGGGCCAAAATATTGCAAGACACATATGAGGGGACACCTTTCAAGTTCCTGGCTTTCAGCAGGAATTTGATTCTAGAAGCTTTTCAGGTTTTGTGCAGTGGCCTTTGTGCTGTTACCTGGAAATTAAAATACTTAGTCTTCTTTTCACCTTCCCTTCTTCTTCCTGTGTTACTCCTCTTGTTTTGGAAAATTTGGTCTAGATACTAACAAGCACCTTCCAAGTAGGATGAAGGTACTTTATGATAGATATCTAGATATCTTCTGATATCTGGAAAATCAATTTTAAAAATATGCTACATGTGCATACTGGTTTTGCTTAGTCCTGTGTGTTCCTATAGCCTTCTAACACATGCCTTGATTGTTGGCAGAAGCACCCCTTAGTGTCCTTCGGTTGCTTTGCCACCTCCCTGGGCAGTGGCAGTGATGCTGCTGCTGAAGGGTCAACAAGTTTCTCACCAAGACGCACAAGTCTGCCCAGAGCCCCCAGGCCCTGATGGCACAGAAGGACAGCTGGACAGGCACTGCAGAGAGGAGACGGCCACAGCAGTGCACTGCTGTGTTCAGTCATCGGGGAGACCAGCTCTCGGGCATAGTGGTATTTCTCCAATGTTGTCTCTGTCAGATTAGCTTTGTTTCACTTCAGCCGAGTGATGTTTATATAGTATGAGGAGTTTGCTTGTGTTGCCTATTTTCACCCCTTGGTTTACTCAGCCACGCCACTTATGCTGCAATGTCTTTTCTTACAAAGGAAGGCCAGAGTATTTACTTGTGAATTCCTGCAGTAACCTAGGAAAATCAGGTAGGAAGCAGCTGATAATTTTAAAAATACATTGGCTCAGAAAGATTTATAGTAATAAGTACTGAGCATAGATCCAAACAAGCTCAGTAAGTGTGTGACACCTAGTTACACTAGCAAGACTTTCCACCATCAGAATGTAATTTTTCATTTTTGCTTTATGACTGACCTTGTTTGGAGAACAGAGGAAAGTAAACCATTTGTTATTTCAGTCCTTCTGTGCCATCCTGGATTGTATGTTTTTCATGTGAGGACACGTTGCAGGAAATTACCATCTGGCTGATGGTAATGACCGCTGGCCAGGAGGTGCCTTACGGCTGCCTTCCTAGGCTGTGACCACGCAGTCACATTGTGCTGTACTCCACTTTGCTTCTCAGCAGCTCCTGGGACTCAGCTGTCTATGTATTTGGATGCTTTGCCACTCCAAGAACAATTGCAAATACAGAGTGAACTGAGACAATGGTCACATGTTTAGTCAAGTTATTCCACAGTTAGGAAATGCTTTTGCAGAAGAAAGTTTGACTCATTTCTTTGACTTTGAAGGAACATTCTATATCTTTGTGTGAGCACTGTATGAGAAAGTATATACATCAGGTTCGTCAGAACTGAGGATTTCTATGTAAGTTTTAATATTACTTGAGATTAGGCTGGAGTTTGCCATGTCAAACAGGATCACAAAGCATGTGCATGTTGTGGCATATGTTCAGCCTTTGGAAAACTGCATTTATAGATTGGAGGAAACAAGTTGCTTTCAGCAAGCCAACCATCATTATAGCTTACGGCAGCCCTTCCCAGACCACTGGCTTAAACAGGAAGGGAGAGAGAGACGTCTGCCCTGTCTTCAGTTTGACAAACCAAATTCGTCACAGTATTTTGAAATGCACAAACCATAGCCAAAAATAACCCCATTCTTGTGCTTTGGTTTATATTTGCAATTATACTTTGCAACAGGAAGAAAACTATGTTAATTACACTTCACAGAAGAAGCATTTCTCTTGTGCTTTCCTAGAATGTTCTGCAGGGAGATTACTATGTTGAAATAAGAAAACAAACAAACCAATAGCTGTTTTCGTTGGAGAGTCTAATTTGTACATTGCTGCTCATCAGAGTAGGGCCTACACAGATGGAGTGGTTTCCTGGAGAGAACTAGCTGAATAACCTGCATGAAAAATTGGCCTTTCTGGGAAGAGGCCCTGCATGATGCCAAAGAACAGGCATGTTAGTAGTTCCAGCATGACCTACCATGTGCTCACCAAGAGGGATTATATACATGGGTGAGACCTCGCTGAGGTGGGCACCTTGTGCAGAGCAGTTGGGTTACACCAACCCGGAAAGCTGTGGCACTGCTTCCTATGGACAGAGATGCTGAACAGGTGTCAGGCATGAAGGATCCTCTGCTTTGGGACTTGCCCCACACTTTTGTTTTAATTCCATTGAATCCAGGAAAGTTATTCCTCTGGATTCTTATGACAAAAACTTGGAGTTGGATAACAAGAGAGTGTGAAAAACAGGGAATTTTTATTGCAGTGAAAGGAATAGTGAGATACAGTAACTGGTCTCTTCCAGAATACCTGTGTGTTTCTAATACCTTCTCCATCAGAGCCTCTGGGGAGGTTCGCTCTTCTGTGAGGAGAAGGGTGCTGGAACATTACCAGCATTGCTGGTGGGGTTTTCTCTGTTGAAATCAGAATATAACTTGTTAATACCAGTACTAGAGGGGCTGGATACAGTTGATAATTGTGAGCCAGGCTGCTATGTTTATATATGATTGAATTGTGTAAATGGCATGAATGATCTCTTTCCCACAAAAAAAAAAAAAAAAACCCAACCAAAAAAACAAACAGTGGGAAAGCCTGTGCTTAATTTAAATTTTAGAGTTATGGATGGAGGGTGTAGTTAATACTCATCAAGGTGAATTTATGGAAGACAGCTTTAACACAGGATAACACAAGCTCAGGAGGAGTAACTGCAGATGAGAGTACCAGCAAGACTGTTAATAGAGCACTGCATATTGTTTAAGTGATGACATCTTGAAAATGTTAATGAAAATCAGACAGTATGTTCCATTAAAAATACAGCATGGGTAGCCAGACACCTCTTAACTAAAAATAAAGAAAATGTACTACAGTACCTAATATGTGATTTAACAAGGTAAATTAAGCAAAAGAATGCAATAAATAAAGGTGCAGAATCTTTGAAGTGAGCAATTTGCTAGGGTTATTTCTAACAAAAGCAGTATTTGCAACGAATCTGCTGCGTGGCAGCTTTTGGCCAAATGCAAGCTGTTAGATTCAGTAGCATATGGAGTCAGCCCTTCAGTCTGATTTGTACAGGGGATAAAAGTAGAAGATGGTTAGGGAAGCAGACCAGCCCAAGCTAATTGTCAGCAGGCCATATTATGATGAAACAGGAGCAGCCCTGCTTTCTTAAGCTTCAATTTGCAGTGTCTGTGTAGCCCACGTAATAGAAAAAGCCTCCCCCCTTTGCCTGCCTCTACGATGCAATCTGTATATGTGTGAACATAGCTGTTTTCTACTGAAGTCTATGGGGAAGACTTCCTGCTGAAAAAAAGAAGTTGTTTAAAGCCTACAGCCACAGAATGCAATTGGAGAAGTTAATTTTTTTTTTTTTTGCAAGTCCGCCTCCATATTGTTCTCTGCTTTCCAGTCTCCATGATGATGGGAAATCAGTGCATTAAGACAGATGCTAGCATAATTTTGAGTTCAGAGTGAGAAATACTAAGAGTATTTCTCAGGCATACGTCTTGTCCGAGGCTTGGACAGTATCAAGCCAGGAGCTAATAAATGATGGGCAAACTATTGTTTCATCAGGTCTTTACATAGGTATTTCCTAGGAGGCAATAACTGTGAGATGAATTGTGCCCATACAGGAACTTTGAAAGATCAGAGCCATAATGAATATTGATTTTGCTGGAAATTATTTAAGTCACATGCTGTAACATCGGGGTAGAAAGGGCAGGTATGGTAGACATGAAGTTAAATGAAAGGCTGCTTCCAAAAAATTCTTGCTGTAGTAGCTTGTATTTCTTAATATTTTAATGCTTCTGTTTCTTTGGATATTTATCATTGGAAAATCTACATTGTTCCTATCATCTTTAGACCTCAGAGAAGCCAGTGAGCATGCCTTGGGACCTGACTGCAAAAGCAGCTGTGTCCACAGAATCACAAAATGATAGGGGTTGGAAAGGAACTTGAGATCAGCCAGTCCAATGCCCCTGCTAAAGCAGGTTCATCTACAGCAGTTTGCGCAGGCACACGTACAGGCAGGTTTTGAATACCTCCAGAGAAGGAAACTCCGTAACCTCTCCAGGCAGCCTGTTCCGGTGCTCTGTCACCCCCACAGTAAGGTTTTCCTCATGTTGAGGCGGAATTTCCCGTTTGTGCCCATTGACTCTTGTCCTGTCACTGGACACTGTTGAGAAAAGTCTGGCCCCATCCTCTTGACATCCACCCCTTAGATACTTACAAGCATAGATAAGATCCACTTTCAGTCTTCTCTTTTCCAGGCTAAACAGGGTAAGATCACATAGCCTCTCCTCACAAGGGAGATGCTTCAGTTCCCAAATCATCTTCGTGGCCCCTCATTGGACTCTTACCAGTAGTTCCTTCCAGAGCATTAGCTTCCTCTCCCAGTTTTCTATCATCAGCAAACTTTCTGAGGATACACTCTGTCCCCTCCTCCAGGACACTGGTGAACAAGACTGGGCCCAGTATGAGTCCCTGGGGAACACTTCTTCCAACTGGACTGCATTGCCAGTGACAGCCCTCTGAGCTCTGCCATCCAGCCAGTTCTCAATCCATCTCACTGCCCATTGATCTAAACCACTCTTTCCAAGCTTACCTATAAGGATGTTGTGGGAGACAGTGTCAAAAGCCTTGCTAAAGTCGAGGTAGACAACATCCACTGCTCTCTCCTCATCTACTCAGCTAGTCATGACATCATATAAAGCTATCAGATCCAGGTACAGTTCCATCGCAGCAATGACACACATGGCACGGGCCAAAAAATGCCACAGTGAGTGTTCCCTGGACAGCCTGCCTCCTCTCTCCCTCACTCAGAGACTCAGTCCTGCATTTACTCTTGTAGGAATATGTGTCCAGTACATCCATGGCTGTGTTAAACTGATCCCTCACTGACAGCAGCCACCTAGCAGAGGGAGGATGGCTGAATCAACTACCTGAAAGATTGGAAGGAATACCTAAAAATGCCCAGTATATCAGCTTTACTTTTTTTCCTGGGGCAGAGGCAAAGGAGGCATCCATGGCTGTGGATACTTGTTGAAATTAAACACTCCTCATTCCAATCTTTACTCAAGCCTGAAACAAGAGGCTTGGACTTGTCTCACTGGGACTGGCACCATTGCGTCTGGCAGGAGCACAGTCCAGTGCTCTCTTTTGCTGTTGTTTTTTTGAGTTTTGTGTAACTTCCATGAGACTTAGAACACCAGAATTTCATTTGGCCAAGAAAGTAGAATTTAAAATATAGTTAATATTTTGTAGTTAATTTTATAGAGATGCACATCCATACTAACATACGTACATGTATAGTTAATATGCATGTATATGTGTTAGTATGTTAACATAGCTGATATGTGTGTATGAATGTCAGTATGTATGTACATCTCGTAGTGTTTGCATTGCTGTGGCTGAGCCAAAGCAAAGCAGTGCTGCAGGAAGCCTGTTCTGATCAGACTTTCAGGCTGGTGTAGTTATGCCTCTAATTTACAATGAGTAAAATGCTAGCTACTTTGTGCATGGGGGCAAATACTGAGGTGTCTCTCTGTACTGAAGCCTGTCCTGGAGGAACTCAAATTCTTTTTGCAAAAGGTTGATGCAGAAGAACCCATTCTCTAGAAGTCATTTATCTAAGAGGCATTGCTAGCTGAATGCTGACCTGTAGTCAGCTCTGTGGTTTTCAGCTGTAGCCACCACACTGTTTCTTTTCTCTGTTTAGCACACCCAGGGAACCTGGATAGCATAGCTGGGTTGATATGCAGTTACCTGAACTATTAGGGTAGTGCAGAAGCAGGAAGTGTCAGGGGATGCAGGCAGCAGTGCACTCCTGCAGGGCTCAGACAAACAGATTCTGGTGGGCTGCAACAGTGTTGGTGCCACAGAAGATACAATTTCTATAGTGCTTCCTTCAGAGACCAGGTGGCACAGAGTTATCTGTTGACAGCCAGCCTTATATCTGTGACTTCCAGTCCAGCTCAGCTAAGGTTGCTGCCCTGCAGCCTGAGGTGAGACCAACACAGCTCCAACAAGCAGTTGTGCTTCCTCATTTTGTCCTATCAATTGCTTAGATGAGATTTAGCCTGTGTTTCAACATCAGTTATTTTGGGCATAGCAGATCAAGTTTCTCCATACAGAACGGATGTTACTTCCCAAAATTGCTTGTCATTGTCTATGTTCACATTTTCCATGGGTGAGAAGTCATTTGACCTTGTGATGAACAAGACTCAGTGAGCAAACAGCAGTTCTGGCTTGTTATTTATTGACTGGTAATGTTTTTACTAATGCAAAGAGCCCTGATGCTGCATACACTTCTCAAGAATTAGTTGCTCTATCAGCTGCCCTTTCTTATTTGCTTAAGAACCTGCTGATTAACCCAGTTTCTTAGGCTTTCTTTTCCTCCAGTTAATGTATAGTCACAGCTTGCTTCCTGCTTTGCATCCACATGCCTACCACACTTTGCCATTTATTCTGCCAAATTTATAGCTACATGCTTAACCAATACTCTGTCTGTGTAGCCAGTATGAATTATGTGCAAATGTTATTTCCTAAATCTGGATATGATTATCTTTCAATTGTCTATTTCCAAAAAAGCACCTCCCTTCTAAAGAGAGCTGGTAAGACAGAAAAGAGAGCAGGGGCTTTGCCAAAAGCGTGCTGCTGTGTTCCCGTACCTAGCAGACTGTCAGTCCTCCTGGCTAGCCAAGCTCGGTGTCTTTGTGCAAGTAATTCCCCCATGTCGCAGGCTGCTGGGTTCCTGTTCCTCAGCACTGGACAGGGTCATGAATGATCTGTCCAGGAGATGACAAATCTGGGGAGTAAGGGCATCTGCCCTGTGTACAAAAACTGCTAGTCCAGCAGACAGAAAACAAAATATTTTTATCTTCCTGTCCTGCTGAAAGGGAGGCAAGGAAGAAAAAGGAAAACTTACTGAACAAGAGAGGAAGGAGACAAAATAAAGGGTACCTTTATAATGAGAAGAAAGCATTTTATTTTTTCCAGACACTTGTATTACCCATCATCTGAACTGTTCAGTGTATCAATTTATCCTATTTACTTTAAAAATTATACAGTTAGGATAATTAATATCTTTTTTTACTTGCTTATGGTAATACCTGCCAGATGTGAGTTACCAATTCACATTCCATCCAACGCCCCATAATTTTTTAAAACTGAGAGGATTAATACAATTTTAACACATAAAACACAAGAGGCAATTGTTGAGTCTGAGTCAAGTTCTCTACTGGCACATTGATTGCATGTTGTACAGGAAGTGTTCACCCCAATAACTATTAAGATGAAGTATCCTGACACACAGGAGGTATCCTGGCTTTTTAAGCTGGAACAAAAGTTTTCCATTGCATAGCAAAGCTTAGTTCCGGCAGAGCTCCCACCTGGATGGGTTTCAAGGCAAAACAACCTCATCATCTCCCAGCTTGAGCAAGCCATGGGGAATTTCTTGGTGACTCATCTGGGACGGCAGAGGTCTTGACCATAGCCGGCTGGTTTTTGGTTCCTCCACAAAATCAGATCAGCTTCTCAGTCAAAGTACTTCCTCCCCAGATCCAGTCCCAAACTCTTTAATTTCCCATTCTCCAGGCCCACAGATGGATTTTTCCTCCCACTCCACTGGCAGGGGCTCCACACCCCAACTCACGGTGACTGAGAGATGTTTGCTTTCACACTGACTCAGTTCTGCATCCGTCTCACCTCAGACCACAGCAGTCCTAGACCAAGAGTTAAGAAAACTGCTCACAACAAATCCTGAAACCTTCTGAAATCTAAAGGGTTTCTGGTGTGCAGCCCAGCCTGGGTCAGGTTCACTGACAGGGTCACAGCCTGTCCTAGAAGTCCTGCACTGCTTGTACAGTGCATGCTTTGTCGTCCCTAGACCTTATGGGGACAGAAAATTCAGGGCAGGCTGCAGACAAGAGGTCTTGTGTATGGATAACCACAGATATGCAGGCTGCAATCCTGTGTTGCATAACGTGTGGTACCTCTCCAAACTATCTGGTTTGCTCTGGCCCCTTCCAGGAGGCACTCATAGAGTATGCCATGTAAAAAGTGTGTCTCTGGGATTGGTAGCAACCTTTTTTGGACTCTCTGCTCCTTGTGATGTGAGCCTTGCGATGTCATGCATGGCAACATGACATGAGTTCAGCATGGTGTATGTGGAATGCAAAATCAAGGCTGCTCTGTTAAGATTATGAGAACGCAATTAGGATTCATCCTCAATAGTGCAGTGTAGGATTGCAGAGCTGATTTTGCACAGAAGCAGTATGCCAGTGACTGCGGAGAAGTTGGCCCATCATCTTCTCTGTACCCCTCTTCTCTGTCATACTGTGCTGTAACCTCTTCTGCTTCTTGCATTTTTGGCAGCAATGGGGCTTTTGTGCTTTTCCAGTGGAGCTTAGTGAAGATGCGAGTAGAGGACTACTGGGTGTGCAGTATCATTCCTGTGGTGCCCTGACGAAAGTTCCTGCTCTAGATGGAATGCATCTTGTGACTTTCCAACAGTTTCACAATGCAGAGCAAGATGCTGCTCTTTCCATAGACTTTCTGCATATTCAGAAGTTTCCATTAGCATCCTTTCTTACTAGAAGAAAATTTTGCTGTAGGATCAGAAATGAGGAACTGAGGGGCAGAGAGGAAGAGGGAGGAGAGAGAAAGAGAGAGAAACAATTTGTCACAAAGTTTTTGCAATGATTGTCCATAAAGCAATCTTCTGTGATGCCGTTTCCTACCATTGTATTCCACTCAGTGCTCAGACTGTGAAGCCTGAGCTGACATTTTGATGGTTAGTTTCTCAAGAGCATGTAGAGGACTAAAGCACATGTGCCCTGCGTGCTCTCTTTCATGCTGGAGCCATCTCTCTACAGCAGTGTTCAGGCTTCAGAGCCAGCATCTTAAGAGAGTGGATTGAGCTCAGCTTCCATTGAGATGCTGAAAGTCTCATTCTCCTGTTCCCAGACAACTGTTTTTTGAGGATTACATACATCACAAAATGGCACGGTCATGAAAAATTTATGATCACCATATATACTTTCCCTGGTTTCTTTTATTTCTAATTGTAGTTCAGACTATTATGGTATTTATTAAGTTCTCCAACTGAAACAAATGCCATTCTTTTTCTGTCAATTCAGAACTGAAACAGCCACAAAACTAGCACCGGGGTATCTGGCATTTTACCCTTCACACTGGTAACTATGATGACCTGAAAACAACATAGTTGTTTCTGTGCTAGGTTAATTCCTGCTGCTGCTGCTCCACTGACTTCAATATTAAAAATGCATTAATTTCAACAGGAAAAAAAAGACCTGGAAAAATTATTTTCCTAGCTGGCTTTGCAAGTCAAAAGAGGAAACCTCAGGCTCTATTTTAGGAAGCTACAGACAGCTGGACTGCATTTATGTTGCAGCCTTAGCTCTGTGAAAGCTAGGATCTGATGTTCAGCCACCAGTATTTGTGGACCATAGCTGTTTGGCAGTTTCCCAAATATTTATTTTTTTATTCAGTTCCCAAAGTTTTTCCTAAGGAGGCATTTGAAAATGTGAACAGCTAGCAATTAGAGTCAGAAGTCAGAGGAGCAAGCAAGTGGGCTCTCTTTATGCAGAGGGAGATACAGAAAGACCATAAGAATATGCTATCTCTCAAATACTGGCACTTCCTAATAAGCTGTCCACTTACAGTGTAGTTGTTTCCCAGAAAATCTGTGTTCTATCCTGATTAATCATCTACTACAGCTCTCGGTCTGTGGTGTGTCTAGTTCTACAAGATCTACCGGAATGGTTAGGGCTGACTCTGGAAAAACAAGATATTTTAACACCCTGTATTGCCTGAATAAGGGTTGAATAGAGCTCACCTTGCCAGTTAGTCAAGTTAGTCAGCTGAGATCAGAAATGGCAGGGAGACTGGAAGGTCATGGATCCCACACTGTTCTGAACTGCCCTACTGAACTACATGAGAGCTTTTACCTGGGACAAACTTGGAGCTGCTTGTTTGATTGCTGCTCTGGTTCGGAAATGTTTGAAGTTCTGAGAAGCACAAGACAGGCAGCTGTGCTGCACAGCACATTGGGGTGCCCTGCTTGCACGTGTAAGGAGCACATCTCTGTTGTAGTTTCTCTACCAAACAGATCTGAAAACTGTATCCCTTCTGCATACTGAGTATTCTCCTAGGCCTGGACACACGCCGTGGTGGTCTGTGTAGACTGTTTAACAGGCTGAAGGTTTTTTGAAGTCTATCAACTACTGAAAGTAAGCTTTTCCCCACTTTTGAAATTTTAATTGGGGAAATTCAGTGGCTTTGGGGGATATATTATATTGGCTGATGTGCTAAGTTTCCAAGGTACTTTTCAGGAGTATTTTATAGTAGCAGCACAAGAAAGTTTTGGCTTTCATCTGCTTTTCACAGAAACCACTGTTTACTAAGTCTGCTTTTCTTTGGGGCATTCTAGCTGCAAAACAGTTCTTCATGAGAGTGCTGCCAAGTTGGAGATTCTTGGAGTTTTCTTTTGATAGCATTCTTCATGCTGCTGAGGAAATTAATCTCTCTCTCTCTCCCAGTCTTGGTCTTTGCCACATAGAAGATGCTGCTCTGGTCTCCCCCAAGCATTTTTTTTTGGTCAACAAACAAAAGCCAGTTCACCTGGGAGACTAGTCATTGCATGTCACTGTGGGCAGGATGAGATTTCCCAAGCTGGCCAAAGATATCACTTCCCAACAACATGGAACAGCAGCCTAACCACATATTCCCAACACAGCCCAAGATGGAAGAAATTGTGGTCAAAAGTGTTTTTTTGACAGGATAGCTAAGTAGAAAACATCACCTACTTGCAATAAATTACAGCCTGTCACGGTTGTGCTTCACACAAACTCTGACAGCTCTTGGAAGCTGAAATCATGTACCCTCCTACCTGTATCAATTCAAGCAAGTTGCTTTTGCTCTACCTCCACCAGCCAAGCACTCTCCAGAATTAGGCATTGCAATGTGGGAAGTGAAAAAGGTGAACATTTCCCCCCTTTCTGCCCTGTTTGTTCCTTATCTCCAAGAGGACAGGAAAGCACGACCTCCTATGAATGCAAAGGATTTCTCAAGCTAGACGAAATGATTTACAGGATGAATAACCACACAATGATGGGCATGAGACAAGTGCTAAATTTAATACAGCTCTGTATGAGCTTATCTTGCATAAAAAGATGTCATTTAGTAATAACTGTCACTTCAAGTCCTGCTTCTGAATTACTGCAAAACATCACTGTTGTTCTTTAGCTGTTACAAAATCAACCATATAACTTTGGCAGTGGTACTCAGAAATGTTGCCATCTCCCACCACGCTGGAAATATCAGTTGCTTGCCAGAAACAATTCCCTGAGGTCACATAGCATCTTTGCTGGAAAACAAAGGCTCCTGCTACTCACAAAGTATTTGCCTTGAAAAGCCACAGTGATAATTGACCTGTACTGTACAGGTCTTAAACAAACTGCAGGAAGACCGTGTTTCTAATAGCTCTTGGCTTCTCCATCAGTATGACTGATAACTGCTGCTGAACTTGGTCAAAGAGGTTGTTTACAAGTACTGACACAGTATGTATTTTCCTGAAAGTCTGATAGACAATAACATGCCATTATGCAGATTGCATGTGCTGGAAGGTTCTTGTTTTGGCCAGAAAACAGCTCTAGGGGATTTTTCAGTATAATGTTATTCACTTTGGTGTCTCCTGATGAATGGCTGGTAGAAAAAGTAAAATTTTGCAAGCTCAAAATCTGACCAAATGTATGTGTGGGTCACATACAGGAGAAGAGAGCAGGATCCAACATATCAAGTCCCATATTTGGTGGTGCTAATCACCAAGCTTCTCTCTGTCTCTGTTTTTCACTTTGCCAGACAGAAACAGTTTTTTCTTAGCAGTTATGGGAAACTGCAAGCTGCACAGAACATTGGTACTGGTGTTTGATATCAAAGCTACTTGACTATCTAAGAGCCTGGTTTTGGGTTCCCTGCTGTCAACAACAGTTGCCTTCTCTATCACTCTTAGTTACTAAGTAATAGTGGTGTATTATAATCTGGGCGTATCAGCTACTGCATAATGCTCAATTCAAACCTTCTAAATATTACCCACTTACAGCTGAAGTTCAAGTTCACTACGTCTGCATTCAAGGGCTTCAGTAAACTGTTTGTTTTCCAGAAACACTAAGATGCAGATATGATAGAAGATGAAACAAGCCATCTAAATCTGCAGGAGACACTGCTGAAATCCTGTTTAGAATCATAGAATCATAGAATAATAGAATCACAGAATAGTTTGGGATGGAAGGGACCGTAAAGATCACCCAGTTCCAAACCCCCTGGGATAGGCAGGGACACCTCCCACCAGATCAGGCTGCCCAGGGCCCCATCCAACCTGGCCTTTAACACCTCCAGGGAGGGGGCAGCCACAGCTTCAAGTGGCTCACCACTTTCATATAGAATCACAGAATAGTTTGGGTTGGAAGGGACTTCAAAGATCGGTTTACTGAAGGTTTTTTTGCTTGAAAAGGCATTCCTGAGTTAATAAGTAATAATGGTCACATAGCTCCAAAAATAAAAGCCAGGATAGTCCTCGTTCAGGTGGATGTATACATGGGTGTATGAACATGCAGAACTATTAATGTTACACTACCTTTTTATCCAGTTCTCCTCTTATGATATTAGAAAACTCTACTAAGGAGACTAAGTTACACTTCTAACTGTGGCTAATCTCAGCTCTAAAATATAATTAGATAGGTCCATGTGATGATGTGAGGGGCAGCTGCTGAGCTAACTGAAATAGGTTTCTCAAAGTGTTTCTAAACATGCCACTGAAGTATTGGTAAGCACAGGACAACTGGTAAGATGCACTGGGACAACAAGGTGTCTACTTAATTGCTGCTTGACTAAGGACACATCAACACTAGCTGGGTATTAGAAATGAGAAGATAACCACTTTGAAATAGTTGTTCCTTCTAAAATGTCTGCTTGGAATGTTTTCCATTTCTTGAATGGTACTTCACTGTCATTTTGAAGAAACAATGAATGGAAGAGGTTCTGAACTTGTAGCACATTATTTGCCCAACTGAGCCACTGCCAGACCAGATCTGTTGCCTATCAGCAGGGCTAGTGCACTGCTCTGTAGCAGATGTGGAAAGTCATCCCATAATCTCCTTTGCTTCCCAGTGCTAGTGGTGGGACTCCTCAGATTGGAGCTGTAGCCTGGTTTTTTTGCTAGAAAAAAATCTGGAATCTGGTTCCAGAACAGGTTTGGTGCAGGAGAGAGCTGTAGCAGGTGACTCAACTGAACCACTTGGGAGTGGATGAAACTGGAAAGGACCTGGAGAGGATGCAAATGGGTAGAAAAGGAGTGAAAATTTCTGACAATGGTACTCAAATCCTTTTTCATTAGATTGTCAGTGTCTCTTATACACCTTTCCAGAAACTTAAACAAGTTTCTGGATGCAGAATGCCTGTTGAGACACACTAATATCAGTTCAGACTAAAAAGGCAAAGGGCCATATTCTGTGCCCTGTCTTTGCGATTCATGTTGCAACATGTATACCCTGGAGAGCAAATCTACAACTCTGTGGAAGCATTAACAACTTTTTGGGGAGTTTTATGTTTGAGTCTCCCTTCTTCCTGCCCCTATTACATATTCCTGCCCCCTACAGAACAGGGCAGGAAAGGTTTCTGGGAAACTGGGCTCTGTCTTTTTGCAAAAGGAGGGCAGACATGCCCTAAAGTCCTCCTACACGATACCAAATGCTGTGCATTCAACAGACTTGCTAGTTAATGATCTTGCCCATAAGTAATGTTTTAACCATAGGGTAGTTTTTGTTTGCTTCAAAAGCCACAAAGCCGAAGAGGAAGTGTAGGAGAATGTGGGCAGGATGGTGGCCAGGAGCCTCATGATCTCATCTTTTTCCGCTTCACAGGGATTGGTGGCTGTGCCTGGGACAGAGTTTAAATTCCCTGAGGCTGGAGATGTCAGGCACTCAGGGGAAAAGGGGAGAAAGCCAGAGCTACTCAGAGCCAACTGGCTGGAGCTTCTGCTGGGATCACTAAAAGAGCTCTTGTCGCAGCTGACTTCTCCAGCACCAGAAAGGTAATATTTTGCCTTTTTTACCTGACATGTGCTGTTCTGTCTGCAGGTCTAGTGAAGGAAGTGTTGGACAGGAGATCTTAGAAAACTGCTTCACTGGACAGGGATGTTTGGTGTTTCTCTGTAGAAAAAGGTCTGCTTTCATAGGAGCAAGGTTGCTTTAGCAATGCACAGTACCATATATAATCACTAGTTAAAATCTGTGTGTTGTGAGGAAGTTACTGAAAACTCTGCCACTGAATCAAATGCTGGGATCTCAAAGCTGGTACTTCAACAGAGAAAGCTTCCCCACTCGTGTAACCACTGTCTGGCAGTATCCCTGCTTCTGGCAGGCTTGCAGTTTGTGCTGCAAACTACAGAACAGACAGAATATGCACCCTTCTCTGTCTAACTCTTGAAATTGCAATTTCTCTAATAAAGTGTCCTGTCCCAGGGCTAGTCTTTTAAATGTGCTTGTAGTAACCTTTCCTTCCTGCTACGTTTTACTGAAGTTTCAAATGCCTCTTATTCATCAGTAAACAAGTTTAATTTCTCAGGAATGTTGCTTATTCTGGGAAATTGGTCTGTCAGCACCAAAATTTACTGTAGCTCAGCACTCCGCTCATCTCACCAAGAATCGTTCATTTATCAAAGTGCTAGAACTGCAATGTGAGCACATACTCCACTTCACCTCTTGCTTGGAAACACAGTTCAGTTTAAACTTCTGTGGGGGGAAATAAAAGTCTATCAGTAGAAGCAGTTTATGTTCACATAAACTGTGTTTACTCACAGTGACTCCAGTTAATATCCTGGAAAACTAGTTTTAAAATAACTTAAAAGAGAAACTGCCCTGGGCTTGTCTTGTCCTGTCTCTCCTGACAAAATGATGTTAACTGAATGATGATAAACCTAAGCTCATCTTTATAGGACTTTTGTCTTTCACAAGCTTTTCCTTTTGCCAGTACAAGTCAGAAGATGACAGGAGGAGTCTGCTTGCCCTCTCACTGTGGCTACTCTTGGCATTTCTTACTACCTGGTTATAAAATTCTTGCAGTTTTTGAGTTACTAAGTCATTACAAAATGGGCTGGATGTGAGGTGGTGTTGAAGAGCAGAGGAAGAACATCAGCATGGACAGGGTGGATCTTTAGCAGAGAGCTGGTCTCAGTATGGTGAAGAACACCAGTAGAAAGGAAAAGCATATGGCATTTCTTTACAGTATTTTACCTTGTTGACTCACTGTTCTAAAATATCTTCTAGGAAAACATCACAATGAAGGTGGCAGTTCTGTGTTTATGCCTTATCAGCATTGTCACTGCATGGCCAGTGAGTAAATCACAAATATGTATTAGTAATCACTTCCATTTTTTTTTGCACATTAACAAGAAATTAATACTGACAAATGCTTTTTATCTTTTCTCCCTTCAAGGTGAATAAATCCAAGAAGCATGCCATTTCTGCCAGTTCTGAAGAAAAATATGTAAGCTCCTTTTGTCTTTCTATTAATATTCTTTCGTAAATACTTTTCAGGTTTTTTTTTCTATAATATACATTGTCTGATACTTGATTGTGATTGTAGCTGCTTGCAGAACATATTCTCACCTGGCTGTTGTAAGCCAGTTTCTCAGTAGTCAAAGCAATGAGCCACTGAATTCAATAAACTTTTGCCATGTTAGGTGTCCTGAAATCTGGTCATATCTCCGGACCAGTGCTGGGCACCTTTTCCCCTACCAACAAAAGTGTAAGCTGTCAGTTAAAAAGAGAAAAGGAGCGTAGCATAGCACAGCTGCTATAACTCAATGTGGATCAGGTGACAATATTTGGTGTTGGAAGAACTCTTGAATCCACTTCCCACGAGTTTTTTGAGTGGTGTGAGTCTTGTGTTTAGCTGTTTGATTTATATTCCCTTGCCAGCTACTGTGCATGTAAAATCAGTTACTTATGCCGAGATTCAGCTACTGCATTTAGCTTAGGGTCTTCATAATGTGGGAGATAAATCACTCTTGGGTAAAGAATTTGGCTCAGAATTAGCTGAATTAGCTGAAACAATGATCATTGGATATAAGTCCAAATTTCAGTCAAAAAAAATGAGCTGGAGAAATTGATCATCAGGCTCAGGCGCTGCCAGTAGGAAAGGCACATCTTCTGCACTATAGTGTTTGGGTACAATGTTCATCTGGGATCACAGCTTGTTCTGAGTCCTCTCTCTGTTGCAGTGAGCTGCTGAGGATGCATCATGTAAAAAAGCACTATGCATTGCAGATGCCCCATCCATCTTTAAACAGAGGTTGTGCTGCAGGTAGCTTTGCCTTCTCCTATATGCTCCTTTGCAAATTAAAATGACCTTTACATTTTCTCTTGAAGGACCTCAAGGGCCATTCATCACACAGACACTACCACCACCATGTGAATTCTCAATCTTGGGAGAGTCTGCAGCACCCACAGAATGACCTGGCATCACCTCAGCAGGTATGTGCAACTAATTGGAATAGAAAAAAGAGCATTTTTCAATGCCAAGATTTGCAAGTTAAGATTAAGTGCTTAAAGAATAGTCAACATGCTGATCGGCTCTATTGTATATATCTTGGTGTGATAATAGTGAGTTTGTTGTTGTTTTCAGACTCTTTACTCTTCAGAAGAAAGCGTGGATGTCCCAGAACAACCAGTAAGTGTTCTGAACACCAAAATGACAGCTGGCTACTGCAAGACAGCTATATATACACAGAATTCATTTTCACAGTATCATAGAACAGTTTGGGTTAGAAGGGGCCTTAAAGATCATCTAGTTCTACCCTCCCTGCCATGGGCAGGGACATGTCCCACTAGATCAGGCTGCTCAGGGCCCCATCCAACCAGGCCTTGAACACCGCCAGGGATGGGGCAGCCAGAGCTTCCCTGGGCAACCTGTGCCAGTGCATCACCACTTTCATAGTGAAGAAATTCTTCCTTATATTTAGCCCCTCTCCAGTTTATACCCATTGCCCCTAGTCCTATCACTACAATCCTTTGTAAACAGTCCATCCCCAACTTTCTTGTAGGCCCCCTTTAGGTACTGGAAGGTCACGATAAGGTCTCCTTGGAGCCTTCTCTTCTTGAGGCTGAACAACCCCAACTCTCTCAGCTTGTCCTCATATCGGAGGTGTGCCAGCCCTCTGATCACCTTTGTAGCCCTCCTCTGGACTTGTTCCAACAGTTTCATATCCTTCTTATGTTGGGGATTCCAGAACTGGACACAATAGTCCAGATGAGGTCTCACAAGAGAGGAGTAGAGAGGCAGAATCACCTCCCTTGACCTGCTGGCCACGCTTCTTTTGATGCAGCCCAGGATACGGTTGGCCTTCTGAGCTGCAAGTGCATATTGCCGGCTCATGTGAACTTTCTCATTGACCAGCAGCCCCAAGTCCTTCTCTGCAGAGCTGCTCTCCATCACATCATCCCCTATCCTGTATTGAAATCGGGGATTGCCCTAACCCAGGTGTAGGACCTTGCACTTCGCCTTGTTGAACCTCATGGGGTTCACATAAGGTTTGCATTTTCATTTTCTTCAACCAAATATAGTTCCTGTGGAAACAACTCTCCCTAAACAAAACAGATTCAGAGCAATTTGTGCCTTAATTCCTCAATAGCGCATAAGCTCTGTGTGAGCAGGAGAGAGAACTGTCTGTACATCTTGTATATATTCATTTGCCTGATAAATGTTTTCCAGCACTTTCCTGATGTGTCAAGCAAGAGCCATGAAGATGTGGATGACGATGACAATGATTCCAATGACACAGATGAGTCTGATGAGGTCGTCACAGGTTTTCCCACAGACATTCCAGTAACTGTACCCTTCCATCCTTTCACCCGGGGAGACAATGCTGGCAGAGGTGACAGCGTGGCCCACAGGGTGAGGGCAAAACCCATAGTGATGAAGGCTAGCAAGCTCCACAAACCTGCAAAAAAGGTAAATAGTGTTGAGCGGCCGTAACCAGGTTTTTGGAAAAGGGTAGCAAACTTGAAAATAGACATGTTATTTTATAGGAGTTACCTCTGAAAAGGGTTGGTGGGGAGAAAGACAGGCATAAGTGAAGGCATCTATTTCCTTTTTCTGGATACCTCAACTTGGTGAAGGCTTTTGATGTGCAGAAGAGGCAGGAGCAGAGCTATGTCATATTGCAAGCTGCACTGTCATGAGGTACTTACACATGAAATCTGAGGCCAGGATCAAACCTGAGTTTCTCATAACGTGAAAGGTTCATGTAGCTCCATAAAAAGACCACTACGTCTCTGAGCAGAGCTGTATCATGCTGGCTTCCAGTGTCCACACAGCCTATGCAGCTTACTTTGGTGCAGTACAGCAGCATCTGGTGACAGAGATCAGTTCCTTAGGAGTAACAATGGCACCTTCTGGTTCTGCTCTGTAACTCAGCTCACTGTGCATGACGCCACCGAGGAGAACAACAGCGCCCTGGATGCAGACAGCCAGCAAGGACTCTCCCAGGAGGATTCTGCTTCTGACCGCTCCCTGGGGACGCACACCATCATCGGGGAATGGGCTGACAAGAGCCGCGAGCAGGACAGCAGCGAGCTGGACAGCAAGCTGCATGACCGGAGTGTGGAAAATGACAGTCGACAGAAATTTGACAGCCACAAGACAGAAGGAGATGATAACAGCAAGGCTGGTATCAGAGCGGACAGCCACCACAGCATGGAAAGCAGGGAGAGCCAGGTCCATGTTTCAGCTGAGATCCCTGATGATAACAGCAATCAAACAGTGGAAAGCGCTGAGGATGCTCGAGGTCAGCACAGCATTGAAAATAATGAAGTCACCCTCTAAAGGGAGACAATTTAATTTTTCCCTTCTCCACGTCCTGCCCAAGGAGGGGAAGGGGGGGAGAAGTCACTTCATTTTGGGTAATTGTAAATGTACAGTGCGTGGTCATTTTGGGGTTTGGGGTGGCCTCTCCCCAGCTACCAGCAGCACCAGCCCCCGGGATGCAGGCTGGGAAGCTGCAGGGAAGTGAGAGAAACGCTGCTGGACGCACAGAGTGAGTGTTTGCTCTCTGGCACTGCTGCTTTCTGTACTGCCAGCCTGTATTTTCCTGTAACTGGATTTAAATAAAAACACATTCCCCTGAACCTCCAGGCTGTGTTACTCTGTGCTGGGGTGGGGGCTTTCTGGCTGCATGAGGAGCTTTAATACCTCTCCTTCTTAAAATTATGTGCAAAAAGGCTGTTCCCCGGCAATGTGCAAAAGGGGGTAAAACCTTTCTGTGGGGCCTCCTGTGTTTAGCGAGTGTGAGTAGTGAGCTGGGCTGAAATCCCCTGCTGCTCACACCTGGGCTCTCTGCCTCCGCAGCGGAGGAGAAGCGCTGGGAGGGAAGGAAGTGGGGGGGAAGAGAAAGAGGGATGGAGTAAGGGAAGGGGGAAGCGCTGGGAGGGAAGGAGAGAGGGAAGGAGGGAGTGAAAGGAAGGAGGGAGAGAAGAAGGGAAGGAAGAAGAGAAGGAAGGGAGGGAAGGAGGGAGGGGAGGGTGGAGAGAAGGGAAAGAGAAGAGGGAGGGAAGAAGGAAGGGGGGGAGGGGGAAGAGGGAGGGGGAAAGGAGGGACGGAAGGAGGAAAGGCGGAAGAGAAGGAGGGAGGGAGAGAGAGAAGACGGACGGGTGGGCCGTGCCGGGCGCCCCTATCCCTGCGCCGGGGCTGATGTCGGGGCGCGGGGGCCGCGGCCGGGAGCAGCTGGAGCTGGGGCGGCTGGGCGAGGGGTCCTGCCCGCCGTCCCCGCCGCCCTCCGCCTGCTCGCGGCAGGCCTGGAGCCGGGACAACCCGGGCTTCGAGCCCGAGGAGGAGACGACGGCGATGGACGCGGAGTGGGGCGGCGGCGCGGGGCGGCAGCGGCGGGGGCGCGGCGGGGCGGGGGCGCCGGGGGGAGCCGCGGGGCCGCCCGAGGGCAGCGCGCCCCGCGCCGCCTGGGGAAAGCGCCTGGCGCGGCAGCTGCGAGGTGAGGGACCCCCTGCCCCTCGCGCCCCTGTCCCTGGTCGCCCCCGCTCCTCGTCCCCTCCTGCCCGTCTTCCCCCTCCGCCCCCCACCCAGTCTCTGCTCCTCGACCCCCTCTGCGCCTCGTCCCCTCCCGCCTTTCCCCTGCCTTCCCTCCGCCGCCCCTTTCCCCGCGCCGCCGGTGTGGGGCGCAGGATCCCCCGGCTGCTGCGGCTCGGCTGCTTTGGCCTCCAGCCTTTCCTAGAGGAATTGTTTATGAGTTCTTTGTAGTCCCTTTTGCCCCTTCTTCCACCCACCCCTTTGCTACCTGTCTTTTTTTTTTTCCTCTACCCGTCCTCTTTCCCCATCTCCCGTCTGTCCATCCGTGCTTGCCCGTGTCCCGCCTCTTCCCACGCATCCATGTCCCGATCTCTGTCCTAGTTATGCCCGCAGCGCAACCCCCATCCCGCCCTCCTTCCTTTCCTCTGGGGCACAGAACTCTGCCCCCGAGGTCTGGCTGCTTTCAGTGCAAGAAGTGGCTTTTGGATATGTGTAGCTTTCCTGACCCAGCACCAGATCTTTGGACAACTGGAGCAGAATGCTTACCTTTCTCGCTTTTTCAGCATCCTGTGAAAGAGACTGTTACGGCGGCTTTGGTGCTTTGGGGTTGTGGGGAGGGTGTTTGATTCGTTTTGCTTTTCTGCAATGTTTTGTAGTCCCTCGGAGCTGCCGCTGTCACTTAACATGTGCAGCCAGTGCCCAGGAACATAGTTTGACGCATTCTGGAACGTTCAGAGCTTGGGACGGTAACCCCGTGTTGAGCTGGTCCTGTACGGGGTTGATTTGATACAACAGAGAGAATGGTGGGTGGAGAGTTCTTTGGATTGAAGGTTGTGGGAGCACATGTGAAAAAACCCTCTTCATTTTCAGAGAAGCTTGAAATATCAGCGTCGGATTGCTAGGATTTTAAACGTAGGATTTGTTTGCCAGACAAAATCTGTAGACTTTTTATAAGCTGCAGGAAATGTAAACCATAATTAGCAAATAAGGTTTCTTCTTCTGATCTGTGATTTTTCTGAAGTGATAGATAGTACAATTACTGGCACAGCATCTGCAGGGATGTCAAAACAAAGTCTGTTTAAGCAGGGACTTGTAAATTAGGCTATTGGATGTCCTGTATGTCTTCACTTTGGTTTTCACTTGCATTCAGAAATTATTTTCTGTAGTGATTTTTGTGACTTCACCTGTTTTGCAGCAAAATAGATCACTTTTGATCATTGCAGTGTTTTGCTTAGACGCAAGTCAGGCCTGCAGAGGTCATGGAATAGAGCGTGTTATCTTTGCAGCAGGTTTTATTGGGAGGCTGTTCAGTGAACTAAATCACTTTGTAACAGGAGACTAGAATGGCCAGGATAAAGAAATCAGGGATAATTATGTGTTATGCACGAAATGACATTGCTATGTTTGGAGTCTTCAAAGGTGTGTTTAGTGCAGTCTGTCACTGAGACACCTGACTGCCTAGGGAAGGAACTGTTTCACATGGAGAAAGTGTAGAAATACACTTTTTAGAAATCTTTCTATTTCTACACTTCTTAGAAATCTTTCTATTTAGAAATCTTTCTATAAAGATTTGTATCTAAATAGACTGTTTACGTGCTCCTTTTGTACTGGTTGTTCCTGGATGTGCTTTTAACTGTGGTGAGAAATAGTAGTGTTAGAACATGAAGCGCATGCGAGTGTGACTTTGTGATAACTCTACAACCTGGCAAAAGGCTGCTGTTTCATCTCAGTTGTGATTCCTGCAATAATACTTAAAACCAGCTGGTTTTGGTTCTGGTTTCTGAGACATTTTGAAGCTGAAGGCAGAGCTTAGTAACATGATTTGTGTTAGGTCAGGGTATCTGCAGATGGAAAAAAAGTCCATCAGGCAGATCCTGCCTCCTCCTGCTCCCAAGAGACCATTCTATTGAAGGTCGGGTCAAATTCTTTATTGAATCAGTAGTTCATCTGCATCTACAGCTCAGGTTTGGTTTGGGGCAGAATAAGATTGCTTATCGGTAGTATGCTTTTTTCCTAGGTTTTTTTTTTTTAAGCTTATTCATTTATTTTCACCTTTGCCAGCTGAGCCAAAAGAACTTGGCTTTTGGTGAAGCTGCGTGCTGTGGTGGGCTGAATGAGTGCAGGTGAGCCTTCAGTGGCATCTGCATCAGACAGATGTTGCCAGAGATGTTCTGGCCCTGCTTTGATAGGCAGATCTCGTCTGTCCTGCTGCCTAAAAGCAGTGTATCTTGGGCTAGAAAAAACAACTTGAGAGCTGATGTGCCAATGTAGCTTGCATTTTAAATTTCTCCTTTCAGGCTGAATGGTGAGGGCACCTTTCACATGATAACATTATGCATCCTTTCAACTGTTGTGGTTGTCTTTTCACTAGTGAGTGTAAGCCTATTAGTCAACTTTATGGAGAATAGTGCACTTACATGTTCCTGCAGTGCAAGAAGACCAAGAGAATATTTTCAGTAATGCCTGTGGGCTAAGCTGCCTCTTGCTGTTCAAGACAGTGGTGAACACTGGTAGTATCCTGTTTTTAGCTGTAAAACGAAAAGACTTGTTTTCATGTTCTAAGAATGTTTGGAATGGATTTATTCATGTGGTTGTTATCCACAGTTTCTGTTGATTTCTGACCTGCTTACATTTTAGGCTAGTGTATATAGGCAAGTATTTATAGGCAAGTGTAGCTAAAGTTGCTGTAGTAGATCCTTTTCTGGCTCTTTCATGAGAATATTGCCATTAATTCACAGGGACAGCAAATAGCTAAGTGTGCCTTCCATGCTGTTAAGGTATTGCAGGGTGTGATTGCTGCAGATTACATAGCTAATGAGCTGATTTTAAGCCTGAAATTAGTACAGGATACTTGAAGGACAGCTGAGGTTTTAATACTGCAAGGAGCACTCAGTAGTTCTTTTGACATCTCATTGATAACCATGAGGATCTTTGAAGACTGAAAATGGCAAACTTGGTACTCCGTTTTATTTCATGATGACTAGAGGAAAGCTGGCATGGATTTATTTAATGAATTTCCGTTTCATTAGATAGGGTTCTAACATAAGTGATTAATCCTTTACATATCAAAAGTGGTAGTGTTACCATGGCTAAACAAGTTGTCACTCATCAACTGAGGGATACTGAACAACAGCTTACTGTTTTCTTACTGTCAGTTGTGAAATAAAAATGCTTGCAGGGAAGATTTAAAGTAACAGCATTGTGGTAATTTCAGCCATCAGGGAGACTGTAACAGGAGTTGCTGAGTGAATAGAAACTTGAGATGTATTTTGGGTTCTTCCCCTTTGTGAATTTTTTTCAAGTTCTAACATTCGAGTCTCTAAAGTAGCTGCAGTCCCTCTCCTTTTGCAGATCCTTTCAGCAAACGTCCCAGCTGCTGGGGGCAGAGGAGGGCATGGCTATTCAACTCTGTTAAGGAGAAAGTCATCAAAAGTTGTGATGAGTAAGAGCAAGATCCATTGGCAGAGCTAGGCTGGAAAGGTAATCTTCTCAGAGCTGCACATGGTCACCCAGTGCTCCTGTGTCCTCACATGCAACAATAATAATAAGGAGTGTATTTAGGGCGTTTCATGAAAGGTTTTCTTGGTAATTGTTAAATGCAAGTGCCGTATATAATTTCCGGTCACTCATTAATTGTTACTTTCATGAAGAATGCATCATGACATTTTTATTGAATAGAACTAGTGCATGCTCCAATTGTATCTAACCAAGGAATGTGAAGTAAGGATTGTGAGGCTGTTTTTTATTGTTTTGGGATGAAGCATCTGCCTGAGCATCACTTTCCTCTGTTCCTGCAGCCCCACTCTTCCCCTAGCATGTGAATTTCTTTGTAGGCAGATTAGATAGTGGTGTTTATCTTGGCTTGAGGGCTTTCAGAACTTAAGTCTTTTATGTAAATCTGAATTACTTTATATACATTCTGTACCTTATAAACTTATACTTATATAGGTGTATGTGTATATGTAAGTATGTATACATTTTATATATACTGCATGTATGTGTATGTGTGTAGAATATCTTATATGTGTGAAAGATTTTAATTTCCTGTGTTTGCTGACAAGCTAGATTTTTTTTTTATTCTAAGTTTAAATTTAATCTATTCTTTATTAGCATTTGATCATTATTTTTTGACATCTCTTCTGAGTTTGTATACTTTTCAGATGATTCCTTTGGGCTGCAGAATGAGTATGTGAGAAGTGTTAGTTGCAGATTTGTTGATAGATGAAAGAGACATAGGTTTTGTCAAATAGTTCATTAATAGCAAATTTATATAAGGAATTAACTGAAAATGATTAATTGACGCTAGAAAGGAAATGTTTTTGGTGCTTGCAGCAGATGTCAACTTAAATCCACCAGTGCTTACTGCCACTGTTCTTGATGCATCTAAACCAATATTCTAATACAGCAAAAAGGGGAATGCTTCAAGATAGCTGATGGGTAAATCCAGAGTTTGTTTAACACAGAGATCATTGTATCATCTCTGGGTTTTTGGTGTGATGTTTTTGTCTTTTTTTTTTCCTTCACATGTAACTTTCTGTTGATTACGGACTCTTAACAATATTGTAATATGACAGAATTTGAGCTTGCAACCTTCTCTGTTTGCCACATTTTTTATTAGTGGGTAATATGCTGACAGCTGGAACTTGTCTCTCCCACCATCTCAGCTTGCTGCCTGTTCCAGCCTTTGCTTCCTCTCTTCCGTAATGTTTTCCTACCTTTGTTATGAGGGTTGCTAGTGCAATGTAATGTTGAATTAGAGGGTGAAATTGTTGAATTCTTTAGTATTAGCGACTCTATAAATATAGTCTTGTTTCTGTGTTTCTGTCTTCAAGAATGACCTAATGGTGAGGATTTGGCATTCTGCATAGCAAAGCTATAGTCTTTATCTGTAAATTTTCAGACTTAGCCTTAAAGAACAGCTTTGGAATAGCTTTCTTGTTTTGGAGGCTGACACTAGTGAAGGTTATAATTAACTAATTAAGGACTTAACAGAGATTAATGGTAAGGCTATTAGTGCTTTTTATGCCTGTTAGAGTTGACTTTGTGGTTAGCTCACAACTTAAAAATGTGGTGGCTGGAAGGCTTGTAAAAACATCTGAGACATTATTTTTTTCTGAATAAAGGTCATATTTGCAGGTAGAGGGAAGAGCTTCCTTATTCCTATCTCTTTATTAGCAAATCAAGTTCTGCAGCAGGCAGATTAGCCCTTTGTCTGTCTTAGTCTTGCAGCAGTATTTGCAAAGCAACAACTCTGACTTCATTGTCATCTTTATAGCGTATTTTGGCTATCCCTTGGTGATGTTCCATTTGACTTAAAATTACTGTGGTATGTTTGATGGATCCAAGATTTTTTTCCTAGGGAGTTGGAGTTTACTTCATTTCCATCTGCTAGGATGTTTTGGAAGGCTGGCTGTTTAAGGTACCTGAAAAGGGAAAGGGTGGAAGTTTGGCACTGTTCTTCTGTAGGAGTGCATCTTTATTTTTATATGCTTTCTCTGCCATTGTAAACTAAGGTTGAATCACCTTGGTTTGTTAAGGCGTAAATGAAGAGAAGTGCATTGAAGGTAGCAGTTCTGGACTAAGCATCAGTAGCAGTTACCAGCTTTTTTCCCATTCTGCCTTAGGCACATGAAATAAGTATGATGACTACTTGCTGGTTTTTTTTGTTCAGAGGTGGTTGTTTGTTTTAGTGACTTCATTTAAAAGATCCTTTTGCTTTTCTGGTACCCTTTTGAAAGGGATCACCAAAGTTCAATAACTTCTCTTACGCTGTCTTCTTGAGAATGTCAATATTGTGAAGCCAGTGACAGGCAGAAATAGTTCAGCTAATGCAGTTGCGCAGTTTGATGGCTAGACGCTACTAGTATTTCCATGGTGCCTCTTTGTTGTGTGAGGAAAGAAGTCACGTAGAAATACTCACCAAAATCCCTACTGTGTCTCTGTTGGACGGGCCTTGTCTATTTGGGAGAGGAAGGTTATAATTTGTTTTCTTTATAAATTTTTTTGACTGACGTATCTTCCTTTCCATTTGAAAGTTAGTTGAGATTACTAGTAAAGATTCAGTACCAAACGTGCATTTTCATTTGTCAAACAATGCTTTTCGTATTCAAAAAAACTGAAAACACTGCACTATGTTTCTTGAAGGATTGCTGTCTGTGGGTGTCAGATTCTGTTAGAGTTCTGCAGAGCTGTTGTTACTAAATTGTTATAGTATCTTGTAAAGACGCTAATAATACCTTGGCCCCTGTTCACCCAAAGGGCACCCCAAAGACATTGTCCTTTCTTGAACTTAGATCGGTTTAAAATACATAGAACCTGCAGCAGACATGACATGGATTAAGCTTTCAAAACCACTTCATTAATTAGGTCACTTGTGTATCTAGTGTCAGACGTCTGTGTTTATCAGTTATATATGTTTTCCTTTAAGGTCTGTGGGGGACGAGGCTCATGGAAGAAAGTAACATCAGCAGAGAGCGATACCTGAAAAGTGTTTTACGGGAGTTGGTTACGTACATGATTTTCCTTGTGGTCTTATGTGTCTGTAAGTATCATTCAGCATTGGTGCATCCAGTTCTGTACTACCTCCTTGCTATATGTGGTTCTAGAATGAAGGTTGTTTCAGTGATGTGGGAGAACTAATGGGCAGGTATGGAGGCAAATATTTGGAATGAAAAATTCCTTGGTTCTGCACTTGGATTGTTGCTTGGGATTGAAAATACTAAAACTTTCTGTTCCTTAACAGGTTTTGGATCTTTAAGCAGGATGATAATACACTTGTTCTTTTTAGGGAGCCTTTTTTATGTAGGACACATTGCAGTGTAATGCTCTGCTGTGCATTTTGAAATCAGTAAACAGAACTGTTAAATGTGAAAAGTAGGAGTTAGCCATCTAGGACAAAAAAAAATTAAATTACAGGATTCAAATTTATCACCAAGCTTATGCACAGATCATTCTAAGAATAAAAGCTAGGTATGCTAGAAGGGCAGAGATAATGCTAGCTACTTAGAAATACCTGATAATCTGTTTACACGATGCTGGATATTTTCAGTCCATCTGCAACATATATATATATATATATATACACACATACTCAAGTATATGTGGGTGACAGCTGGAGACTTCAGTGATTTAAGTGTGTCACTTATTTTGTTGTCTGATACCATATGATGTACCGATGTACCGTAACATTGTAGGACACAGAAAAGAGTAACATTAGAAGATTTCACTAAATACAGACTTAGCACAGAAGTGAGGAACTCGATGCATCTCCAGTCTCTTGCACAGTGATATTCCTGGACCCAGATGGAATTTAATGAGCCCTAACTGAGTTAGCTGTTCTTTACTCAGGGTGAAGAACATTAATGGTGCTGGAGCACAGACAGTACAGGGTTTTTATCAAAGGCCTCACGTGACACCATGAACAGTTGTGGCTGGTATAACATAATGGTTCTGAGAGTGGTTCTCTCTTCTTGTGTTCGGAACTTGAAGCCCTTATACAATTCTATTTCAAGATTTCTGGAATTTTTTTATGTTAATAGTAAAACAAAGACATACATTTGCACAAAAATTAGCAAGACAATGCAAAATAAAACTTACTAAGCTGTAGGGAAATGTAAATGTTGTAGAGAAATGTAAATGTTGTAAAATGATGCAAAAGGTAAATGAAAATGATGTAAAATGTCAATAATGTAAATGTAAGGAAATTGGGTTGTAGACGAGATAATTGTAGGGCAGCTGAGCTAGTCTTAATTGCTGCAGCTGTGGGATCCTGAGAAGTTGCTAGTCACCGGGGTAGCTGCCAACGAGGTGGTAAGGGTGTATAAAGCCTGGCACGGCAGAGCAGTTTGAGAGATCACTCAGAAGACGACCACTCAAACGAGGAGCTCGCAGTAAGAGAAAGCACTCCAAGAGAGAGCAGCCGAGAGAAAGCGAGAAGGTTAGGACGCTCCAAGGAGGAGCTCGTAGAACGCTCAAAGGAGGCGCTCGCAGTTTGAGCAGGACCCTAACAGAGGCCGGGTCGTCCGCACGAACCCAGGAAGCGGTGGGGAACAGAGAGGTCCAGCTATTCGCGGCGCTAAGCAGTTGTAAAATAGATGTTTTGTTTTGTTACTAGGAGGAATAACAACAAAATCTGTGTGTGTAAAATTAGTATACCGTGAAATGCCAATATGTTTCAAGCCTCTAATTTTTAATGTGGGCAGTTTCAGTTCTGTGGGACAATTCTGATCAAAATTGTCATATTTGATCACTTGTAGTAGGGCAAGGTGGTGGTTTTGGGTTTTGTGAGGGATAATCTTGGAGTGGAAAATAAATAATGCAAAACTACTTGTTAGCCTGGTTCCAAGAGCAAGTCTGCCTTGCTTGTCTGTAGTAGAGTTACTGAAAAGCTCCAAGCCTCCAAACTTTGTTATTGACGTAACTGTTTGGTGTTGTACTGCATACTAAATATCATGGTTCTTTACTTGCCAAAGCCATTTAAGAATGCTTAGTGCAGGTTTATGGACAAGTAGTGCAAAGACTGCTTGTGGCAGATACGCTGTAGCACCTGGAGAGGTGTAGCAGGGAGAGATTTGAATTGAAGTAAAATTGGTTTCAGTGGGAAAAGTTTGACTACAGGCTGTTCACAATTTGTTTTGCTATAGAAGAACATTTTTGGTAACGGAATAAAGGAAAAGTATTGTGTGTTAAATATGTACAGATATTGTGAACTCATTAATATCTTTTGAAGTACTGTCCTTTGTAGTTTTATACTTAAGCAATGACAGTGAGGCAGACTGGTCTGTGGCTTGACCTGCCTTAGGAGGGAGCTTTCCAGTGCAGGCCGAATGCTACTGGCGTTTCTTTTACTCTTGTATTTTTGAGAGTACATATTTAGAGAGAATCCGAGTACTGTATAATCATGGGACACATTCCATGTGCTACCGCACAATTCTATTAAAAGTAGTTCTTGTTCTCTACTTGCTAAACAAAACGTGTTTTCTTCCCTGTGGTAAAATAGTTCTATAAAATGGTCAAAACTGATGGAGATTCTTCAGTGCAGACTTAATCTTTCAAGGTTCTCTGAGTTTTAGCCATAAAATGGTTTTAAGTCTTTATAAGCAGTAGCAGTATCAGTGCCGAAGACTGTGCTGTCAAACCATGTGGCTTTGTATGTAATTTTGTAATTTATGCTCTGTATTCCTTAGCCAAATACTTGGCCTAGTATGAAGAAAACTAGTAACACCAATCATTTGTTTTCACTGGAGGGGGATTCTCTTAGGAGCACTGCACATCTTGGGTGGAGTTCCTTTGTCTAACCGTAAGTGAGAATGTCATTTGCAGTGCCCTGTGGTATCCTGACTAGCCATCATTATCTACTTAAGCAGGGCATGATTCTTCTGGGGTCTTGATCCTTGCCAGTTCCCTATGGATGCCTTGGATAGCACAAATCGCCTGTCTTCAGGCTGCTGAATTCTGCCTTTGTTTTTCTTGAAGTTAGCTTTGTAGAAGTGTAATAATAGAATGAGGCATGGAAAGGACGACAGTATTTTAAATGGATTGATCAGTCCATTCTCCACTGCTGTTTGTATTTTAGTCACAGTTGAACAGACAATGCGGCTTGTGTTGGGTTTTCTTTTGTTCTGAAGCTTAAACTTTCCAGTGCAAAAGCTGTACAAATACAACCTTGTGTATTCAATATACAATAAAGTAGTTTTTCTTTTTTTTCTTCTCTCCCCAACCTTCTTACCTCTCACTCCTTACCAAATCTTTTGCAGTGACTTATGGGACAGTGAGTTCCAATATGTACTATTACACAAAAGTTATGTCTCAGCTCTTCCTGGAAACACCTATATCAAAAATGGAGAAAACTGATTTCAAAACTTTGTCCACAATGGATGACTTCTGGAAGGTAATCTAAACCCAGTTTTTTATTTCTCTCTTGCTGTGATTTGCGCATCTTGTCATGGCCTGTAATTTAACCTGCAGACTGTTTTTTTTCTGATGATGGGGTTGTACACAAAGATCTTTTTGTGCACAATGTCAAAGCTATGGAACAAAGCAGTTCTTTAATATGTGAACATTTAGAACCTAGGTAATGCTAATGTGGCAGGAGAGGGAAAAGTTGGATTGTGTCTTTGGAGGACAGGTAGCAGTAAGGCCCTTGCCTTAGTGTTCAAAAAATTATCAACTGCAATTCTAACATGTCCACAGAATAAAGAGTTATAAAACCAGTGCTGGCAACGTGTAACTAAAATTCCTCTCTTCATCCTCAGTTTGCAGAGGGCCCTTTGCTGGATGGTCTTTACTGGGACATATGGTTACACAACAGAAACCATGGCAGAAAACAAAAGCTTCATTTATTATGAGAACCTGCTCCTAGGGTGCCACGCATTCGGCAGCTGAAAGTGAGAAATGGTTCATGCTCAATACCAGAAGATTTAAAGGATGAAATCAAAGACTGCTATGATGTCTACTCTGTAGCTAATGAAGATACTGCTCCTTTTGGGCTCCGAAATGGAACAGCGTACGTAGTACTTGATTTATGCCAAATTACACAAGAAGTTGCTTGGCAGAGACAACGCTGCATTTGCTGTATGTTCTGTCTAAAGCTAGGTAAATCCAGAGAAGCTGCCAGTTCTGCTCATGGAGAAACCTTACTGAACTTGGGAGAGGACTGTGCTCTTGCTCCACTTGAGTTTAGGTGCTATCACTGTGCTGTTGGTAACTCTTGGGGAGACGTCATGTGGTCCGAGTGCAGCACTGCAGCTCATGAGCACTGATGATGTAATTCCAGATTGTATTACTGCAGTGGGTTTCACTGAGTTGCCTTCCCTGGCTAAAAGATGGGAATAGCACTGTCTCTATTGAGAGACAATGTATGAGATGAATTGTGAAGGTAGAATGTAACTATGTAAACACCAATTTTCATTGTTTCCCTGAGGACAAATTCTGTTGTGAGTGGATTGATGCATTCTCTTTTCACAGTTAAGATACTCGTGAGCCATGTTTTTTATCTTAATTTTGTTGTGTTAGTTAGAAGAACATCGTAAGCTCTTTCTTCGAGGTACAAGCATCAAAAGTTTCTAAAGCTCTTTTGAATAACTGATATGTGTGGGGATTTTTTGGTTAGGTTTTGTTGGTGTTTTATTTTGTTAATTTTAAGTTGAAAGCGGAAAGACTAATGTGCTGTTTCACTTCTGAGCCAGTTGGACGTACACCAGTGAGAAGGATTTGAATGGGAGCAGCCACTGGGGCTTGATTGCCACATACAGTGGAGCTGGTTATTACCAAGACCTCTCGAGGACCAGAGAAGTGACAGCTGTGCAGATTGCTAGCCTTAAGAACAACCTCTGGCTGGACAGAGGGACCAGAGCGGCTTTCATTGATTTCTCAGTATACAATGCAAACATCAACCTATTCTGTGTTGTCAGGTATGAACAGACCATGATGGTGTTCAAATTGCACAGTGTAGGTTGTAGACCCCAGGTTTTCTTGTGATTGCTTTGTTTTGAGAACATAAGTAAATGCATATTTTGTATCAAGGAAGCAGACAACTGAAATGGCATGTCTCTCTCTCCCTCTCAGAGGAGTGTGGGACTCCACATGGTGGGTGGACTGCATCATCTGAACTGCATCTTCTGAACATGCCTGATTCTGCAACAGTTTGGGTGCAGTTTGCAGGTGACTGCTCTAGTGGTTGGCTTACTAAAGTAAATAGGTGGATATGTAAAATCAGACTTTAGGTTAGACAACCTGAAACTAATGGCAGCTGAAGACAGATCTTTCTCTGTTTTCTCATTGTTTCTCAAATGCTTTGTATTTTAGTCAAAATTGAGTGTGTTCAGGTTTACACCTTCAGTTCTATGTAGGGTGCTCTCTGAGCCATATATTGGCTTTGCCCGTTTCCATAATATAAATAATTGTGTAAATAAAACTGTGTATCTTTTAGTAGTGCTTTTTATTGACACAGTGTAATTTTTTTTTTCTTTACCTTTTTTAAATGCAGGTTGTTAGTTGAGTTTCCAGCGACTGGAGGCCTTGTTACCTCTTGGCAGTTTCAGCCCGTGAGGTTGATTCACTACATCTCCACTTTTGATTTTTTCTTGGCAGCCTGTGAAATGGTATTCTGTCTTTTTGTTCTTTATTACACGGTGGAAGAGATCTTAGAAATTCACATTCATAGGCTGCGCTACTTCAGAAGTCTCTGGAATTGCCTTGATATTTTTATCATTGTGGTAGGTAATCTTTATAATAAAGCTAAAATTGCTTACCAAAATGCACTTTGTGAGACATGTTAATTAATCAGCATTCATGCTAGTAAGGTTATCATTTGTAAGAATAGTTACAAACTACAGGGCTGTTCAGTCTGCATATGACAAATTTAGTCTGTGTTGTAATGTCAGTGATTTTTGCAAACTTGCTTGTTCTGTCTTTGGTGGTTTATACCATCGTGTCCTTGTGAAAGGTTTAAAGTGCTTGTCCGGTGTGCTTTTTCAGTTTTTATCTATAAAGCAGAGCCATTAAGAAAGGTAACAAATTCGCACTCATTTCTCTTCCACATATCTGATACAGACTATTGCAGTGGCTTTCCAGGAAGCAAATCATCTGCTTTAGAATAGTGATTTGCATTGGCAGGAATGGGACTGGGATTGGAATATGTTTGTAATGAACCACAAAGAGATTTAATGTGGCATTAAAATACTTAGCTGCTAATACCAAGTTTAAAGAAGTGTCTCTAAACTGTGGAGTACTAGCAGCTGTCAGGGCTGCTTTCTTGGTTAAGTGGACAGTGTTGCACATTGGTAATTTCAGTGTAGCAGAAAATCTGATCTTTAAATTTAAAGCTACATAATAATTTCCCTCTGGATTTATATCAGGCTGTGCTTACCAAAAGCATACAAAGCCAGCGGTGTGAAACAGTTCCAGTCCCACGCTCATTTTGTATCTTCAGGCTTGGATGAATGAAAGGTTTAAGTTAGTATCTGTAACCTGGAAAAGTCATACTTGCCTCACAGTGCTTTGTATCTGAAGGACTGTTTAGGAGGATGTTTAGGTGAACTGTGTGCTGTTTGTCGTACTTTACAGAGGAGGGAAATAAGATGCTGTTCTGTTACAGTTAGTGAAGTGTATTCAAGCATGAGCATAAAATTCAGTTCACACAGAAGTCAAATTCGATGTTTGTACCTTGTCTGAGGAATGTTTACATTTGTATAATGTACTTTATAACTTTCTGTATGTGGTGAAGTGATCACTACACTGATAAAAAGCGTGTTTGTAGAGGTCAAGGCAAGAACCTTACCTCTACAGTAAAACAGAAGCTTCTGTGCTGTTGCCTGCTCTGGGACATACTGGTCAGTGTGTACTCTGGAGAAGCTCTAGTACATTATTGGCAGCTGCCGTCTTTCTGCTGTTTGCTCTTTTACACCTTTGTCTTTTTGAGTTGTCACTTTCTTTCCTTCTATGTCCTTCTCTGTGACAGCTTCATTTTTCTGAGCCCACTAGGCTTCATTGTTGTCTTGTTCTTCAGCTGTGGCAAGGAAAAGATTTCTAAATCCTCCTGCTCCCAGGCTATTTGCCTGTAGTATGGGACTGTAATGGTTTTGTTGAGAAAGGCATTTCCTGATCTGTCCAGAAATTCTAGTTCAGCTCCTGTCTCAAACAGCAGCCACTGGGCTGTTAAACTTCTCCTGAGTGATAGGTGGTGAAACGGGAACCAAAGCACCAAAGTGATCAGTGATGGTTAACCCTCAAGGGAGCTTGTGAGAAGCTTGTGATTTATTCTAGGTTCTGTACAGTCCCTAGCTGTTACTTTTGGAAGTTTAGCTCTGTAGCCAGGACACCTTGAAAATAATGTTTTTTGCTTTTACTTAAAGCTCACATTATGGTAGTGCTATAAATAACATGAAGTTCCTCATGTCCTTATCTGACATAAATGACTGAAACAAGTTGTTTTAAAACCCTTATCACCTTTCATGTATTTGTATGTTTCTTTTGTACTCAGCTCTCTGTGGCAGCTATAGGGATTAGTATCTATAGGACATCAACTGTTGATATGCTCCTGAAAAAGCTGCTGGAAGATCAGAACTCGTTTCCCAATTTTGAACCTTTGGCATATTGGCAAGTGCAATTCAACAACATTGCTGCAGTTACTGTGTTTTTTGTCTGGATTAAGGTAACTCTGAGACACACAATTTTCCTAACATTAGAACATAAGCAGTATCTGAATTTTGTGTGATATATTTATTTGAGGTTTGGTTGTGTTTCTCCTAAAATTGGTCGTACTGGAAAGTCAGAGCACAGGAGTAACTTCTTGCAGATTAAAAGCAAGGCTATAATTTTGTCATAGGTTTAGTCAACCCTTGTTTAAGTCTAGATGTAGTTAGTTCTAGTGCTTTGCCACAGCAGATAAGTAAAGAAATGTTTTTATTGTTCCTGAGTTGATAAGTCAGTAATTCTTACTGGGTACTGTGTTCTCCTAGCTTCGTTTAACTGTGCCCATTTTATCTATTCAAAAATTCTGAATTATTAGAAGGGTTGGTAAAGCTAGTTCAGTTCATTTGAAAACTAGGTATGTTGCTTTAATTAAATTTAATTTTTCTGTTTTGCTGTGTCCTTTCTAGTGATACTTCTTTTTATATCTGTACTCATTTTCCTGGTTTCTGTAAAGAGTTGCAGGGAAACAATTAGTTAACAAACTCTCTAATGGGGGAAAACTTAAGGCCAGTATGTGAATTTCTACTATGATACTCCAAACTGGTACTTAGGTTATCAAGCAAATTAGCTAATCTTTCATTGTTTTACAAAACAAAGTTGCATCTAATTTTTGCATCATGACTTAGGAAATAAAGTGGTTCACTATAAGACCTTATGGTAAGCTGCAGAGTAATAGAATAATGCAGGTTGGAGGAGTCCTTGAGAAGTCTCTATTCCAGCCACTTGCTAAAGGGAAGATGAGCTGTCACATCATCTTTTCTCCCATTTTACTACTTAATAGCTAACATCTTCAATGAAGATAAAGATAAATAAATAAAATTTTGGAAGCATTTTGGTAGCACTGCTCTGAAAACAGGGTACCAAATAGAGGAGTGAAAAAAGAAACAAAACCCCACACCCAACTCAAAAGTTGGTGTTCTCACAGACTTTTCTTCAGGTTTCAAAGCTCAGTGTTTTTAGGAAATTATTTCTAAGTGTAAATTAACTGACTGTGTCTCCTGTCAAATTTGTTAAGACATTTCATGTGTAAAAGGCTGGACAGCGGTTGTGTTAAGAATTTGTGATGTTCCTTTTCTTTACAGTTCTTGTTTTTTTCTCTTTTAACAGCTTTTCAAATTTGTTAATTTCAACAGAACCATGAGTCAGCTGTCCACTACCATGTCTCGCTGTGTCAAAGATGTCATTGGCTTCACTATTATGTGCTTTATTATTTTCTTAGCGTATGCTCAGTTGGCTTATCTTGTCTTTGGCACTCAAATTGATGACTTCAGCACTTTCCAGGGCTGCATGTAAGTACAAGAATAAAAAACGCAACTAATTTCTCAGTACATTGGTAAATGGATTTGGTTGCCTCATCAGAGACCAGACAAATCCTGTGACATTCATCTAAACAGATAAGCTACAGACATAGCACTGTTGATGTAGCTCAGTGGCAAATGCGTTTTAAAATAGCATTTTTAGTTTAAGAAGTGTCTTTATTCTGAGGTTAAAAATAACTACAGTTAAATCAGTGAGCAAAAAATGGCAATTTTGGTTGGCGAAAGAGACATGATTTTTTGTAACAGTTGGCCAGTCACATTCCTAGAAAAAGCAATAGCTTTGTCGTCAGCAGTGAATGATTCTGTGCTTACTTACGTTTGTAATGCTTACTGAAACTTTGTATGCATAATCGTGCTATGTTCCCAATAGTGTGTGTGTTTGTGGTTGATTGACCCACAAATGAGGTCTGTCTTAGACAGCCAACTAGTAAATTTGTAAGTAATTGCTGGAATCCAGGAGAAGACATAGATACTAAATCTAAGGTTGTTAATCAGTTTTTCCTTTATTGATTTGGTACAACATAACGCGATTCAAACTGAAGTAGTTACAAGCTTGTTCAGTTATTGATTTTCCCCTGTCTCCTTAAATTGAGGCAGAGTTGTTTCTTGTAGAGAAGCAGAGGAACTTGAAATATGTTGATGGTGCTGTGCAATGCCAATCCTCTTCAGCGTTGGCACTGTACAGACAGCTTTAGAAGGAGGGGTTTGGGTCTATATGCGTGTGAGAGGCAGAAGGTATAGGAGAGGGACTGAAGTGAGTCTTAAAGCTTCACAATGGTATTTATTGGTTTTCTCAGCTTCCTGTTTGCCCCTATTGTCAGTTGTGACCAAAAGCCAAAAGTAAAGACCCTGGTTCTGTTCTGTGAGTGGCATCTACAAGTTTGGTTATGCCTAGAGATGGGCTTGAGGAATTGACCATTGCAGTACCTGATAGTGTTATAGTAGTGCTGTCCTCTCTGCTGCCCAGCAGTGAGGCTGTTAGTGTAAAATAGGTTGAGAATTCTTGCACAGCTCCAAAAGTGGGTTTTTTTCCAACTTCTGGATTTGTTTTGTTTTTTAAGATTTACTCAGTTCCGCATCATTTTGGGAGACTTCAACTTCACAGAGGTTGAAGAAGCTAATCGAATTTTGGGACCAATTTATTTCACCACACTTGTGTTCTTTATGTTCTTCATTCTTTTGGTATGTACACCTTTGTTTATGCGGGGTGGGTAGGTGGCACTTTTTTTTTCTTTTAAGTAAATTGACATTTTTTCATCTCTTGTTCTTTGATTCCTACTGCTGCTTGGGGCTTTTTTTTTGATAATGGTGAGTGTGTAGTCCACATAGGGCCCTGACTGCTACCTAGCCAGTGACTGCACTCCTTCTTTTTTATGTTATTTAAAATAGATTTACATTGTACGATTATTCTTTTTCCTGTATAGTGCTCCACATTGTGTGCTTTTAAAAATTGGTTTATTATTATTGTTTTTGTAAAAAAATTTTTATTTATAAAATCTGAATTATGCTTAACTGGCATACACAGCAAGCCCGTACCTTTTGGTGAAAAGTAGCTGTAATGTTCTATACAGACTCTTAGTTTGTAAAGTGCTCTCATGAGTGGCAGACTACTTTTGCAACAGCCTGCTTCATCCATGCAACACACATCTTGTCTGCTAGAAAAGCCTAATTCTTCAGCTTTCGGATGTGCAGGTTTACCTGCAAAGGCCTCTCTCTACCCTCTTTGCCTTGTGCAGGGCAGAGTTGGGCCTGTCTTTCTCAGCTACCTAGTGCAGATTACTTGTATACTTCCTTTCTGACAAACAGTATTATAGGAAGCTCAACTTATTTGAGAGACAGTATGTAGTCATGGTTGTCTGCCAGGTAAATTCAGTGAGTATATTGTGAGTGAGTACTCATTGTTTGTATACTCTGTAAATACAGGTATTGAAATCATATTACAGGCTTGCTCATAATTTGTAAACAAAAAGTAGAGGGGGGAGATCTCTCTCTCAGAAACCTAGGAGACCAAGTAAATTAATTTTTTTATGTCGATATAAGGAAAGAGCCCCAGTGTCTTCTGTCTGGATGTAGTCTTCTGTCTGGATGTAGTCTTCTGTCTGGATGTAGTCTTCTGTTAGATTGGTACTAGCATTAGTATATAGGTAATCTTGTTTCTGATGATACCACCAGACAGAAGCTGTTATGTGAGCAAGAAATCCTCAAACTGTTTCAAAAATTGTGTCTTTTGTGGATCTGATCAGGTGGCAAGCATTAAAGCAGGATTTTATTAACCTTAAAGTGATACAGTGGTCCTGTAGCATTGTGACTTTTAGAGTTTATTTTAATGACACTGGTGCTTAATGAGGCTTTTTATTATTCTTTGAGATGAGGAGAAATGACAGTCAAATATTATTTGTGGGAGGTGAGAGAAGACTTCATCTTGACTCTTCACTAGTAAAGAAGCAGAGAATCTTATGTACTCAGTGGGATGGACCAGTAGTCAGTTGGAAAAATGTGTGTCACGCTGTCCGAAGAAGCACATGAAACCAATTTGGTACTTCCTTTGAAGCGCCTCATAAAATCCAGAGGAGCAGAGGCCAGTGTCTAGCAAGGGAAAGAAGTATGTTTTTTCTAAGGGATAGCAGAGAAACACTGGAGTATGAAGACACAGCAAGTTATTCAAAACACTAACTATAGTTTGTGCTTATTGATATCTGTGTATCTTATAATGTGGCTGGAGTGAAATGTTGCTGTAAGCTCCTTGAGACTAGTCTGAGACCTGGAAACTAAGTTAAGGATGGTGGGCAAAAAGCACCGACTCTTAATGTTAGGCAGCTGAAAGCAAGATAAACAATTGCCAAGTTATCTGTTATTTGTCTGTTTTGGGGCAAGAATGCATATAGATAAAACACTGGGAGATTGTTCTCTTAAAGCATTTTTTAAGACCATGAGGAAATAGGGGTTAACACTGCCTTTGCATGAGAGTAGCATGCCAGTGAGCTGAGTAATTCTTTCTGGACTTGAATGTCCAACTTGCAATTCAGTCATGTTTACTCCATGCTCGGAAGGACCCTTTCAGCAATCACAGCACGGCTCAAGTAAATAATATGTTTGGCACAGGGTTAATGAGAACTTTTTTTTTCTCTTTTGTTTGGACAAGTGACTGAACGCTTTCAGAGTTGGTGGCATAGTTGCCAAGCATCTGATTTTAAGCTTTTTTTTGTTCTATCTTTAGTCTGAAATATCAACTAAGTCTGTAACTAGATAAGGACCCTATGTTTGTGGTGGTTGTTGCAAGATGAATAGTTAACTTGAGTCATCAGGCAGTTTGTTGCCAGCTGTATTGCCTAGATTAATTCACAATTGTTATCTGAATAAGTTTGGCCTTGTTGGTAGAACATGGTTTATTGCTGCCACTGTGTGTAGACTTGAACTCTCTCTGGAAAGTAACTACCCAGTTATTAACACAACCAATAGTCTTGATTAAAAATTGTTCTACTGCAGTGCATCATACTTCAATATCTCAAACTCTTGATGTTAGTGCTTTTTAAACAACTCACAGTTTTATCCTGACTCCTTTTGAAAAATTCATGTGGAGGTCTGCACATGAAGGTTGTGGAAGTAGTAGGGTTTGAACTTTTGAAATTTTTAAGTGGGCTTTTTTATTTTTCTCATGAACAGAACATGTTTCTGGCCATTATCAATGATACATACTCTGAAGTCAAATCAGATATGGCACAACAGAAGGTGGAAATGGAACTGTCTGACCTTATCAAAAAGGTAAAAGTAATATTTTGTTTGCCTGCAATCTCATTCCTCACATCTGAAATTACATCATAAAATGCTATGTAAATCTTATAAATCAGGTGTCGGCAGCTGATGAGAATACAGATATCTTAGTTAAAATAAATGAATCTGAGCTAAGTGTAAATTGAATGAAAACTTTCAGTAACAACATATTTTAGTCATCTGAGAGTTTGCATCTAGTAATCACCCTGCCGAATGTGACATAGGATTAGACTGTGCAAGCTGAAAGAGGCCTGGGTGCGAGTTGACAGCTCGTGGATGTGGGAAATACCCTGTGTCCTTCAACTGGGCAAGTCAAAAGTCCTTAAGGGCAAGGGAGCCCAAGAGGGCTGGGTGCTCTTCAAGAAGGAAATCCTGGCAGCACAAGAGCAAGCTGTTCCCATGTGCCAGAAAATGAGCTGGCGGGGTTAAAAAACAGCTTGGTTGAGCAGAGATATCCAAAATGTTATCAAAAAAAAAAAAAAAAAAGAGGAAAGTCTATGAGCTTTGGAAGAAGGGGCAGGCACCTCAGGAGGACTACGGGGATGAAGTGAGATCATGCAGAGAAAAAATTAGGAGGGCTAAAGCCCAACTAGAACTCAGACCAATTCTGTGAAAGATAATAAAAAATCTTTCTACAAATACATCAACAGTAAAAGGAGGACCAGGGAGAATATCCAGTCTTTATTGGATGCAAAGGGAACAACTGTGACAAAGGATGAGGACAAGGCTGAGCTACTTAATGCCTTCTTTGCTTTGGTCTTTAATAGTAAGGAAAGTTGTTCCCTGTGTGTACATCCTCACGAGCTAGAGGAGCAGAACAAAGCTTCCTCCGATCCAAGAGGAGGTGGTTAGAGACTTGCTTGGCCAATTAGACATTCAGAAGCCTGTGGGGCCAGATGGGATCCACCTGAGGGTATTGAGGGAGCTGGCAGATGTGCTTGCCAAACTCCTTTCTATGATCTACCAGCAGTCCTGGCTGACTGGGGAAGTTCCACTTGACTGGAGGCTGGCTGATGTTATACCCATTTAAAAGAAGGATCGGAGGAACGATCCAGGAAACTACAGGCCTGTCAGTCTGAGCTCAGTGCTGGGGAAAGTCGTGGAACAGATGATCTTGAGTGCCATCATACAGCACATGCGAGAGAACTGGGTGATCAGGCCTCTATAAATGAAAAAACAGGGCAGAGGGGGAAGAGTTGATTAGATACAGAGAGCAAAGGTTAGGTGCGGTGTCTGGCACTGGGTCTTACTGTAGGCCTTGCAGACGTCCATCTTGGTCTTTCTCATTCAGATAGGAAGTTTGGGTCCTGTGGGCCCAGACCTTGAGATGACATAGAACTGATGTGGAGCTGGGTCTTCCGTGTTGCTTCACACCACAAGCAGTGTTAGGGAGATAGAAGACTCTCCCTGAACCCTGGTGGTCTGTCATGGTGGGCTGATGTGGGCTAGCCACCAGACATACACACTGCTGCCCCCTCACTCCCCCTCCTCAGCAAGAAGGGGAGAAAATGTGATTGAAAATCTTCTGGGTCAAGATAAGGATGGGAAGATAGCTCGTTTCATTCTAGGAAACTACAGGCCTGTCGGTCTGACCTCAGTGCTGGGTAAGGTCACGGAACAGGTGATCTTGAGTGCTATCATGAAGCACACGCGAGAGAACCAGGTGATCAGGCCCAGTCAACACGGGTTCATGAAAAGCAAGTCCTGCCACACTAACCTGATCACCTTCTATGACAAAGGTGACCCCCTTACTGGATGAGGGAAGGGCTGTGGATGTAGTCTTCTTGGACTTAAGTAAAGCCTTTGACACTGTTTCTCACAGCATTGTGTTTCAGAAAGTGTCTGCCTCTGGCCTGGACAGGCACACCCGCTCCTGGGTGGAAAACTGTTTGGATGGCTGGGCCCAGAGAGTGGTGGTAAACGGAGTTAACTTCAGCTGGAGGCTGGTCATAAGTGGTGTCTCCCAGGGCTCAGTGCTGGATCCAGTCCTGTTCAATATCTTTATCAATGACCTGGATGAAGGCATTGAGTGTACCTTTAGCAAGTTTGCAGATGACACTAAGCTGGGAAGAAGTGATCTGCTTGAGGGTAGGAGGGCTCTGCAAAGGGATCTGAACAGGTTGGACCGCTGGACTGAGACCGATGGTATGAGGTTAACAAGGCCAAATGCCAGGTCCTGCACTTGGGGCACAACAACCCTATGCAGTGCTACAGACTAGGGGAAGAATAGCTAGAAAGCGGCCTGGAGGAGAAGGACTTGGGGGTGTTGATTGACAGACGACTGAACATGAGCCAACAGTGTGGCCAAGAAGGCCAGTGGCATCTTGGCTTGTATCAGAAATGGTATGGCCAGCAGGTTCAGAGAGCTGATTCTGCCCTTGTACTCAGCACTGGTGAGACCACACCTCAGATACTGTGTTCAGTTCTGGGCCCCTCACTATAAGAAAGAATGTTGAGGCTCTGGAGCATGTCCAGAGAAAAGCTACAAAGCTGGTGAAGGGGCTGGAGAACAACTCTTATGAGGAGTGGCTGAGAGAGCTGGGGTTGTTCAGCCTTGAGAAGAGAAGGCTGAGGGGAGACCTTATTGTTCTCTACAACTACCCGAAAGGACGTTGTAGAGAGGTGGGTGCTGGCCTCTTCGCCGAAGTGTCAGGTGATAGGACAAGGGGGAATGGCTTCAAGCTGTACCAGGGGAAGTTCAGACTAGATATCAGGAAATAATTTTTCACAGAAATGGTCATCGGGCACTGACGGAGGCTGCCCAGGGAGGTGGTTGAGTCCCCATTCCTGGAGGTATTTAAAAGATGGGTAGATGAAGTGCTCAGGGACATGGTTTAGTGGCAGATAGGAACATTTGGACTCTGTGATCTAAGAGGTCTTTTCCAGCCTAGTGATTCTATGTAGAGAAATGTTGAACTGATGCAACTAAAATGCTGTACAGTTTGCTCGTAGAACTCACAATTATTTTGTTCCAGGCAATAAAATGGAGGCGAGTCTGGAATAATGTGTTGGAAACTCCCAGAGGTGACTGCCAGTAAGACTGTTGAACAGAGTTAAAAGCTTGATCTGTATCCCAGTTTAGAAAAAACATGTGCAGTACTGTACTGTGGCCAGAAATGTCTAAATGCATTTTAATAACCAGTTTCCAAGTTTTAAACACTGAATTACTGGTCATGCAGCATATGCTTTTAGACATTTCTTTCTACAGTACAGCACTGCATCTGTACCAGAGTGCATGCATGTTTCATTCACTTTGTATATCCTTTTATTGTTATTGTAGCTATTGTTTTTCTTCTCCTTTGTTGTCCTGTTAAACTGTTTTTATCCCAACCCATGAGTTTTATGTTCTTTGTTTCCAGTTCTCTTCCCCATCCCACCGGGGTGGGATGAGTGAGCAAGTGGCTGCATGAGTCTTTGTTGCTGGTAGGCACTAAACCATGACAACCTGGCTTGTCAGCGTTATTTAAAACTGTCATTTAACAGTCAAATATGTCTTACTGGAACAAAATACTCCATTCCTATTGACCTGTAGTGCAAACTGAATGATGAAAGCCTTACCTCTAACTGCAAAGGTATTTGTCTGTTTAAATACTGAAATAAAAGATGGATAAAGTAGGGGAAAAGACAGATTCTTGCAGGGCTTTTGAAACACAGTGGTTGTGTACACTTGCTGATTTTTCTAATAAACAAAATTATTAGAAATCTATTGCTGACATTTCATGGCAAGTTAAACACAAAATTTCACTCTTTCTACTAGGGTTACAATAAAGCCATGATCAAACTTAAATTGAAGAAAACTACTGTTGATGATATTTCAGAAAGTCTGAGACAAAGTGGGGGAAAACTAAATTTTGATGAACTCCGACAAGATCTAAAAGGGTAAGGTAGCTGTTACTTCTTATCTTGAATAGTATCTCCAGAGTTACGTGATGTTAAATCTTTGATGCAAGTTTCTCTCGCTGCTGTGATGTGGCAAGACTATGCTAATGTGAATAAAGACAACTCAGCAGAGTACTTTCCTTTTAGTTAGTGGGTAACAAAACGTGCTTTTCCTGTGTTTCATGGGGGAGTTATGTAAAGAAACAGACAAACAATCTTTTCGTGTGGATCCACAAGTGTCGCACAAAGGGGAATTTGAACTGTGGCATGAGACTGAGAAGAAGAGAGAAGAGAATGGTCAATTTGAGCTGGAAAAGAAGTCTTATCTGAGTAGGTGTGCTGAGCTCTGGCTCTTAAAGTCTGCACTGTGGCTGATGTTGCTGCAGTGGGACAGCGTCCCACACTAGAGGAAGGATTTGGCACTCTGGGCCCCAACTTTCTTGAGTTGCTGTGTTGTAAGGGAGAAAGCATCTAAGAAAGCAGAGATCTAAGGCCTCTGGAGAAACAGTAATATTTCTATTTGAGCCACTGCAGCAGTTTGTGAACAGGCAGGAGTCCAAGGAAAAGGGAACAAATCAAAGAGGTATAAAAGGAATGGCTGTGAAGTAGCAGGGTGCAGTCTGGGGGAGATTTTTCGTATTGACTAATGAAGTGTGAGAGCTGAGCTTTTTGTTACTATCAGTGTTGTGAATTTATGTGCAACACTAGGTTCAGTCATGTCTTTGGCTTGGGCATGAAAGTTTGTAGTGAAGTATATTTCTAATATTTGAAGTTCCTTCAGCATCTGGAAACTAGAAAGTTATGGAACTGTTTTACTACCTTTTCAGGAAGGGACACACGGATGCAGAGATTGAAGCAATATTTACCAAATATGACCAGGATGGGGACCAGGAATTGACAGAGCATGAACATCAGCAGATGAGAGATGACCTGGAGAAAGAGCGGGTGAGCTCAGCATTAGGAGTGGTGTGTCACCAGTGCAATCTGCTGGTTTACTGCCCCAGAGGAATCCTCTTGTTTCCTTTATATTTACTGTCATCCCTGGCTGTCTGAGCAGAACTGTAAAAAGCCAAGGGGGAGCTGGTGGAGGGCAGGAGGTGTTTGGCTTTGACACCCCCATTCCCCATGTACAGGTCTAAGTCTCTACATCACTGTCTGTGGCTTGTGTTTTCACAAAGGAGGATCTGGACCTGGACAGGAGCTCATTGCCACGCCCTCTAAGCAGCCGAAGCTTTCCTCGGAGCTTGGATGACTCCGAGGAGGATGAGGATGAAGACAGTGGACACAGTTCCAGGAGGAGGGGCAGCAGCTCTAGTGGGGTTTCCTACGAAGAATTCCAAGTGTGAGTTTATCCTTTTGAGGGGAGTGAATCTGCATAGTGGCATTTTTTTTTCCTTATGGGTTTTTTCTTTCAGTAGTCTCTCTTATAACTCTGAATATTTACGAAATTATTAATAAAAGTCAATGTTATGTTTCCAAGGTGCTTGTGTCACTCTTTTTAGAAGCTTTCAGGCAATACATGAATTGGAAGTCCTTTAGAGAGGTTCATGGGAATCAGTGAGCAAAAACCAAACGAAACCTAAAAAAACTCCAGATTCCCCTGTCCTTAAAACCTGGTTGTTGAAAAGACAGAGAAAATGGTCACGCTACAATAATACTAGAAGACTTTTCTGTTTTTTTCTAGTTGTGAAACCTTAAGGAGGTTGTAGGTTTAGTGAGAACTTTAGCTGTTGATTTTAATAGGATTAAGTTACTTGTATTTGTGTATTTTGTCTAAAATGATAGACCTCCGGATTAATTAATAATAGCAGTGCTAGCTGAATGACTAATTTGAGTAATTAGAACCAACAAATTTTGAGGACCATGCCCTAAGAGCAGGGAAAAGGGAGTGTAATGTGTACTTTTTTTCCTGCCTGCTTTACCCGTGTTACTTTCTTACTCTTGTGTACCGCCTCCCTTCCTCGACAGTAGGACTCTGTGGAAAGTCAGATACATGCTTGAATTAAAATGCTGTCTCATCCTTATCCACTCTCTGTGTATTGACTTACTAGAACAATACTGACTTGGAAATGTCAGAGTCGCTGAAGCTCACACTTGTTGCCCTCAGACTCATGAGGCGGGTCGATCGCATGGAGCATTCTATTGGCAGTATTGTCTCCAAGATTGATGCTGTTATTGTGAAGCTTGAAGCGATGGAGAGAGCCAAACTGAAAAGGAGAGATGTGTTGGGAAGGCTGTTGGATGGAGTCACAGAGGTAAAAAATGCCTACTGTCTCCCGTTTGGTCACAACTTGTGTGGCATACTTACTGTTAGTGCTGCTTCTTCCCACTGCTTGGCTGGCTTGGGAGGGTTGAGTGAGTGGTGGTAAAAATGGGTCGGCGCTTTGGCAGTGACCGTATGATTTCAATTTTGTGTTACTGGAGAGACATGATGCAAATTTCTGAAATATCATCCCATCTTGCCTGTGTCACGCTGTGGCTACAGAGCACCATTTAAATTCCTAAACTGGACAGAAGTAGTATTTGGTAGTTGCTGATGCAGCTCTTCGATCTTTTGGTGTCTGTTTGGTTTAATGCAAACCTTTTTGTGGATTAGCCTGTTAGAGTCTGGGGGATCCAACCTAGTAGACCTGTGCATTCTGCTCTGCTTCTACGATGTTGCTTATGGGATTATGTATGGCAGGTGGAAGTGGGTCACTTCTGTAACCAGGGTTATCCAGCTTCTGTTGCCTCCTTTCTCACCTCTTTCTTGAGGGCCCTTTGGGAGTGGCCAGTGAAACAAATGCATTATTTACGTGGATGTTAAAACCTGTCAGCTTCCTTGATGGGTCAAGAACAGCCAGAACAGCACTGTTAAAGGGTGGGTGAGATGGACTGTCTCGGTGGGCTACCCAGGTCAGACTTGCAGCTGCCCTGTCACAGATATGGTGTTCCTGGCTGTTACTGTTGTTCCAGACAATAATTCTGCTTGATTCTTGAGATGGGGCTTCCTTATGTGTGTGTTCTCATTAGTATGTTACACTTCTGGAGGTGGATTTATATATTGGAAACTAATACAAATAGTGCTTTCATAAGTGAGGGTGATGGCCTGGGCATTAGATTACTAGAAAGAAAACAATTTACTGCAGTAGCTGTGTTTCTCCACTAGCCTGTGGAAATACTTGATTGGTGTAAGTATATCCTGTGCTTGTGTAGGTCTGTGCTTAGGCTGCAGTTTGGAAGCTATGCTTCCAGCTTGTGTTTTTTAATTTGTTTAGGATGAAAGACTGGGTCGTGATAATGAAGTCCACAGGGAACAAATGGAGCGGCTTGTGCGAGAAGAGTTGGAGCGGTGGGAATCGGATGACACGGCATCCCAAATGAGCCATCGTCTGGGAACACCGCTTGGACTGAACGGCCAGCCTCGTTCGAGGAACTCTCGGCCATCTTCCTCCCAGTCAGATGGTATTGATGGGGGAGGAGGAAATGCAGGGAATAACGTCCATGTGTAGAATTAACTCTGTAGGTGATTCTAAATGTTTCAGGTCAGTATTAAGCAAGGAAATGCACTACTCCAGTTTCACAGCATAAGGTGATCATCCTGATTGGACTACTAAGGACTAGTTTCACTGATTGATAAAAGTAATTATTTTATTCATTAGGCATTTTGAAGCCTATGTAAGCCATGTGCCAGGTTCCATTTACCATCAGCGAGACTGTCAGCCTTGGAAATGAAAATGGAGGAGATGGAATGGAAGCCAGGTGTTACAAAATCTACTTGGACAGAATTCTGTTTCCAAGCATGTACACTGAGGGCAGCGAGCCTCAGACAGAATAATGTGCTATATCTAGAACACTCAAATAAAGGGCTATCAGTTTTCTGCTTTCTGTTGGAAAGTACGATTTGTAAATGCTTTAAAAACAATTTTTAAAAGAAGGTGGCATCAGTTTATTGTCTTAATCTTTAAAACAGATGACACTTTTCAAAGAGATAAATTAGCACTTTTTTCTTTTTTACTTTGAGTTTCAACCTATTTTTCTGAGTTACTCTTGGTGTACGAACATTTTAATTAAAAGTGTTCATTTTTTCCTGCGTTAAAGAAATACTGTATTTCTTTAAAAAGGAGAAAGTGCACTTAGTTTGTATAACTGTAAATCACATTATTCCACAATAGAAAATGTATGCATGGCATGTTTTCGGTTTTCACTGGCATTTCAAAAGTAATATTTGAGAACTGCTTCTTCCCACCCAACTAACATAATTTTCAGCTTTGTTAGACAGTGCCTGTTTTTTAATGCTGTTTTCATGATCCAGGTGTTCCCGAGATAAACATTCCACAGGTTTTTAGGGTAGCATGGTTACTTTTTAGAAAATATATTACTTAAAAGCACACAGAATTGAAAAAAACACTTAACTAACTCTTCCTGGGATGTGACAGGGAAGGGGGCAGAGAAGTTGCTGACAGCTGGGAAAACCCAATCTCGTTCTCTGTCAAGTTCTAATGGTGTCTTGAAAATGTAGCTTCTATTTACATGTAACAGTTTTATAATAATCACTGTTTTTTAGTATTCCATTTCCTCTGCTTTCAGTGTCATAGAAACTTGTTTTTGAAAGGAGATGCAATGCTGAAATTACATTAGTTTCCTATAGAAAATATTGTAGGTTTGCCTAGCAACATGCTTCCATATGTGGCCTTCTGGTTTAGGGGCAAAGTTGTTAATTGTAGTTTTTTTTTCCCTGAAGATGGCAGCTGTCCTGTATTTAAAGACTTAAAGCTGGCGGTGTAAAGGAAAATTGAAAGCTACATAATGAAACACCTTAGCTATTAGAAGGATATACAGAGAGAAAAAAAAATGCCTTCTTACCAAAGTAAAAGTAGCACGGTTGTTACATTGGTGCTTTTTGCTTCCAAAAGCAGTTTTTGCCAGACAGTATCACCTCATTCTTCTGGTAGTACAGCTTAGGCAAAGCTACGTATTGCATATGTTCTTAAAACTGTATTGCCTGGATTTACAAGGACTCGGAATGCCATCCCTCTAACCAGAAAGCCTGCTAAAACTAAATAGACTTCACACCTTTCCCTAACTTTTAAGTTTGAGAAACCATATGCACAGAAACTTAATGTTAGGTGAAGCAGGAGAAAATTCATTGTGGAGATTGGAATTTCTTAGTTGCTTTGGCTTGAGAATGGAACAACATGGGAGAATAGGTTGAGAGTCTTGTGAAGTATTTTTTCTTTCTGGGAGTAATTTTGTCCTATACTGGGAAGAAACTTACACACTTCTGCAAGAGACCCTGTCAGCTTCCCAAAACAGTGCACAGCGAGATGATTAGGGCATTTGTGTGAAACCGGAGACACTCAGACTAAGCTCTTTCTTGCCTTTATTGGAAGGGTTTTTGGTCTTATAAACCTTCCGGAGGAAAGCTTTCCTGTGTTAAACTGGCATTTCTGACTTAAAAAAAGCCAACACATCCAACTAACTAACCCTCTAAACCCCACTATCTCTGTACATGGCAGCTGCTGTGCAAGAAAAGTAGAAAATGCAGTACAAAGCAGTTTAAATATACATTGCCTTGTCTTATATTCATATCTGAAATGTGTGCTGTGTTGGTATGTGATGTGATTTATATATTTGAGGCATGCTGACTACATATGTGTAACATAGGATTGATGTTGGACTTCTAGGGTTAAGAATTACCTAAATGCTAACTTAGTGTTTAAATAGTCACGTGCTTAAAATCAGCGACTTAGGCCAAAGGACAAACGACATGAGTTGTCCAGCTAGAAGGTTACAGAGCATGCGGCATGGTACTACTGAGATTTATGGGAGCAGGGATTGGTGAGGTTGCAGGAGCAATGTAGTGATTATCTGTGTGAGGCAGGGCCTTCCTGGGGGGAAGAAAGCAAAACTAAACTATCAGTAAGGTTTTAAGTAGATTTCCTGTAAAAAGGTGAGGCAGGGCCTTCCTGGGGGGGAAGAAAGCAAAACTAAACTATCAGTAAGGTTTTAAGTAGATTTCCTGTAAAAATGTGTGTTTCAAAATACAAATTCAGTCACACATCTAATCTTTTATTTACAGTGTATGTTTATTATGAAAAGAAAAATGCTTGCATTCGTAGCTGTACTATTGAGGTATTTCTGTAACGTGTCAGTACTTAATAACAAACTTCATCTTGAAGTGCATTAAGTTTTCACGGGGTACCCTGTGTGTCAAGAGTGGGCTTTGCAGTGAGTGCGTAGCTACTTGGCCAATGTTATGAATGTTTTTGTGATTTCATTTTTCAACTTTAGATTATAATATCATTTGCCAGTTATTACAAACATATGTTTTTTTTGCATAGTAGTATAAAGTACAGTGTTTGGTCTTATTAGGAAGCTGTTAATTATGCAAGTCTTCTACAATGATCAAGAATGTATTGATCTGTAAAACTGAGCACTTTACTTCCTAATAAATGTTTTATATAATCTATAAAGCAAACATTGTGCCATAGTTGGTTTATTTATAATGGAACATTAAGAATCCTACATTTTGTTTGTGTGCCTTTTCTCTATCTGATACCTTATTCTCAGTAATACTGATAAGTAGAGGGGAGTGGGTTGATCCTACTGCACCATTGCCCAATAACTACTTTTTTAACACCTTATTTCACATCTGCAGCTCTGACCTCTAATAACTCTGCCCCTTTATTACGTCACAATTACTGTGTAAGTTAACTTCTCTATTCTTTTTTTGTATTCCCCTTATTGTTCCCTTTGTTTCTGTGAATCCTGCAGCATCTGGAGTATTCATGGTCCTTGGAAATCCCAGGCTCTCATATAAGCCCCATAGTTCTATCTGGGCAGCAGAGAGTAAGCAGCTGTCTCGCCAGGTGAAAAGTATACATTATTCATGAAAATTGAATGCTTAAGATAAATCCATCTTGATCTGTAACGGAGTACATACATTCTGAATTTATTTAATTTATTATGTTAAGCCTTTAGTCAGTGTGCTATGAAAGTCAAAGTGTGTGGGAAGTGGGAACTTTTTTTACTTGATACTCTGTTTGCTGTAGTGCTGACTTCTGAAAAATTCCTCAGGAAGTGCAGTTTGAGATGCATGTTTGGAAGAAAAGCCACAAAATTTTTCCTTGTCCTATGGGCATCACTTGGATGCCTTGCATATTCAAATAAACTTGTCCAGTAAATCTAAACAAGAAAAAAAGAGTTGAGAAAAAGGGGAAAAAGGTAATGTTATGATAAAACATCTGCAAAGAATTTTCACTTGTATATTTAGGCACCAATGAAGTTTTATTTGGTTCCCTGCTTATATAGAACATGCAGTGTGAGCGAAGAAGATGGCAATCGGCAGTGGAGGAGTCCTTCTCCAGAGTCCTTTCCGTAAGTACTCTTTCAGGAAAAGGCATATGCTGTTTGTGTCCCTGGCCCCTTCTCATACAGCATCTCTGGCTCTGCTGGGGTCTCAAGGGCAGCCACAAGCGCCCTAAGAAACACAGGTAATTGTTGGTGGGAAGATACATAAGCAGCACTGCTTTCGTGGGGGAAAGCAGAGCCTAACATTTCAGAGATGCTTACGTAAGTCACGCCAGTCTCTTTTCCAAGCTGAATTGCTGAAATTTGGATGCTTGCAAACAGTTCTCTTGCTGCACACAAATGGAATTAATTCCAGAAGCACGATTGTCTTATGTTTTGCTAAAAAGGTTTTTTAATAGTAACTCAGATTATGTGCTGTTTTTACCCAAAAGATGCTGTTGATGGCTGGAAGAAAAATTGGTTCTCATTTGTTAGCAAATAAACGATGAAGTATTATTTACCAAAGCATGCTTAATATTAGGTTGATGCAAAAATAATTACTTTTGTCAACAGTCTTAAAGTGGTATATCTCAGCTTAGAATAAAATTCATTAGTTTAAATAAGAATAATTAGTCTATGCATTTTTGCCAACAAGAAACAAGTCTATTTATTCTAGTAGCACAGAATTCTGGCGTCCTGGAACTGATGAATTCTTCAAAGGTGTTTTGAGCTGCAGCTTGACTGTCGTAAACTTTCTCTTGCAGGAGGTTGTCAAGATGCTTGAAAATGGGGTAATCGATGGGAGAGAGGTTGGTTGAGTGAGCTGGGTGAGGTAGAGTTTTGTAGCTCAGTTCGTGCAAGGCATGCAGTCAGGCATTGCCATGGAGAAGAACTGGTTCTTTTTGACTGACCACTGTTGGATGTAAATGTTGAAATTTTGTTGATTTCCTGGCAATACTTCTCTGCTCTGATGGGTGAGTGGCAAGACTAGATTCCTACGGATTCTGTTGAGAGCTCTGTATCAAATCTATCCCTTTTAATCTTTTTAGTAGGTACTGTAATTGCATCTGTTCTTTAATCGGAACAAGGCCTGTGATAGACGCAAGATAGTCGTAGTACATTGGACCACCTTTATTAATAAATGCAAATTTGTCAAATGGTACTTCAAATTCATGCAGCTTACAATTAAAAAAAAATCCTATTTGGAATGGAATGTCTTTCCTATAATCATTACTTTGAAAACTGGGCTTCAATTTACTACTTGTTGTAAAATAAGTCAAAGAGGAGGAAGTTGCTTCCCAAGAGCACTGGGGCAGCATCTTGGTAGTGCTGGCAGTATCTGGCCGGTTTAACATGTATTCTAGCCTGTTATGTAGCAATAACATTGGCTGCTTGCTACTAACAGAATTTATAGCTGGGAGATTGTAACAACTGATCAAACAGATGGAAAAGTTGTAATGTAGGCAATGAAACAAAAGAATGCTTATACCAAGCAAGTCAGAAACAAGAACTTAGGCTTGTATTTGGGGGAAAAACATTTCCCACTACAGGGAAGTGTTCCCACTAGAGGAAAATGTTTTGCTAAGGAGGAGCAAGTGTTACTGAAAACATAACCTTCCTGCTGTTTACCAGTGCTGTGCTATGAATTACAGCAAATGGTGCATTCATTACCAAGGAATTACTTTCAGTTACTGGCACTGAAAATATAATAGCCTTACTTTCTGTACTGAAAGCAATACAATTTAAAAGCAGCAGCTTGTAAGATCATAGCTATCAGAAAGCTTCCTTCAAACTAATAAATTCAAACTAACGGTAGTACATCTTTATAAGTAACAACCTTCAGGCTGTGATTTATTTTTAATTATTTTAAAGTAATTCAGACAGAGGATTTAAAATAAGTATCTTCAACCAGGTGGAATAATTACACATAAGACTTGCTTATGTTTAGGTTTTAAAGTTTCCTAGAGACCAAATTAAATCATTTACTGTTCAATGTAAGCAAACCAAAACTGGAATTTTCATACACAAACCCACATTTTTTCAATTGAATTAGTGATATAATCAGAATTATTAAATTTTGTACGTCACAATTGTTTAAGACTCAGTTCAAATGAAAAAACGTCTCACGGAAACAATGGTATCAGGCAGTTCTGTGATTTTTAAGCCCAAGCAGTGCATGAGTTTTAACGCTATAAACCACTTGATCTATGGTACCATATCGCTAAGATCCTGCTAAAAGGAGCAAATGTCAGGGATAATTCATCTCATAAGCCAACTGCAGTGGAAAGCAAGGATCATATCAAGACCAATTTGGAGCAGATTAATGAAAAAAGGCTTAATGAACCATGTACCACTCAAAGAATGTTTGTAAAATCCATCCCTAATGAGGGTGGGGAGATAGGAAAGATTTTGAGAAACAAGTCAGGACCATTAACCTTGGGGTATTACAAGATCCTTGAGAGTCTAATTGTTGTCACAAGGTCAATCTTTTACAAAGCAATTATTAAGGATCTCCATAGTATCAACATACAGAGACACACACGTACTGAAAGCCTTTTAACCTCAGGGATTCTGGACTCTTCCCTTTTCCTGCTAATCACTTTTTTCCCCTGCTTTACTCGTTCATAAAGGTATATGTTGAAGTACCTATATGGATGATCAGTTAAAGGAAAAATTGATACTTGGTCAATTGCATGAGATAGAGGCATAAATGAGGTCGGAACAAGGGATTCATAAAGCTAAATTATCTTCTTTATATGCCTCTGGCTTGTAATTATTACAGCTTTCAGGGAAGTTGCACAGATAGAAATTAGGTATTTGTATTTAACATCACATATTTTTCTTGAGCATCATCTCTAATGGTGCTAGACATATAATCATAGAGTGGTTTGGGTTGGAAGGGCCCTTTAAAGGCCATCTAGTCCTTCTCTGCAATGAGCAGGGGGCATGGTTGACAAGATCAGGTTGCTCAGAGCCCCTTCCAGCCTGACCTTGAATGTTTCCAGGGATGACGTGGCTTCTATCATCTCTCTGGGCAACCTGTTCCAGTGTTCCACCACCCTCATTGTAACAAGTGTCTTCGTTATAGCCAGTCTGAATCTACCCTCTTGTAGTTTGAGTCTATTAACCCTTGTCCTACTGCATCAGGTCCTAGTAAAAAGGTTGTCCTCATCATTCTTGTAGGCCCCCCTTAAATTTTGAAAGGCTGCAATAAGGATCCCCAAAGCCTTCTCTTCTCCAGGCTGAACAACCCCAGTTCTCTCAGCCTGTCCTCACAGGAGAGGTTTTCCATCTTTCTGATCACCTCTGTGGCCCTGCTCCGGATCTGCTCCAACAGGTCCATGTCCTTCCTGTGCTGAGGACTGTAGAGCTGGACACATTACTCCACATTGGCTCTTACCAGAGCAGTGTAGTGGGCCACCTCCCTCAACCTGCTGGTCATATTTCTTTTGATGAAGCTCAGGATGCTGTTGGCTTTCTCAGCTGCGAAGAACACGTTGTTGGCTTTTCAGCCACTAGTGCCCCCAAATCCTTCTCATGACTGCTCTCAGTCTGCTCTCTGCCCAGCCTGTATTTGTATTTGGGATTGCATTAAAACTACTCCAGCCACAGAAATTTTTTACAAAATGTTATTATAATTCTATTTGAAGTAGATTACCATCTGCAAATGTAGTATTACTATGGCTTATCCTCAACCTGGGAAATTATCTTTTGTGATAAATGAGCCATCTTGTCATACTGGAAGGACTATGACAAGCATTTTTCAACACCACAGTAGTTGAGTTCATTAGTAATGATCAGAAGAAAATCAGGATTGTGGTATGGGTCCCATTTGTAACCTGCAAGAAACTGAAACACCACTGGGAGTCAAAAATAGCTAATGTGAGACTTGATAAAAGGGAATAGAAGGTGCCAAGACTAATACTATGCAAAATGTCTTAAAACAATGGTAACACAGGTACTGTTGATAGCAATGAATAAACAAAAAAGCTCGGCACTGCCAGAAATAGCAAGCAGCCAAAGCCTTTAGTGTTGTCATTTAATCACAGAATCACAGAATCACAAGGTTGGAAAGGACCCATTGGATCATCGAATCCAACCATTCCTAACACTCCCTAAACCATGTCCCTCAGCACTTCATCCACCCGTTCCTTAAACACCTCCAGGGAAGGTGACTCGACCACCTCCCTGGGCAGCCTGTTCCAGTACCCAATGACTCTTACTGTGAAGAATTTTTTTCTGATATCCAACCTGAACCTCCCCTGATGGAGCTTCAGGCCATTCCCTCTTGTCCTGTCCTCTGTCACTTGGGAGAAGAGGCCACCTCCCTCCTCTCCACAACCTCCTTTCAGGTAGTTGTAGAGAGTAATAAGGTCTTCCCCTCAGCCTCCTCTTCTCCCGGCTAAACAACCCCAGCTCTCTCAGCCGCTCCTTGTAAGACTTGTTCTCCAGCCCTCTCACCAGCTTTGTTGCTCTTCTCTGGACACGCTCCAGAGCCTCAACATCCTTCTTGTGGTGAGGGGCCCAGAACTGAACACAGTATTCAAGGTGCGGTCTCACCAGTGCCGAGTACAGAGGGAGAATCACCTCCCTGGACCTGCTGGTGACCCCATTTCTGATACAAGCCAAGATGCCATTGGCCTTCTTGGCCACCTGGGCACACTGGTGGCTCATATTCAGTCGGCTGTCAACCAGCACCCCCAGGTCCTTCTCTTCCGTGCAGCTCTCCAGCCATTCTTCCCCCAGTCTGTAGCGCTGCATAGGGTTGTTGTGCCCCAAGTGCAGGACCCGGCATTTGGCCTGGTTAAACCTCATGCCATTGGTCTCGGCCCAGCAGTCCAGCCTGTTCAGATCCCTTTGCAGAGCCTCCCTACCCTCCAGCAGATCGACACTTCCTCCCAGCTTAGTGTCATCTGCAAACTTGCTGAGGGTGCACTCGATGCCTTCATCCAGGTCATTGATAAAGACATTGAACAGAGCTGGACCCAGTACTGAGCCCTGAGGAACTCCACTTGTGACTGGCCTCCAGCTGGAGTTAACTCCATTGACCACCACTCTCTGGGCCCGGCCATCCAACCAGTTTTCAACCCAGGAGAGTGTGCGCCTGTCCAGGCCAGAGGCTGACAGTTTCTGCAGCAGAATGCTGTGAGAAATCCACAGAACTGTTGAATTTTAATGAAAGCAGCGACTCCTCCTAAGCTGTATGGGAAGCTGCTGCCTTGGGGATAGCAATTTCACATAGCAGTGGAACAGCTCAGATTTTACCATAAGAGGGAGCTACAGCTCATTTAAGTAATGCTTTTCTAGTCTAACCAAATGGGTTCTAATGAAAAATTACTTTTTTCCTTAAAAACACAGTCACCATAGTGCAAGGAGAAAGATTTAAGTCTGGTTTAGTCAGTGCTTGTTGCTGTCACCGGAACCCCCATTTTTGAAAGCTCAGTAATCTATCTCAAATACTGTAAAGCTCTATGAGTAGAGCCATGGTATACCCAGCCTGCTACTCACCACCCTGAATATGTAATAGTGAGGTGGATGAATGGAAAAGATGATTGTCCACCTGTGCCTAGATATCCTGAATGCAAAAGAAAAACCAGAACTGTCATTCAACCTCTGCATTTATCCTTGCCCCCTCCTTTGTGTGACAAATGTGCTATGAACAACTAATAACTCGCATGCTTGCAAATATGAATAGTATGAAGCATGTCAGTACAAATCCTGATGACTTTTTCCATGTTTAAGTAGCTTTTATTAACTATAGTGCCATTGACTTTAAATGCTTCTGCAAAATCTGAGTAAAAGAGTAGGATATATTTCTTGAGGATAAATTCTTCTCCTGGCAAGTACCTAAATAAAATTTGATCCCGTTGATGATTTAATTGCTAAAATAACGTTATAAATATTCATCCAAGAAAGACTTGTAGAAAATACTGCTTTGTCTCAGAGTTTTTTTCCCTTCCAGAAATACTTGCAATCACTTTATTAAAAAATATTGTATATTATTTACAAACTATAATGACATAAATGAAGCAGGTAAAAACAGAGATTGGCTAAATCCTACAAAGTGGAAAGAAAGATGAGTAGGGGCACATGTCACAGAACAAGGTGATACTGTGACTCTTCTCCCAAACTGCAACAGAAAAGACACTTTGAAGAAAAAGTAAATAAACAACAGTTCCATGATGTATCTGTCCCAGTGAGGGTGTCCAAAATGATGTGCTGTTTAAGCCTAAATCAAATCCTTTCCACAGAATTACGAGGTGGGAGATAGGACAAAAATTCCATATATTAAAAAAAAAAATCCATATATAGACGTATTAGATGTATACTGGTATATTGATACTGATATATGGAAACTCATATACAGAGTTTTTATCATGGTAAGCTTGTTTGCTGATGTCTCAGTGCACATCAGCATGGAATGACTCCATTCATTTTAATGCAGTCTAATTGAAATATGGAACCATTTATTTTTTTAATTATTTTTTTAAGGTTAAGCCATTAAATATTATTTTCATTGTTTAACAAATTCATAGCTAGAACATAAAGAATGAATAGTCTCTTGGAGAAATGAATAGTTGTGTACGTTTTATGGCAAAGAGAACTGAGGCATGCTAGACATTACAGTAGAGTAAATTAATGCTAAGTAGTTAATATAGAAGGATGGCATTCACATTGTTGATTTGGCATTTACAGTGTTGACAAGTACAAGGCAGGTCTCGAACAACAATCAGCTGTGCAGTCAGTTTATCAGACTTCTGAACAATGGGAATTGCTTTTTTCATTCTGGTTTTAAGAGAACTTCTTCATGAAGTGCAGTTTCAGATATGCGATGGTAAGGAATATTACTGTCATGCATGCAAGAGCCAGGTGGTTCTGCCACAGGCCCCAGCTACTCGCATCAATGCCTTGACTTTTCAGATAATCATCTCCAGTGCAAATCCTATGAATAAATGCAAACACATTTATAAGCTTAGCTAGTTTGGACTATGAAGGAAGATTCCCCAGAAGCTAAGGTGTGATTTCACATCTATAGCAGTCCACACAGACACCAGCTATGCATTACTATTGTATTTATAATTTCTGTTTGTCAATTTATTTTCCCTGAAGTGACAATCAGTTTCCTGTAGAACACTGAAACTGATTTTACAAGGCTGTATGTTTGTAGCATGTGTGCATGCGTTTCAGGGAATGTAGTTTAAAGAAAAGTCAGAAGCATAATGCCACATATTTTTAGTGTTATAAACACTAAATATCATAGAATCATAGGATAGTTTGGGTTGGAAGGGACCTTAAAGATCACCTAGTTCCAACCCCCCGGCCATGGGCAAAGATGCCTCCCACTGGATCAGGCTGCCCAAGGCCCCATCCAACCTCCAGAGATGGGGCGGCCGCAACATCCCTGGGCAACCTGTGCCAGTGCCTCACCACTCTCATTGTAAAGAAATTCTCCTTATGTCTAGTCTAAATCTGCCCCTCTCCAGTTTATACCCGTTGCCCCTAGTCCTTTCACTACAAGCCTTTGTAAACAGTCCCTCCCCAGCTTTCTTGTAGCCCCCTTCAGGTACTCGATATGACAATAAGCGGAATGTTCTCTGCAGACAGAATGCAATAACCCAGCTAAAGCTTAATTTTCCATATAAAACCTCACAAATTCTGCTGGTGACCAGTGAGTAGCTCACAGACTAACACTGGTGACAGAATTGATTTCAATGTACCAAAATACTTACACCTGGCTCATCTGTCGACAGTTCTCTTTGCTGAGTGAATTTGTGTTGTTATCGCTATTGCAAAAGTTTAGACCAGTCAATTCATTGATTTCTAATGCCTTTTAAATGAAAAAACAATGACAGCAGAAATTAGTAGGTAAAGAAAAGATACGTTAACAAGATGAGATGTAATTAAATTCAAATATATCCTAAAAACATGATGATATCGCTATTTATTTTGTTGGCCAAATCCCCAGTTTTTTAACTGTGCAGCAATCTTCCTTTTCTTTTGAGAGAGGAGTGTATGCAATCCAAACCCCGTAAAGCACGTGCATCACCAGGCTTTTAACACCTCCCCCAGGTTATTTCTGCACACGTACTTTAAAGACCAGATTTCTCTGTAAAACTTCACCCTGGCTTACATTATAGAAAAAAAAATTCATGAAAAGTTTTACCTTGACAAGTTTTTGTTTGATTAACAGCAAAGAGAAGAACAATTTTTTAGGGATATCATTATTCTTTGTATCATTTTTATCAAGTTGTATTCCAGTAAGTATAGTTGTTTAGTGTCTGTCTCGTGAGGTTAACATGAAGTTAACTTTCCTGAGTTAACAGAAGTTAGCTTTTCTAAGCAGCAGTGGATGCTGGTTGATGAGAAGCCTTTCTTGTTTCAAGATATTGCACTGTGTTCTGAGGTAGCTGTATTTAGTTAGTGTACCTTTTGCTCATTAACCCATACAGTCTGGAGTTTTCTTTATCATGGGTAAAGATATTCCTTTCTAGCAAATCTTTTCTAAGTTTGTACAAAGGAAAATACAGCACTTACTGTCATTCCATATTGAGGGATGCTGAAGTATTTGAGCCAGGAAAGCCAGGACATGATGCTTGTGAGATTGACCAGCAACCCAGAGAAAATCTAGAGGCAAAGAACAAAAAAAACCCAACAACAACAAAACCAAATTACAGTTTAAGTGCTGTTAGCATGGGTTCTCTAGGTCTTGACTCAGCTTCTTCAGATTAAAAACAAGGAGGAGGGCATTTCTAGAGGAAGAAACTCTTCCAGTGGAAGAATGGGAGGGGGAAGGAATCATATCTGTTACCCAGCTTTGAGCCATAACCCTGTGTGGTCCTTCTAACATGAGTAATGAGGAATGCTTCCACCCATGCATTAGACCTGGATGTTTCCTGCATGAAGGTCCCTTATCAGTTCACTTGAACTGTCTGCTGTTACTGAAGTGCGTAGACCTGCGGGAAGTCTGCACTCAGTTTTGATGGTGTGCCTTGAGTCTGAGGCAACCTGGGTTTTGGCTGTTGGTTCAGCACTGCCTCATTGTTTATGTTGCCTGCCTTCGAAGTACAGTTGTTTGTGTGTAGTCTGGTTCTAACATGTCAAATGGTTGACTCTCCAGCCAAGGAGGGCAACTACAGTAATGGTCTTAGAGAGCAGGAGTCTGCGGGTCAAATTCTCAGCTAGCCAAACCTGTCTTTCTCAAAGGAGAGTGAACAAAATGTAGCTCTATGCCGCTTTTCTGCTTTCCAGGCAATATGTTGGCTGCCAGAGTCACGGAGAAAGGGTAGAAGAACTACACTCTCTCTCACCCAGCCCCCAAGACCTGTAGGTTCTTGTTATTTAAAAGGACAAGTCAGAACATTTGACCCCCCAGTATCAGAATATTCAAATCAGGATATTTGACATGCTTGACCTCATTTTTGACCTCTCATTTTTGCAGAATTTAGCTAAACACTCCGCTGCTAGGGTTTTGTGATTTCAGCGTTTCTAGGATTTAAGGATTTAGTCCAGAAAAGTGAATAATGCTACTCACAATCATAAAAACAAATGCGATAGTCATGAGCAGGTTTGCTACAGCGACCACACTCTGTCCTGCTGCAATGGCTAATGCCATAGAAGTGGCTGTGTAGGACACCATCATAAGGGTAAACATCATTGTAAAGAAGGCTTGTGCTGTTGGTTTCAGACCTTAAAGATCAGAGCAAGAGAGGTTTCAGTATGATCCTGCCAAAACCTCTACCACAGACTGAACACAGCGCATCCTGCCTACGGAATACATTTTGTCTGACAGCATAGGCTGCGTCATTGAGACCCAAGACTGCAGTGGGGCTTGTGATAGCCCATATGTGTATGCCTTGTCAGCAGAAGGCAGGATCAATAAGGAGTATGACTGTAATACTGGAATTGAGTAATACTGGAAATAATTTGCAGAAAAACGAATAGAAGTATCAGTACTGTACTCCACGCAGTCCAGACCGAAGGCTTCACTGTGGCTTCAAGCTGTCTGTCTAAAGAGAAATTTCCGGTACACCTCAATGAGCAGCAGTTGTACAGCATTTCACTTGTTTCCACTACAGAGTTGTCCTAATGGACCTCGTAGCCTCTGGGTGGCTATGGATTTGGTAGCATGATCTATCTCACCCCAGTTCCACACTCTGGGAGTCTCTTGCTGGCACAACCTTGCTTCCTATTCCATAAGGGAAAAAAAACTCAGACCAAAGGGAACTGTGACTATTTTAAATTTTTTATGTGCTTTCAAGGTTTTGGGACACATGAAAAGGATGTGTTCGGAAACCTGACCCCTAGGAAAATGGTCTGTTTCGGACATATTTTGAGGATGATGCTTGAAGGTGTTCTAGCATTTTAGAAGTTGGTGCCAGCAATTTTCAAAGTCTGCTGACTAACCAGAAGGCATTTCACCGAAGAGCTGATATTAATTCAAACAATATTAAGTTCTTAAAGAAACCCTTTTCCTTTGAAAGGTGTTCTTGCATGGATGGGAATAGCATCTTATAAAAGTCATCGAAGCTAAGATAGCCACAGATGAAAAGGAATAAATCAAACCTATATAGTAATGGTTATGACATGCTTCCTTGTAGGGACAGTGGAGGGGAGACATGTCACAGATTCTGACATAAATGTTTAAACCTTTGAAACTGTGTTTTTCCCGTAAAGAGCATGGTGTTCTAAAAGCAAGTGCAGTAATCAGTGTCATGCCAATGTAGTGCTTTAGCATATACAAAAACACATGTATACATGCACATGTCAAAAATGGGAGTGCCTTGTTGATTTATTGAGGGAATTGTAATGGAGCTGAGGAGACTATACTTGCCTAACATGAAGTAAATTATACAAGTGAAGATGATGCTTGGTAAGGTCCTCATAGGTATTAAATCAGCCATTAGCTTTGAGATGAAATATGCAGATGTTCTGTAATACCCACTGATATATTCATGCCTGGAACACAGAGATATATATATATATATATATATATATATATATATATACAGTATTCACAAATATAATCACTAAAAAACAGTACGATCTGGAGGCAAATGGGATAAAAAGAATTCTTTCAGGTTAGACTGTAATGCAGAAGTCCATTAAGCCATACACTACAGTAATGCTGGCATTTTCTTAGGCAAATGACTATGGATACTAGCACACACAATTTTTAGTGAATGTATGTGTCATGTCATCAAAACAGAGAGGGTGAGGCTTAAATAATTGTCCTTTTCTGTACAGTGTAATCTGTGTAGCTTTAAAGAATCCGGTTAGTTAGGCAGTATTTACTATCCTCACTTGCAAGTCACAAACTTATTTATTAATACTTAAATAGAGTATTCAGGAGGATTTTTTTCCTATATATGTTAATAATTTTAAACTCTGAGCCATTTGCAAACATAGGTACCATTTGGGGGATTTGCAGACAACTCACTAACAGCCTAAGAGAGTAAGTTTGCAATGAGCCCTAAGAGTGAAAAAGAAAGCTCTGCACTGGGCATACTCAGCTGACATTTAGCTACAGCAGAAAGATGAGCAAACAAACTAACTCTCTAACAGCAGCCCCTGTTAAAATTTTCGTGAGTTTTACTTACATAAATATCTTTTTTTCTACAACAAAGAGTTCAATAGCTGAGATGCTGCTGAAACACTGGTTGGTGGTCAGGAAGAACATTGCACCCACTCTACAAAAAGCAAAACAGCAAGCTATATTATTAAAAATGTGGTGTAAATGGAGTGTTTCCACTACAGCATCCACAAACTCAACAATAGTGCCTGGAGCTTGACAGTAGGTGACCTCCCATCCCTAATTCCACAGGAAAAGGCTTAGCTACAAGTCTGAGTCTGTAAAAAGCCTAGAGCAGATGTGGTACAGGCAGTATTTGTTACTCACATGCAAGGATAGTTTGTGTTCTCTGACACAGAGGACAGAAAATGAACTGATTTTCCTTATTCATTTTTGGTGTAATTTTCCTGACACTTCTCCATTTGTGAGGCACTGACACAAACTGTGAGGAACTGAATAAGCAATGTGATAAACTGTTTTCACCTTTTCTGCTAAAATTAAGGCTTTGCTTTCACACTTTCCTATCCAATTTAAAGTAAATGCTATGAAGAATTTAAAGACTAAGAAGCCAGAGCTTTCTTAGGTGCAGACCTGTTTGTAAGGACATGTACATACAGCTATCAAAATGATACATAGACTAGAATAACTTTAAAATTTGGGTTTAGATGCACCTTCTGGCTTACTGCTGGTAAACTCAAGTGTGCATATAGAAGCATTTGCAAGATCAAAGCTTTAGCTACTCAGGTTTATGTAGCCAAGTCTATATATTTTAATCTTTAGTCTTTTTATCTTGGAGGAATATTTGCAGAAAAGATGTTAAAATGCTGCCATGCCAAATTAAACCTTTTTAATATGATGTCTGCAACAAGAGTTTTCAGCAACCTGACTGAAAAAAGTAATCCTATAGAAGCAGCGCTACTCAATTCATTTGGACTGCTTGTCCGTATTACATGGCAGGGCAGAACTGCATCCCCGCCTCAATTCTGCAGGGACCTTCCTAAAAGCAGAAGAACCTTGAAGTCACTAATGTGCGCTTATCTACTGATATGAAGGGAAGCATTTGCTTTAAAGTGGTAGATATATTTCACTAAGAGCTTGCAGATTCCTTCTCAGCCTCTGAGCTATTTATTATCACCACGATGATCAAACTTTGAGATACCTAGTACCTAAGCTGACTAACCTGTTCTGTATTCCAGCAAGGTCCTCCTTAAGTCCAAAGAAGATGGCACCTACAATCAGTCCCAGGAAAGCCGTAACACATATCTAAATGTAAAAAATGAAGAGGGAAAGTATTATTCTCATTGCTTTCTAAGATCCAATAGGATTTTTTTAGAGATCTGTAGTGGATGAGCGTAGATTGACAGGAAGCATTTTCAGAAAGAATAACAAGGGGAAAAGCTATCTGAGCTGGGAAGGGAGTTGACAGGGCAGTTAGCAATGTGTAGCTCAATGGAACTTCAGTCTTGCACCACAGTATCCTTCGAGAGGTATCTGTGAGATGTAGCATCTCCCCAGTACCACCTGCCTTCAGGTGGAAGGCAAGAAAGGAGGGACAGTGCAGGAGATTCAGCTGCTGCTCACTCTTCTGTGGTGGTGCTGGCCACCACATACCACAGCTTTCCCCTTCCTTCCTGCTGTGCCAGATCTATGACCTGAGGAAGTGCTCTGAGAGTGCTTTGAAGGTGTTAGCACCAGTGATGGGAGGAAGATGGCAGCAGGGGCTTGGTAAGTCAGATGAGAAAGAAGGAATAAAACCTTTCCCCAGAGGAACATCAGTATCCCACATTGTTTCAGCCACTCTTCGATGTTGTGATCAAGTCAATGGGTGCTCTTTTGCAACATTGTTCCACTCTCCCTGCTGATACTCTCCACCATTCCTCCTCTTTGGAACAGCTGGTGAATCCTCATCCACTGCCAGCAACAATGGTAACTTGCACTCTAGCGATGGCCATGGCTCTTCAGTGCAGTGCTTCCACAGGGTTTTCTCTGGAGCTGTCTCAAGGTACTCTGAGCTTGGCAAGCAATAATTCAAAGCCGACTGTGGTTTATTTTCACACTCCATGTGTAATCGCTGGACTCTATCACATCTTATTAACAGGATTGTTTTATCATGAGTAAGATACTACAATTGGGCTACAGATGTATTGATATTTGCCATCTGTATCACAATTTAAATAGCAAAGATATCAGCTGCCTCAAGCATGTAATTTAAAGACTGAAGTGTGTACATGAAACTTTTTGGATGCTAAATGCAAATGACAAAAATCTCAGCAAAACTGATAGTATCAGGCAGTTCTGTCATTTTTGAGTTTGAGCAATGCGTGAATCGTAATACCATAAACCCTTTGATCTATGGTACCGTATCGCTAAGATCCTGCTAAAAGGAGCAAATGTCAGGGATAATTCATCTCATAAGCCAACTGTAGTGGAAAGCAAGGATCATATCAAGACCAATTTGGAGCAGATTAATGAAAAAAAGGCCTAATGAACCATGTACCACTCAAAGAATGTTTGTAAAATCCATCCCTAATGAGGGTGGGGAGATAGGAAAGATTGTGAGAAACAAGTCAGGACCATTAACCTTGGGGTATTACAAGATCCTTGAGAATCTAATTGTTGTCACAAGGTCAATCTTTTACAAAGCAATTATTAAGGATCTCCATAGTATCAACATACACACACACACATGTACTGAAAGCCTTTTAACCTCGGATTCTGGACTCATTTCCCCTCCACACTGGCCATTTGTTCATCATTATGCAAACCATGATGAAGATAATCTATACCCCTGGCTCAAAACCAGTTTTTCTATTGGTTTCTCTAGAATGGCTGAGAAATTGCAGTGAGAGTTTTGCTGGTGCTGAGACTGCAAAGTTTGGCTCGTGAATTAGGGGATTCCTGAGGACTAGTCATTCTGCAGAGGTCAACCAGGCCTTCTTTTTTTTTGCGGCCTTCTTTTTTTTTGCGGGGGCAGGGGGGGAGGGCGCACAATGTGCAGTTTCAAAAAAATCAACAATTTTGGTGTTGATTCTTCTGAAAAAGCAGCCCTATTAGAGCCAGTCATGTTAAACATGCTCATCTCCTCTAGCAGGTGTTAAGACCCTGTTGTCATCTTCGTCACATCTTCTCCAGAAGACCCTATTGCCATTATGAACAATTGAATGACCAAATGACACATTATGAGACCATGAAAATAGTTTTACACTTAAGCCTACTGCCAGCGCTTCATTGCGTGAATTTTAATTAAGTGTGCAAGTGTAGTTTGATAACTTTCTGGGCATCGGGAGAAGATTGGAGGCCAGACCCCACAGTGCCAAGCCTGGACAATGAGAGCTGAGCTTAAAGAATGTTTTAAGCAAATGTCTGAAACTACTTGGGAGATAATTTCCTCCTAGCCAGGAGCAGCAGAATACCCTTCTGGAATATATCTTGTCTTCCAAAGTCTTCCAGTAGTCCAAACCTAATTACTGAACAGTACCTCATGCTGCTCATTGGGGAGCATTCAGGACAGCTTCTAATGAATCTCATTTCCAGACCTCGAACAATATTTTTTCAAATGCTTACTGCAGTCAAAATATCAAAAGCTAAAACCATCCCAATGCCTTATCTAATACAGGAGTGGCATAAATTCAACATATACCATGAAGGGATAGGTAGAAATAGCATTACCTGAGCTATGGAAGCTTGAGGGTTTCCTACCAGATTTTTAAATGTGCGCTTGGATACCCACTTCAGCTGATGAAGGAAGGAGTTGGCATATGTGATTTGTCGGAAAACTGCTCTCAATTTCTTTTTATTTCCCACAGAAATATTCTCTAGTACTGCTTTTGTTTCTTGGTAGTAGGCTGAGTTGGAGTATTTTTCTGCTAACTTCTCAGCCAAGGTTTTATCATATTCATTGTGTTCTTCAATGCTTTCTGCTGGAAAGATTAAAAGGAAAGATGACTCTTTATGTAAGGCATGGGAAGATTGTTTAGGAGTTAAGACAGCAGTGTTACATTGGGGCGGGAGAGTTAATAAGGAGCCAGAAAAAATGATATGCATATTTAGTTTCAGTGATTCATTGCATTCAGTCTCATTTCAAAAGAGTCAGTATAAACAATACCAAACCCCTGTGTTTGTCTGTGCAACCTCTCCTAGAGGCAACCGCTTTACAGTAGACTGACTAGGTAAACCCTTGTCTGCTGATGAAGTTTCAAACTGGCAGCAATCTGACTTTTAAACAAAAAGTTATTTTTTCCCCCATAGGTTTCTGTAAATGATCTGTTTTACAGATCTAATGAGATAATCCTAGACCTTTCAGACTTCAGGTAACTCTGCATGTGTCTACTTCAGTCAGACTTTTGAGTGTATCATAAAGATATTTCAGCTGGAGCTCCTTCTTTTCTCATTTGTACTCCAGCGTGTGCTATTCCAATGACAAGTAACAACATCTGTTGCCAGCTATAATATTAGTCAAACCTTCAATGCAGTCAGACTTTTTTGAAAATGCTGGTTGATTCTTTGGTAAAGGTATAGTGAGACTGTGTTTGGGCACATAGCATGTTCATTATTTCATTCCCCTTTCCATTCATGTGAAAAGAGAGTATGTTATTCATGAGTAGCAAGAGACAGGATGAAAAAGAATCCTACTGAGCAAGGGTAAGATTTGATTCATTAGTTTGGAGATACTTTCTGCCTTACCCCAACTTCAGGGAAGCATGAGAACACTGGCCCCCTATGCCTACCCCTTTTCCCACCCTACTCAGAGGAAAGAAAACAGAATTTCCTAACAGGTAAACCATACATATTATGTAAAAAATACATATTATGTAAAAAATACAAGTCATAACTGCGCCAAGTTATGTCCCTAACCAAATAATTGTCCTGGTTTGTTGTCTCTGCTTCTGCAGGACTTCAGTTGATTTGCTTCAAAGGCGAAAGACACTCTCTGTGTTGAGAGAGAACAAAACCAGTTTCTTATATTCCCTAACACTATAACATCAATACAGGGAAATATTCTTTTACCTTCAACATTTGATAATTTGAGTGTGACACAAAAATATACAAGGCAGTTTATAAACAAACAGAGAGCAATGATAAATTACTAAATGCCTATTTATGAGAGGCAAACTATTCTTGCATAGATACGAAGATTTTATATAGTAGAGTGAACTTGGTACATATCTCAGGTTATGCTAATTATTTTCCTTGTATAAACAACAAGGATTTAGGAACAGTGGTTTGTGGGGTTTTTTCACCTTTAAAGCAACATGGATCGACAGTACACAATTCTCTCACACATACAAATAACTGTACACATGTATGACATCGTTATTTGTTGTCTGACACCTATAAGTGATTTTTCTGTGTTGTGCTGGACATTTTCTGGCAAAATACACTTCGCTCAGCTCTGTGTTTCATACCTGTGTTAATGTCATCAGTCTTGTTCATTGCTACTGCAGTGGAGTCTCCATTAATGATGTCCAGGAAAAAGTCGGCAGGGTTGTTGTATGGCTCACACTCGTAGCCTACGGTGACAGCATTACAAGCCCTAAGCAGTGGTTGTGTGACTGGCAGAAGGCTATGCATGACCATTGTGAACACAGTCATGCCATCAAGTGTATTGAGCACGTATTGCACAAGAAGCACTGCAGGCTTCAAGAAGTCCATGCCTATCCAAGAGATGAAAAGCTCTGCCAGACAGCTGTAACAGTGAAAGCAAGGTGACAACCAGTAATATGCCCTTCTAAACCCTAGCCTGGGCTTTGTCTAATTAAGATGCACCCAGGAACAGTTAAATAGAGGTCAACCCTACCATCCAAACCCACATATGGGTCAAGAGGTAAAACACTAATAGAAATGCTTAGCCTATTAAAATCCCGGGCTTGCTAACTGACACTATTTCCAATTCTGATCAAGCACCATTAGCATTGTTTTTCAGGTCAGTGCAAACTAAAGATGCTGCTGCAGTTGTCCCAGCCGTGAGTTGTGCTCACCAATAGACTGGAAGTGCTCGATGGCGTGCTGAGCAGGCCCGTGGTACAGCACTCTCCCTGCAGCCAGCAGTGTCAGGTTGTCAAACAGTCGGAATATGGAGTACCGAGGCTGGTGGATGGAAAAGATGATTGTTTTTCCTTGTTTTGTCATCCTGAATGTGAAGAACAACAGAGGTGTTAGCTTTGCAAGTCATTTCAGCATTTAGCTAAGAGAATTTACAAGTTTAGTTAAGCCTTGCTTAAGTTTGATTAACTTGGTGCGCCAGAGAGGGAAGGAGGAAGCCAAAAAATACATTTAGGTCCTATTTATTGTGCCTGTTTGAGAAAAGAAAGTTCCCTGTCTCTAGGAATGTTGTTGGAGGAAAAGGTTCTGGGAAGATTTCGATGTGAACAAAGTTCTGGAGAGAGGCTTTTGGAGTCCTCTTTGCTTGTAGTCAGTGCAGATTGATGTAAACTTTGCAAGCATAGAGTACTTTTTGTGTGTTTTCCCAAAGGAAAGCCTGAGATTTTGTGATGAGAAAACAGCTAGCTGCCATCCATAATAAAATCCATCACCTTATCAGACTATACAACAGACATTTTTATAACTTTTCTGGCCCAGACAGACATGAAATCTATCTATCCATAACTAACTACACAGCTGGCATGGGCAAATTGCAGTCCCTGGTGTGCAGGCACTCTGTACAAGCCACTCTGTGCTCTGCTGTGAGTAGCTGCTTTGGAGTGAGAGGATTTGTACAGGCTTTTTCCTATCCCCTTTGCAGCCTGGGTTTGCTGGTAAACAATTATATGTCTAATTTTCCCATTTAATCATTCTAACTGTAATTTAAGTCAAATACAACTGAAATGTAGCACAGTCGAGCGGTGGAATCAAGGAGCTGTTTCCATCACCTTTTCAGTAGCAGCAGGACAGCATTAGCAGTACTGGCATCGAGCCCCGTAGTTGGCTCATCCAGAAACAAGATGGCAGGATCCGTGATGAGCTCCATCCCAATATTGGTCCTTTTCCGCTCTCCTCCAGACACCCCACGAGTGAACTGGGTGCCAACCTGCCACAAAACAGGAAGCCTGTCTCTTTTGCACCGATAACAAACACTTGGGTGAACAGTATCCTACCAATGTAGGGGCATTTGGGAAGAGCTGTAAGAAATTTTGACTCTACTCTCAGGTACAGATGTAGATGTTACCTCACACATAGGCCATTTCTTAACATTAGTATTTCTTGAGGTGTTCTCTTTTTCTCCAGTCACAAACTACCTTTCCTCTTCCCTGCAATGTAATAGTGTATGGCAGTATCAGCGCAAGGTCTGTACAGATTGCCATACAGAAATTTCATTAATTATTGTATTACTGAAATAGTCTATTTAATTTTACTTCTTTTTTTTTATCTGCTATGCTGAGCCATTTGATTAACTAAATAAAATACTTAATATTTGTTCATGATTTAAGCACCATGCTTTACCTTGGAATCGGCCACTTTGGTCAAACCCAGTTCCCTGATGATATGATTCACTCGTTCATTCTTTTCCTGTTCCTTCACTGACTTTGGCAAACGAAGTGCTGCTGAGAACTTCAAATTTTCTCTTACGGTCAGGGTTCCCATCACCACATCATCCTTCGTTAAAAAATAAAAAAGGTAGATACTTGATGATCACCTAGTAATTCCTTTCTTTCCCTCTGAGAACTGCGTCTACCTCTGTTTTAGGTTGTTCTTGTATGCAAAGGGACTGTAGCAGCTGCCAGCACATATGGTCAGGTGCGTCTTCAATGCCCTTATCATAGCAGACAGTTGATTTAATTGTATTTGCCTTTATTCATAAGCAATACAACATCCTACATCATACGTGATATAAAAATAGATAAATAGTAACATATTCAAAACTATCCCTTATGTATTTTTACCTTATTTGGTTGTTTGAAGGTGCTGAGTACAATACTGAAGGACTAAAGGGAACTGAGGAGCAGCTAGAGGTCAGTTGTTATCACTGTGCATTTGTTAATGCAGCCTCAGCCTACCACAGGTTAGAGCAGGGAGAAGAAAAGAAAAGAGAGACTGGGTCCACATTAAGGCTTTCCAAGATTGTTTCAGCAAAGGAGAAAGAAGGGTAGGTTTTTCAGATATCAGCTGCTCATCTCTTCTGAAAGACATCTGTCAGAGTGTTATGTGTGTTCTGAGAGACTATCTTTCTGTAACATCCTGACAGTACTTTTATTGTTTTTCACACAGGCACCTCTTTAGGCTTCGATAAACTGCAATCATACGCATACTGCTGAGCACGAGTAGGGTGGAGGGGAAAGAAATGGAAAGAAGGTTGTGGTTTTCCTTCTTTTGCCCTTCACACGCCTTTCTCCTCAGCCCATCCTGGCAGGACAAAGGTTTTCTCAGAGCAGGAGTCTGTGACACTGTCCCTGGGCAAGTGGAGGTACAAACTGTATATTACCAGATATACTTGGAAAACACTCCATATATATTGGTAGGTTACAGCAGTTCCTCCAAAACAGAGAACAAGGAAGGAAATGATTCAAAGTGTCTGCTCCCATTGATTGTAGAGCATTAAGTACAGAGACTCAAACTGAAAGCAGTTTCATTCCTAGTGAGTGTGGAAGTGTGGTGAGTGCTACTGCACCAGCCTCAATTCTTGGATCAAGACAAGGTGCTTGCAATACTGCAGCAACTTCTAACAGCAGTTGGAAGGGGGCAATGAAATCCATAGAGTGATAAAAATTACCTGTACTACATATCCAGAGGTGCATTTAAAGTTGGCAGGCTGAGGAGCTCCATTGATCAAAATGTCACCAGAAAGCCCATGGGGATCCTTCCTTGCAGCCAAAATGTCGAGTAGACTAGGAGAAAAGTTTGCTACTTTGTCAGATGAGCACGCAGGAGGTAAACCCTCTGAGCCGTAAGCTCAGTTCACGGAACAGCAACTTACGACCATCCCATTTAAACATCTGCTATTTAGAAAACCCCCAGCAACTTTCAAGGGACAAGTTTGTTTTGTCCTGATTTCCTAAGGAAATGAGATCTACACAATTTCATAGAGCATTTGTGTCCATTCATTCAATAACATGAGCTTAACCTAGAATGATATGAAAAGATAAAATATCAGTAAAGCGTGGACTAAAATTTAATTACATCCTTGTCATGTAAGATGTTTGTCTTTTTATAATTCAGATATTTCTCAGAAAACAAAACAAATTAAAACAAAATCTTTTCCGGAAAAAATTGTCCAGTACTGCTAAATGAGTACAAGTTCACTTTCTCCTTAGTATAATTTCTGTATAGAGCAAAAAGGGCACTTACGAAGATTTACCACTACCAGTGGGTCCCAAAATTGCATTTAGTCCTGGTCTCATGATGCCACTGTAAGACGAAACAGATAGGTTTTGCAAAATAGATAGAATGACAGAATCATAGAATCGTAGGTTTCGGTTGGAAGGCACCTTCACAGGTCATCTAGCCCAAAAACCCCTGCAGAAGCAGGGGCATCTTTAACCAGATCAGGTTGCTCATAGCCCCATCCAACTTGACCTTGAACATCTCCAGGGATGTGGCCTCCACTACCTCCCTGGGCAACCTGTGTTAGTGTTTCACCACCTTCATTTGGAAAAAAAAAATAAATAAAATCTTCCTTATATCTAGTCTAAATTTACCCTCTCTTAGTTTAGGTATTTTTATCTGTCTTACAGTTTCATCTGGTAGGCTAGCGTAAATGATCTGTAGAACTGTCTTCTTCATCTGATTGATTTTAGAATTAAGGAAATTATCACAAACAATATTTATGATCAAATTCCACCTTAATTTTTACTCCTAATTCAAGAAGAACTAATCTTCATATAATGAAGACAACACAAGAACTTAAGTAAAATGTAACAAACGCTGTAAGCATGCTTTTCCCTCATGGATCTCCAGATGTGAAGCACAAACTTGCTTTAACCACATTCAGTCTACGGGTATTATTCTCTTAGCAGCTCCCTGTAGAGAGAATATAGGGATTCGTCTCTACTTAAAGAAAATGCAGCTGATAGTTTCTCTATATCTGATATTAGGCCACATGAAACTCAAAAGCCAGATATAAATGGCTTTTAAGTATTTGGGGGAAAGACCCTATGGAAATAGTGCTGCCTTTATTTTTTTCTTGCTGCTGGAACACATGAAGGTGTAGCTGCTATTTCCCTTAACTAGCTCTTAAAATCTGCACTCAACAAGCTTTGGTGCACAGTAGAATCACACACAAATGCCTGTCTGTATGTTAAGGATACCAGGTTTATCTTGAACTGCACTCGGGTATTGGTTATCGGCAATCCAGGTAGCAGTGACCTGAGTACCTGTCTGTGGGTCTGTCCCAGTATTGCTGCTCTTATGGTCTAACAACATACAACATAGGAAGCTTGGTATTATTCTTTCTGACACGTATTTTTTCTTCCTTCAGTTTCTTATTGTGGAGATTTCTGGTTCCAGATTAAGAGGGATGCACAATATACATATATTATGCTACATTACATGTGATTTTAACAGAGAAATAATATGCAAAAAAATAAATGCATGTGTTGCACTTTCTAAAAGGCAAAAGCATAAGTGTTAAATATTGGTCTTGTATAATAAGCCATAAGATGGGTCTTCCTCTCACATTGTTGCAAACAACCAGTATAAGTCAATTGAGTTACCATAATGTACTGCTTTTGAGGAGAGTAGGAAAGATTGTAAGAGCTTATGTTTAGGAGGTGTGGAAGTTGCATGTGGCAAAAGAAATTGCGTGGGCGAAGAGCAGGACCAACAGAGCAACACCAAAGGGTGAATATTTATGATAGAAATTGGAGTTAGGGAGCTGCAAGTCACGGCTGACTTGAAATGGCATGTTGTATGAGAACTTGCTGCTCAGATTAATTATTGAACAGTGAATGGGCAAACATTATGCCCATATATAGATTACTGAACAAAGGCCATGACGCTGTGATTTCTTTACTACAGCAGTTTTCAATGGTGAACAAAAAAACTCAACAAAAATTTTAAAAAAAGGGGAAAACGTTACATCTCTTCAAAGATAATCTAACACTGGTTTATAGTACTGTCTTAAACATTTAAAGTTACACACCCTAAAATTAACATACTCAAAGGAGATCTGAGAGAATGAGGTCCAAGCACGGAGGACAGTTTGTTGATATCTCAGTTAAACACAATGGCACAGTGGGAGACTTGCCAAGTAGTGTAAAACAGTCATGGCTGTCTTGTGTGCCCCTGTGCTGATAGTGGCCAGGAAGGCTGTCTCTCCCTGGGCCCAGGGGAAATGGCACTCAGAAGTGCAAGCTTTCTGTTGTACAGGCTCAGCTCTAAAAAGCACAGTTGATAGCAAACACAAAGCGACCATATAATAATTATATCATTTTTCCTAAATCTTGATCAAATTCTGTATATTGTGCTTAATGGCTCAGTGACAGGAGTGAACTTGGCTCTCTGGACAGAAATAAAAAACACGTAGTCTAAAGAAATGTTTAAATACATACTTGACATCTCTCAAAACTTCTTTATCGGCTGTTTTTTGACAACACAGGAATCCAGTCTTGATCTTCACACGGTAGCAGATGTTGTGGAAAGTTAGTACGCTTCCTCCCCTGCCAGCTAAGTCTGGAGAGGACTGCTTTCTGCTGGGGATGCCATTTGTCTCCGAGTCTGACATCTGAATACTTATGTGTGACTGGCCTACTGCCATTTTTCCTCTATGAATGAAAAAACAGGGGAGAGGGGAAAGAGTTGATTAGATATGGAGAGCAAAGGTTTGTCTGTTAGGTGCAGTGTCTGGCACTGGATCTACTGTAGGTCTTGCAGACGTCCATCTTGGTCTTTCTCATTCAGATAGGAAGTTTGGGTCCTGTGGGCCCAGACCTTGAGATGACATAGAACTGATGTGGAGCTGGGTCTTCCGTGTTGCTTCACACCACAAGCAGTGTTAGGGAGATAGAAGACTCCCCCTGAACCCTGATGGTCTGTCATGGTGGGCTGATGTGGGCTAGCCACCAGACGTACACACTGCTGCCCCCTCACTCCCCCTCCTCAGCAAGACGGGGTGAAAATGTGATTGAAAATCTTCTGGGTCAAGATAAGGATGGGGAGATAGCTCGTTTCATTCCAGGAAACTACAGGCCTGTCGGTCTGACCTCAGTGCTGGGTAAGGTCACGGAACAGGTGATCTTGAGTGCTATCATGAAGCACACGCGAGAGAACCAGGTGATCAGGCCCAGTCAACACGGGTTCATGAAAGGCAAGTCCTGCCAAACTAACCTGATCACCTTCTATGACAAAGGTGACCCGCTTACTGGATGAGGGAAGGGCTGTGGATGTAGTCTTCCTGGACTTAAGTAAAGCCTTTGACACTGTTTCTCACAGCATTGCGTTTCAGAAAGTCTGAAACTTCTGTCTGCCTCTGGCCTGGACAGGCGCACACGCTCCTGGGTGGAAAACTGGTTGCATGGCTGGGCCCAGAGAGTGGTGGTAAATGGAGTTAACTTCAGCTGGAGGCTGGTCAGAAGTGGTGTCTCCCAGGGCTCAGTGCTGGATCCAGTCCTGTTCAATATCTCTATGTTCATCTCCAAGAGTGGAGACTTGGATCTCAGCTAGCAGTGTGATGAGAGAAGATGAAGTCTTAACAGTGGAAATAATGCCCATGTGCTAGAGTTAGGCTTTTGATTTGCTTTTCTTTTTTGGACCCCCTTTTTTCATTGTGCATTAAGTACTTGCAGTGAGATGGACAGTTTGGTATTTTACACATGAACTTTTCCATTTCTGATCCAGCAATAAATCGCACCATAGGAATACAGAGGCATTGCTTCTTTACAGCTGATATAATTGTCAGCTGTTTGCAATTGCTCTTTATGAATGGATTTTTTAAATAATACTTTAGTCTTTGTTTAAAAAATCACTTACTGCATTTAATGTGACATACACCCATTGAATATTTAAAGTTAGAACACATGCAGGACAAAGAAATAACCGCGATGAAAGATAATTAAATCAATGCCTATGCAAATAAAAAATCTTTAAATTAAGTTTCTAAAGTTCATGACCAATGGCTTACAAATATTGACTTTAGATCAGAAATGGCAGGAGATTCAATGACAATGTGCACTACTTGCTGTATTCAGAAATATTCGTTAGAATGATAAAGTGTTTTATATCGTCATCATACCAGGTCTGGATATAATACATTATTTTTGCATCAGCTAAATATAAAATTCATGAACTCTTTGTTTTCATTTGTTTTCCTGAATCTTTTCTAAAATATTTTTATTGCCACTCATTTCAGCATTTCAGTTCAAGCCTAATAGAAAAATGTATTTTTCAGAGATATTTAGTCTCAGAAAATTTGGTCAGGAGGCAAAGCACTGGATCTTGAGATTTAACCTTCTACAAATGGCAAAATAAAACTACATTCCTAAAAATTATCATGAAACCTTGTCGTGTGCTGTTTATAACACACAGAAAATTAAACTCTCAGTACGTCACTTTCCTGTGTATTCTTCCCAGACTTTTAATGTACAAATTCTAATTCTCCCTACATACACAGGGACACTAAACAAAACAAAATAATAAAACACCAACAACACGTACAACAAACTTCCATTGACTTAAACCTACTTGAACCTGAGGTCTTTAAAGCAATTTCAGTATACCTATTTGTATGCCTAAAGATACACTGTCTATCTAAAAAGCTGCCACACTTATTCCTGCTGGTCCTTTTGCACAGCTTTTGGTAGCAGAGAGATTTGACGTTGAAATAGAAAAAAGAGTACTGTAGATATTGTAGTAGTAAAATTTAGAGGAGCAAAACTCAGAAGTCTGTTTTGGTTTATTTTTTTTTTTAAATCTAGCCAGTTATTCAAAGTATTTCATGTTTACAGAGAATAAGCATGGAAATTACTTAGGGAGGAAGAGTTTTAGAGACATAAGGAGATTTCACCAAAGTTTTGTAAAGGAAGCTGCCTCAAACTTTTTTAAAAAGATAGCCCATTTTCTTTTTTTCAGAATACTTGAACCTGCCAGAGAAACCATAATTAATTGTGCTATTATTTCTCTTATTTTTAATGGAGTCAAAGTTTAGTCTTGGAACCTGCTAGCTGAAGTAGTACAGTATGTACTACAAATGAGCATTTTAGACTTTAGATAGATATAAATGCACAGAAGTTGTAAGTGTACCTTTTTTCTTCTTTAATTGCCTGTGTTTACAGAGGTGTAAACTGTCCAGGGAACAGATGTGAGCATGCAGAGAGGGCAGCACAGCCTTGTCGTGCCAGCCCAGTACCCTACAGTCCTTGTTCTCAGGAATATGCATAGGAAATTAAAACCATTTGAGTAAATACGGATAATGCAATTCTGGCAATCTGTAAGTTAATTGCCAATCAATTTACTAGGGATTTGTAACCTACCTTCCATGAGAAGAGCCCTGTGTGTTAATTGGGGACCGACTAAGCAGCGCTCTGTGTGTAGGCATTTGCATAAATGTTGTCTGCAGTGCATTAACATGCATGGGCAAACTTTGAGTATGATAGTTCCTGCAAAACAGTCTAACTTTCCACCCTTTAACTCATTTTCATTTAAGCTTTGAAATTTTTGTCCATTTATAAAATATATTTTCATCAATTTCTTGTCAATTTTCTCAATGAAATTCCTTGAAAAGCTGGTCAAAAAAAGTGTTCCCACTGTGTTTTCCTTAGCTATTAAACAGCTGCAGAATCTAGTTCCTTAGTGATGGCAGAGTAAGCAATTCACCGACGACGAAGCAAGCCACTAACCTGAATTAAATCTATCTCAATAGAAGAGCTGAAGTGCTCCTACCGACTCACTTACCAGCAGCAGGTCTTGGTCAGCACTGCAGGGCTGCTGAGGAGGTGGCAGAGGCGGTGGAATGGAAGGAAGGGCCAGGGAAGAGAAGAGTGTGGTGCGTAGTTATATGACCCCGGCGCTGGCTCGGTTTGTGGGGCAGGGCAGTCTCACGAGTGTCATTGTGTGTGCTGCATAACAGCAGCCAGCCGGGAGCCGGGTTCCCCGCACTCGTCACCCTAGGGAGTCTCCACCCTCTCCCTGCGTGCTGGAGGAAGCCAGAGGGCTGGGTGGGAGGGCAGGGCCAGGACAAGTGACAACTTTGATTGTTTTTTCCTTTAGCAAAGCAAGTCAGGAGCAAACTGCAGTACATCACCTCCTTGGGAGCCATCCCAAGCCAACCCCGTTGGTAGCAGTGACATGTGAATATGGTATAGCATCTCTACCTGCCCGCCGCACACAGTGATGGCTGAGTCCAGCAGAGCTGCAGGGTGGGCTGAATGCCAGCAGGGCAGTTCAGACAAGGTGCAGCTGACTGTGAATTCTTTCCCCTGTGCAGTGGTCTGCAAATGGGTACTACCATGCTTATCTTCAGTTCAAAATACCTGCAAGAATGTAAAGGGTGTACAGACACCCATCAAAGGGGAGTTTTCACAGGAAAATATGTGAGCATGTGATTGATGCTATGGAGGAAACCAAAGCTAAGGCAGACTGTATTACATGAGGTAGGGGTGCTGGTCCCTGGCACATGTTCTTTGCCTGGCTGGGCCTGGAGAGTGTCCCAATGCTTGGCAGTACAGGTTACAGTTTTCCAGGAGCTGTGCTTACAAATGGAGTGGTGCTGGTGGTGGGCACGCTGCTCCTCCTATTTGTTCCCTGACATAACTTTGCCTGCCAGGACAGCTGTAGCTTCTGAGTCCAGTAACCCTGAAGATGGGATTGGACAGGTTTTGGGGTGTTCAGAAACTCCTCCAGTTCAGCTAGACTGTCCATACTTGGCTGGTGTCCCAGGCACCATCCTGGAAGAGGACACTGCCAGCACTTTGACAAGAGCAGAAACCCATGCAGTTGCAATCATTCTCATTGGCAGACAGATGCAGAAGAGCACACATTACAGCTGGTTTCCAGATAAAAGCATGAGCTTTATGCTCTCATTTTCCGAGCAAGACTCATCACTACTTAATAAACATCAACGTTGCCTGTGAGAGCCATCTGGGTTAGAACATCACAAGACCAGCTTTTTTAGCTGGCTATAACCTGAGATGGATAAGTATCTCATCATTAAGGAATCGTGTTTCTGGGATCATGTTCTTTTTGTTATTACTAATTTTATCATAATTAGCTCTGTACTGTATTTATACAAGTCTTCTAAGCATCCTAGCAGCTAATGAAGACCATTGGATAGTCACAGTAGTATTTGAAAAGGTGCACTTATGATCAAATATATGCAAAAATACTGTTCTCTCATTCAGAGAGCTTATGTGCAGTCTGGCCTGGAAACCTCAGCAGACAGTTTGTAGTATCAGATCTGGTCTATTCCCAGGTAAATCAGGACAAAACGTAGCGTTTGTGCAGGATGCAGTCGGAGGAGGCTATAGCTCTCAGCACTCATTGTGAAAAATGAGTTTCATTCTGAAAAAATAATGGAGATTAAAAACAACAGTTGTTTTGTTCTCACAGATATTTGCACTACTGTTAAAATGCAAAATGATTTATCATTTTTTTTTTAGTTGTGGGCACAGGTATCCTCAAGATGATTTCTGAGTGGGTCAATACATAAGTATTCCTATATTCAGACATGGAGTAGAATATCTGAAGAAAAGCCACAGCTTAAGCTTGCATTATAAGCTGAAACACTGAGTGAAACATTCAGCCTGTCTTTCTTCATTTTTGGGAGGTGGGCAGGGGTGAATTTCACTGTGGAGTTTTCTCTCTTAGAAGACATGTAATAGTGAGGGTGCTGGAACTGAACTATCAGTTTCACTAGCTGCTGAGATGTTTGATAGTCTTGTATAAATATAGTACAGAGATATTTTCATTAAAATTAGTAATAAAAGAAAGTGTAGGAACATGATTCCTGAGTGATAAGACTACAGATGTCATCAGAGAGGGAGAGTGCAGACTCTGCCATCTTGTTGGGTTTGTTGTTACTATAGGCCTCCCAAGGGGACCAGGTGAATCCAAATCTCATGTACTGCTGGAGATCTCAAAACCTACACTCACAGAAGTGAGTGCACAACTTACTAATAAATTCTACCCTAATAAATTCTTTTTGTCTTACTGGGTTCAAGGTCATGCCTGTCCTGGTTGCTTGTTTGTCAGATGAGAATGCATTACAAATATTCATAAAGTTTTTCTCATGTATTTCTAGAGAAACCTGTGGCCATATCACAAGAATTTTTAATATTAGTAACTGATTAACTTGGTGTTCAACCTTTCAGACTTGTGGTTTGTCCTCAGTTAGGTGTGTGACCCACCCATATCACGCAACTGCCCTTTGGTCAGTTCGCATTATATAAACCCCGAGATGTTATACAAGTCCCAAGTGGCATATAGCCTTATCAGACAATGCTTCCAAACAGCTTCCATGCATTTTCACATGCTGTTTAATATTAAAACTTACAGAAGGTCACCACCCTAGCTGTCCATGACCCTGGTCGGATGCTGGAGTCTGTGTAGCTACCACTCCAACCATGGTGAGGTCCCTGGGTCTATCGCTTCTCCATTCAGAGGGGAAAAGGCACTTTTTTTTTTCCCTTCTGCACTTTCATTCCTGCACTTGGAGGCAGTGTTTTAAAAATTGTATAATAATTTTGTAGGAAGAGGGGAAGGGAGCACATTTTGTATGAGTAATTGTTATTAAAAGACGAAGTGATGAACTCAAGGAAGGGCTGTGAAACCTGAATCTAATGTTGCTTGACATAATGCTCAGGCTGCATTTCACTGATGTGTTCCCTCTTCCTGAACTTAGGCTCAGTGCTATACTGCTCTGCAGCCCTGCTATCCTTTGTCTTATAACTGTTTCACTTCTGCTTTTCTTTTTAGACCAAATTCTTGCATACTTGAAAATTAACATACCTAGAAAAGATTTAAGACCTCTGCTTCCTGTCAGTGAGCACAACAGTCCCTAGAGTCGCTACCACCTGTGCCAGTGAAATTGCACCTAACCACTCTGCTTGTTGTGCCAGGCCCTGCATGTTGGTTGTGGTGGCATTTGGGGAATCATAGAATCATAGAATAGTTAGGGTTGGAAGGGACCTTAAAGATCATCTAGTTCCAACCCCCCTGCCATGGGCAGGGACATCCCACTAAATCAGGCTGCCCAAAGCCCCATCCATCCTGGCCTTTAACGCCTCCAGGGATGAGGCATCCACAACTTCCCTGGGCAACCCGTTCCAGTGTCCCACCACTCTCATGGTGAAGAAATTCTTCCTAATATCTAGTCTAAATCTGCCCCTCTCCAGTTTATACTCATTTCTCCTGGTCCTATCCCCACAAGCCTTTATGAATAGCCCCTCTCCGGCTTTCCTGTAGGCCCCCTTCAAGTACTGGAAGGTCGCTATAAGATCTCCTCTGAGCCTTCTCTTCTCCAGGCTGAACAATCCCAATTCTCTCAGCCTGTCCTCATAGGGAAGGAAGGTGCTCCAGGCCTCAGATCATCTTTGTAGCCCTCCTCTGGACCCGTTCCAACAGCTCCATATCCTTCTTATGTTGAGGATTCCAGAGCTGGACAGAGTACTCCAGATGAGGTCTCACAAGAGGGGAATAGAGGGGCAGAATCACCTGCTGGCCACGCTTCTTTTGATGCAGCCCAGGGTACGGTTGGCCCTCTGGGCTGTGAGCGCACATTGCAGGCTCATGTCGAGCTTCTCAACGACCAGCACCCCCAAGTCTTTCTCTGCAGGGCTGCTCTCAATCACGTTATCCCCCATTGTATACTGAAACTGGGGATTGCCCCGACCCAGGTGCAGGACCTAGACATGCATGAGAAGCATGCCTCCAGTAGACTACTGTTCCGTAGTGTTCACTTGGTCATGTACGTTGTCACCACTACAGAGAGAATGCAGACCTCCAGAAACTGTCCATAGCCAAGGAGAGAAAATAGATGCAGAAAGGTCTGTCAAACGTTTGCTAGCCATTTGGAAATGGTGGACAATATAACCAGCAGGAAAAGTGATTCATATCTGCCATTCTATGTAAAAATGCTGCTGTTTCATCAGTGTGGTCTACTCACTCACTCTATGTCCTCTGCCATACTTTGCCTTCCAGCTGGCTGATTTGTGACAGTGTTAAAGAGGTTTATTTCCTCAAACGTAGGTTTCCCAAGGCAGATTCTTACACATTAAATGCTTCAGGCTAATTTATTGGTGGTACAGCATCAGGTTACAACTCAAGCTGGGTACCTCTGAAGAGGGTCCCCAAACAAATAAAAACCTTGGGCAATTATACCCTCACAATCTAAGTTCCCACCTCCCACTCCTCCCATGCGCTCTTCACGCCCTGTCCATGCAACAGTTGGTCCAATGGTGTTTCAGGGGCTGGAGTCTTTTCATTCTTCATTGGGTTCTCTCCTTGTCTCTAGGTGGACTGTCTCTTTTCTTATCGTCAAGGTTTACAGCTGTTGTAGCTTCCTATCTTCTGGCTTGAACCTGCTTTAGGGCGTTCTTTTGTGTAACTCAGTAAAAGTTCAGCATAAGTTCATCGAATAGGTGAAAAGTTTACAGCTGGTGGCCTGAGACTTCACAAATTCAGCTACTAATGCTAAGCAAGCCCTGCTGCATCATGTTGCAGTTTCAGGAGGCTTCTCCTATAGTTCTTTTTACAGCCTAATGCTAAACCACAAACTCTAAAAGGTTGGACTGATTGTATTTCAGACCAAACCAATTGATATTCTTTAATATACAGCAAGTCCCAGGGAGGGAGTTGAAACATTGCAGCTGGCAAGTACCGTACCAGGTGTGAAATGTCATGAACACAAAGAGTGGCAAAGACAACTCAATAGAAACACTCAAGGTTAGATCCATTCATTCCTCTTCTGATAGGTACTGGGGACTGACATGTTTCCTTCTCACTGTTAAATTGCTATGACGTCGTGGCTACGCAGATATGTGTCGTCACGGGGGAATTGCCTGTGGGCAAAAAGCTGCAGCAGGACGTTTCTGGAGAACGCTTTCTTATCCAGACGCTGGACTACGAGCAGAGAAGCGGTGAGCCGCTTCAGCATCCTTCTTCCCTGCTGCCCTCTAGTGACTGACACTATTCTGCCGGCTCGTTCTGCATTCAGGATTTCCAAAATACAAAGATGCTTAGAGGCCATGCCCAGGGGAACAAAATAAGTCGGAGTTTGTCCATTGTTAACATTTTGGGATGTGAAACTGGGTGGCCTGGTTTAGTTTCTTGTACTTCATGCAGGCACGCCGCCTCTGCTTTCTGTTTCACACAAAAACGATGGAATGGCAAAAGTGCTTCTTGAAAGTCTAGAGAACAATTTTGGAAAAGAAGGAAGACTGTTTCAGAGATAGCTTGCATCTATTAGTCTTTAATTCAGAGACAGCACCAACAGAACCGAGCCCGAGCTGCTGCTCAGCGTCATGCCTTACAGCTTCCCGTGTCCCCATGGGAAAGGTGGTGTGCTTAGGGCAGGTTGCTCTCCTTATGCTGGCCGCTCTGCCTGCATTGGGGCATGTCTTGCCTGCACCCTGGCTGAGCTGCAGCACTCCTGCCTCAGGCACCCGACGAGGCTTTGTCTCCAGAATTACCTAGAAAAATCCCCTCCTGTGCAGCTGGTCTCTCTGTCTTTGTGTGTGTGTTTGGCTACTCTCCAAGGGTCCTGGGTGAGCTTGTGGAGGCTGTATGCAAGTCCCTTGTGTGAAACTGCCTCTCCAGGAGTGCACAGTGTCTCCGTGTGCTCCTACTGGTGCTTTGCTAACTTCAAGGCACAGGGCAGTGCCGCAGAATGGTACAGACTGTACTCTCCTGTATGGGGAGACAGCACAGGGGAGGCTGTGTGGCCACAGCCTCTGAGACCATGTAGCTGCTCTGAGCGTGTGATTTGTGAGGGGCTGGGGCACATGCCTGACAGGCTGTCTCACGTTTCTGGGAACCCCTCAGACTTCTACAGACACGATCGAAACTGAATTTCTGGTCACTGCCAGTTAGACCTCTGTGCTTCTACCTGCCTGGGGACACGTAGAGGGAACACTGCGGAGAGAGGAGCAGACATGTGGCCAAGAAAGCCAATAGCATCTTGGCCTGTATCAGAAATTGTGTGGCCAGCAGGACCAGGGAAGTGACTGTGCCCCTGTACTCGGCATTGGTAAGACTGCACCTCGAATATTGTGTTCAGTTTTGGGCCCCCCACCACAAGAAGGACATTGAAGTCCTGGAGTGCATCCAGAGAAGAGCAACAAAGGTGGTGAAGGGGCTGGAGAACGACTCCTATGAGGAGCAGCTGAGGGAATTGAGGTTGTTTAGCCTGGAGAAAAGGAGGCTGAGGGGAGACCTTATCACTGCCTACAACTGCCTGAAAGGAGGTTGTAGCAAGGTGGGTATTGGTCTCTTCTCCCAAGTGATAGGTGATGGGACGAGAGGGAATGGCCCCATTGTGTCAGGGGAGGTTCAGACTGGACATTAAAAAAAAATTCTTCACTGAGAGGTTCTCAGGCACTGGCAGAGGCTGCCCAGGGAGGTGGTATTTAAAAGACGGGTGGATGAAGTGCTCAGGGGTATGGCTTAGTGGTGGACGGGAGGTACATTTGGACTTGATGATCTCAAAGGTCTTTTCAAACCTAGCAATTCTATATATTTGTCCCTGGCTTTTGTCAGCAGGCCAGTGCAGCCTGCCTCTGCCTGGCCAGGAGGTGATGCTGACCGCAGGGACTGCAGGCTGGCAGCTGCTGCTGCGGCTCGGCGTGCCTGGCTGCCTCCCATGGGCAGCAGCTGTGGCAGAGGCTCCTGCAGGGGCGTGGGGCACGGGGGTGGCGCATGGTCTCCAGCGGTGTGCCTGTCCTGTTGCACTCCTGAGTAAAAAAATATGAACTGCTATGGAGAATGCAGTGTCCATATTAATGCCTAATATATGAAATCAATGAACAGAAAAGTCCTTGTTTTGTGATGTTTAAGGAATAAAAACAATGAAGGCTGCAGAAGACTGGCATCTGGCCAGCACTTCAAGAGCTAAAAAGATTGGAGGTTTAGATAACCCTTAACCTTATATGGAAACTTAAAAGGTGCCAGATGCCAATGAAATATAGGGGTCTGCTTTGCAGACCTCAGACTCAGTAAAGGACTGTGGAGAGCATATGCAACGGGGAGGACACCTGTTATAATTAGTATTGGGGAATGTGATTAATATGCATGACATTTATGAGATACATATGTATGAATTCAGTGTATAAAAAAACTGCTACTTATGTCACTGGCATATACAGTAGGAGGATCAACCCCCCCTAAGTCCTGTGTTTTCAGGTTAGAAAAAAGAGGTTGTGCTGCGGTTTTTTTGTGTCTCAAATGCAGGGCCCAGTGTTTCTGAAGCTCAGACAAAAAACCTCAGTAGTTCTTTGCTTTTCAGGCTGGGAAATGGAGACTAAAAGCGCTGCATTTTCAGGGCTCATGCTGCATTTCTGAAGCTCAGAAAAAGACCTTTTCACTGCTTGGAAAGCTGAGGTTTCTGAAACTTGTGAAAATTTTAAAATGCTGTGTTTGGGGGTCTTGGAAGTGGAGGCTTAGTCAGCTGCTTCCATCCCCAAAAATTTAGGCTTGGGGCAGGCAGGAGACAGAAGGGTGTGGTGGCAGGGTACTGGAGAGGTAAGGAGAGGGTGTGGCCCCTGAAGCTAGTGAGGCTGGGTGGACCAGGCTACATTCAATGTTTGAAATAGTTTGAGAAAAGCACCTTCAAGGTGTGTACAACTGCTGATATAGTTATTGAATCATTAGTCATATTTAAACAACATACAGTTATTACAGGGATTGATCTATGACCTTGCCAAAAGTCCACACTGCTGCAATTAGCTGAAACTTCAAGTAGCTTCCACAATCCAAAGCTGGGAGCATGAGTGTGTACTGGAGCTGAAACAAGCCAGAGGGTAAGAAGCAGGAGCTGAAATAACTCAGGGCTTCAAATAACCTGAGGTGGAACATCCATTGTCTGTAATGAGCATCTCATGTCCATCAGCCAGAGCTGTAACAAGCAGGAACATCTCATGTCCAGGAACTGGAGCCAGAATTAACTGAAACTCAGAGAAGCCAAAGTCTCCATCAGCAGGAGTGAGTCAGCATCAGTCTGTCTGCTGGAGCTGTAGTGTCCATAACCCAAGCTGTTAGAAGCAGGAGCATCTCTTTTCCCAGCTGCGCAACAGCCAGAGTTAGAGCCTCAACAAGCTGAAGCTGTGAGAAGCAGGAGCTGAAATAACTTGGAGATTCCAATACCTTGAACTGTAAGCAGCTGAAGTGTCCATTGGCCAGAGCTGTGAGAACTGGGAGCATCTGTTATTTGGAGCCTCCAGTAGCTGGAGTGTCTATCAGCTAGAGCTGTAGCAAACCAAAGTGTCTGTTAGCCAGGAGCCTGACTGGCGTAGGCAGGGCTGCCTCCAACAAGGAGCTGGCTGTGAGGGAGAGGGACCCTCAGCTCTACTGTGGAAATGGCCACAGAGGCAACCCAGTAACAGACTGGCCAAGGCGGATGACTGCTGACCTGGAGCCCCAGGCATCCCTGATGAGCAAAGTGGAGAGACCTCCTTGAAAAGCTGACATATGGAAATGGTGTCAGCAAGCTGGCCTTCCAGCAATAACTGCTCTGCAAAGCTGTGTCCTATGCCCTGTTATGTGCCTAGACCAAGAAGGTACAAAGGTCTTAGGTAGGTACCATGTTACAAGCTCCTTGCTGAGACCTGCTCACAGGAAATCTCCCAAAGAGATGGACCCTTGCCAGGGACTCCCAGCTAACTCCTGGCTCCATGACATGGCTTATCTGCGACAAGAGACTTTTCTATCGTTCCTGATCCTGGCAGTCATTCATTGACTTTTGTGCTGGTAACACCTCAAATACAGGTGTGCCTATAGGTAAGTGATCATACATACATGCTTGCTTTACTAGTGGCTGTGTGTAGTAACTTGTAATAAAAAAAGAATCAAAGCCTCCCTATCCTTGTGTGCTATAGCATCTTACAACCCTGCTGTCATGACCTTCACAGGTTGCGACAGGGATACCAGCCCAACACCTTCCATGAAGCTCTACCAAGGACACACGCTGCAGGCTGGTGTCACCCATCTTGGCCCATCCTGCAGCCCCTGCATAGAGGAGGTTGTCCCCAGCAGGGCCAGCTGTGCACCCAGAAACTGCCCCCAGAGAAGAGGGAACCTGCCCAGGGCAGTTCTGCGTGGTGCTTGGCTCTGGACAGCTCAGAGAAAGCACCCCCAGAGCTCTACAGTGACATCTCACATGGTGTAACAGACTTCTCACCACCCCGTGCACCACCCAGCCTGGCCCAGGGACAGGCACCACAGCTCCCAGCAACACTCAGACTGCTCCTCAGTGGGACAAGCATCAACAACCACCACCACACACTGTGGGGTTTTCCTGAGCCATAGAGTCCCAACACGTCAGGCTCTGCCACGGGCACAGCACCACCAGCCTCCTACCCCTACAGTACTCCACCTCTCCCGTGTTGTATTGCCTGAGACCGCTATGCCTTGGATCATGTTGAGCCTCTCCCACCCTGTTCAGCAGTGAGAGGTCTTCAGTTAAGCCCCAACAGCACCATCAGGCATGGGGTCTGTTCAGTCACCGCTTCAAACACTTCTCTGGGCAGCTCCTGCATCCCCCAGTGCTCCTTGAATGAAGTAGGTTCTGGTGCCCCTCATCCAGGCCCAGGGCTGGTGGCTCCTGTCTCCCAGCTGCACAGGGAGCATCATCACCTACAAGGACAAGGGCCCCATGAGGACATTGGGGCAAAACTTCAAGGTTGCAGCTCTGGTCCCCGGTCCTGATGGCCTGGTCCCTGCATGCCTCAGGGGAGAAACAGTCCTGGAGAGGATGCCCCATTAGCACAGGTGGACAAAGACACAGCAGGATGGGCCAAGGGACAGAATGGCCCCTAATGGGAACAACTGTCAGGGGACACCATAACAACCACTGTGATGGTTGTGTGAGAGAGGGGGCAGGTGGTCTGCAGGAGCCCTACGCTGGGGATACAGGTCTCACCTGTGACTGAAAAGCAAGAACTCCAGCACTCATGGTTGGGTAGCTTTGAAGACCATGACTCAGGCACTCTGACTTCATTAATGAGCTCCTGGAACAGCACTACTGTCCCCACCTGAGCTGCAAGGGGATACTCAGATCCAGCCTCCAAGTCCCCTGCTCTGTTTCTGAAAGTCTGCAGGGCGATGAGGATTTGAGACCAACAGCCAAAAGCGAGCAGAAATGACCCAGCCTGCCTGCAGGCCGTACACAGACCAGCACAGCGACACACACGTGTCACCTCCCAGCCACTGTGCTACAACCACCCTCTCCTGCTTCTCTGTACACATACATTTTGAGTGTCTGAATGTACATGTACATGCTGTCAGCACAAGCGCAGCCTCACTCCTTCACGCAAGTGATGCAATTCTGCTGCTCACACTGTAGAAAATGCAGTGGAAGTCACAGTGAGGAAAACGTGGGGTGGGAAAGGTATTTTTAATACAGCCCACTCCTGTTCTGAAGGTGCCAGGATAGAAGCACAGACATGTCAGAGACTGAAGGCCTCATGCAGCACCAGTCCACCACCCACTTTGGGTGAAAACAACCTTTTTCTGTTAAAAGCAAGAAAACTTAAACAATCTGAGTGAGTGACTTGGTGCCTGCAACCACTATGTCTGCAGAACAACCCCAGCCCCCAAATTACCTCTTTCCTCTTCTTTGCCATGGCAGGTAAGAAATAAACCCTGGCACCCCCCAAGGCCCAGCAAGGCACAGATTGCTTTGGCTCTTCTGCTACAGCCAACATCCACAGCTGTGAGGGTCTCACCTCTCAGAGCAGCAGCTCCCACGTGACAGGCTCCTAACAAAGTTTGTGTGGAGGAAGCCAAGTGGGACCATGATCCCCACACCACCACCATTGTTCCCCCACTGCATTCAATGCTCTCAGGCCTCCATGCATATGGTGATGCCATCACCAGCCCTGCAGGCTGCAGTGTTACCAGGGAAGCAGCTGAGCTGTCCACAGCAGGCTTAGCTTTTGGTTGGTTTCATTTTATCTTCTCAATGAACTTCATGATCTGGTCCCCATTCCAGTGTGGGTCTCCAAAAGAGAGTCTTGTTTATCCGATAACCTCAGAATTGCTCTGACCACACAGCATATGAAAGTGCAACACTGTCCTCTGGTCTTGCAGGAGAACACAGAGAAATAAATAACAACACACACAGGCAAAAAGGCAAACTGCTGTTTATTGCTGATTCTACCCAGGGAATGGAGAATCATCCACAATCAAGGCAACCCTCCTGTGGTGCATTTCCTAATGGCCAGGGCAGTGGCAACTCCTGCCCACACCAGCTTCACAGGGTACGACGAGTTCAGCAGCATCTGCAACAGGACAGGAGTGGAGGATCAGGGAATGGGGCTGTGCCTCTCACCATACTGTGTGTCTCTCCCCTTCTGGTCCTGTGTCACTGGCTGAATCCTGGTAATGGGCCCTGAGCAGACTCCCCTGTCCTGCGTGAGAGTCACAGCCGCATTATGGTAGAGGACAGGTCACCTGTGTCACCCGACCATTGCTGTTTTTGTACCACAGCAACCCTGTGTCTTAAGTCAGGCGTAGGCATAAAGAGAGACTCCAGGAACCCACTCGGCTCCAGTCAGGATGTCTTTATAGACCAGTTCCAGCATACCCTGCTTACCAGAATATGCCCAACTGCTTCCTCTGGTTGATGTCCCTCTTCAACTGGCAGAGTGCACACATGGGGCAGCACAGTACGGACAGGAAGTCATTCAGAATGGAGCCCTGCACAGCAAGGGACATTGTATGAATAACCCCTTCCCATATCAGCCTTTAAGTCTTCCTATTTTTCATCATCAATTCACTCTTGGCCCTGCAGCATGCTGCTGCTTGTGCCCAGTGAGGAGCTGGGATGAAACAGTGTACAATGGGGTCAATCTCTGGCTAATGGCAGGGACGCGGATGTGTCCCCAGCTCCCTGCCTGCAGGGCTGCTCACGCAACTCCCCACTGCTGCTGTCCTCGAGCACTCCTTTCTCCTTTCCCAAGTGCACACCCCAGCTCACAGCTGCAGCTGTTACCACCAGCAGGGCAGACCCCATGGTCATTCACTAACCGGGATGTTGTATCTGGTGCGGTAGAGCGTCCTCATGGCCACACTGGGGCCACACAGGCAGCACTCATCCATGTCTGCAGCCACCTGGCACCCCAGACAGGTGAAGCAGAAGGCTCCACAAATACCTGTGGGACCACAAGAAACACGCTTGGCTAAGGAGTGCAAGGAAAGAGAAGAGGGGGTGAAAGGTGGATGGGGCTGCAGGAGCCACGGTTTTCCACCTCAGGTGAGAGTTCCTCTGCTGCCTGTTCCCACACAGGCAGGGCTTGTAGCAGGGCTGATGCCTTGGAAAGTGCAGGGAGTACACCAGTAACGCACTGCAAGCCAACACCAGGAATGAGGGGTACGTATGTACTCACACACGCCAAAGTCAGAGCAGCAGTCCAGCAGCCCTGTCTGCCATTTGCCTGCCTGTAAGGCACCTGACGATGGTGGCTGGACCGTGATCATGTAGTTAGAGGCCATCACCAGCACAGGGTAGTTTGTGGTCTGGAAGGAAAAGCCATCAGAAAAAAAGATGCTGCAGCTGTTTCTGAAATAGGTTCTTGCTCAGGGTGATGAATTTGAAGAAAGTGAGGGCAGCACAGGTCTCTGAGTGGTCCCTGCTGCTGGGGCACCATGACCTCTACCTCAAAGCAGGGGGCACAGCTCTGCCAGGAGCTGCTGGCATCCTTTACAGCAAAGCCCTGCCAAAACCAGCCCTGCACCAAAGGCAGCAGCACCTCGTCCCCCTGCCTACGCAAGTAAAATGCCTCATTTTATGTGTCCTTCTGCTTCAGAGCTTCAGTGATTGAACACTTCAATCCTCCCTTATTCTGAGTTCGACTTTCAATGTTATCTGCTTAAAGTGGTATTTTTTTAGAGTCTGCAATCTCTGAAGCTACTCCAGCATGGTCATAGCTCTCACAAGCTCTCGGTAGTCACCTTAATCCTTGCTTAGTTCCCCAAGCATATCAGCCTGTTTGCCTCCCCGTCTTCCTTTTGCTTCCTCCTTCACCTGCTTTCTCAGCAGGCTCTCTCTGTCCTTTTCCATCTCTCTGTCCTTTTCCTTCCCTAAGGCCTGTCACTGCTTCCCATCCCTCCCCCTTTTCTCCTATCTGTGTCAGTGCCTCATCCTTGTCCTGTTCCTAAGCTCACTGGGAACACTACAGCCTCTGGAGCACTACTGCTGCCTGCCCTTTGCCAGCAAGGGAATGCAGCCTCTGAGAGAAGCAGAGCTCCTGCTTTGCAGCACCATTCCCAAACACACCTGACCCACATAACGTCTGTGCTGCACCTGGACCTCCATCTACACCTCCAATACTTTCACCTGTGGCACCTTCCCTCCTCACCACCCCCTACAAGGCATGGCACTACCCTCTGCTAGTCTCACTTCAGCTCTGAAGCTTTAGTTTAAAAAAAAAATATAGAGAGAGGATGCTCCCATAGAAGTCCCATACAAACACACCCCATGCCCAAGATCAGCACTGCTCTGCTAGGCAGCACAAGGATAAGATGCAAAAGCTCCTCTGCTCTTACAGCTGCAAGGGCTCTCTCCTGCCTCGAATACACAGGCACACATCCCCAGCAAAGAAATCATCGCTGGGACGCAGCCCAAGCTTTGGACCCAGTAATGGTGGGCTGCTGCTTCATTGCTCAGGAGGCCTCGCAAGGCAGATCCCTCAGCTGCTGTGTCCCCATACAGCCCACAGGCGTTTCCATGACCAGCATTATGGATGTTTAACAGGGCACCTTCAGACAGTTTGTGTCCCGCCTGCCCATACCCAGCTTTGAAATGTTTGTCCTGCCTCCACGGGCAACACTACTGCCTGTCTTGGGGATGGTCAGGAAAGCCTGGGTGCCTCTCCACCCTGCCATGGTACTCCCTGCTCTTGTGTGACAAGGGAATGCCTGATTTTTCAGGAAGCTGGGAGGAGCAAAAAGAAAAACAAGGGAAGCATATGTGTTTGAAGCAAGTGATGGTGGCATTAATCCCTGTAAATTCTGGTAAAACACAATAAAGTGAATGGGATTGTTCTCACAATTACATTAGAAGTGTGGAATTATACTTCTACACAGAATTTAAGTATTAAATGCAAATTCCTAGGAATACGGTGAAATATATATATATCTTATTATGCCTGGCACTCAGATGATGCTGTCGAGTCTATTACTCATGGCCAGCTCTGGAGATACATGGGCTGTGCCATTGCAGATGAGTCAGTGGCTCTGCTGGCAGCTCCTGCGGCTCCCCATAATCAACAGATTGGCCCAGCCACACCTTTATTGTCAGACACAGCCTGTACCATATGGGTGACTCTTGTCCCCTGGTAGCAAGCAGAAATGATGCTGAATTATCCCATAAGAAGGAAGGAAGCTTGTAAAAATGCCTCTGCGTGATTTGCTCTCAACCATCTTTCTTCAGGCAGTAGAAGGGCTACTGGATTGACCATTTCTGAGACACCACTATCTGCTCCCATTAGGTGATGAGTGGCCTTCAGGAGTCGGCCACCAGCCTGAAGGATTGCCACAGCCCTTGGCCCATAGGACTTAAAAGACAAGGACCAGTCCTGCTGGTACTGAACAGGGCTGTTCAGCAGTGAAAGCACAGCTGGGAAAAAGTCACTTGGCTGTTGGCAGAGACCTTTGGAGTGAGTGCAGGCAATCCTACCATATTGTGGGTGCTGCAGGGGCTACCATGCACAGCAGCCACCTCCTGCCTCTGTCCTGGCTGGCTGTCCCTGCCTGTTCACGTCAAAAGTGCAGTAATTCCTGCCACATCTGCAGCTCACTTAACACCCCGTGGTATGCCAGAATGACAGTCCCTGTGGGGAGACTGACCACAGGCAGATTAAGAAGAATCAGGAACCAGGCGGGGCAGGGGAAGGGACAGACCACAGACAGGCCATACAGTGGGAATGCCAAGCAGGGAAAGCACGGGGGTCCCATGCAGGGAGAGGGATGCCAAGCAGTAGGCAGGACAGCAGGGACTGTGGGAAGAAGCACGCCCAGGAGCAGCAGCAGAAGGTCTAGGGACAAGAACCCACCAGCCTCCCACGCCAAAGGAGGCACTCTCCCAACTACCAGATAATGAGGTTAAAAGCAGCACACAGTCAAAATGCAGCTGGGCGGGCTCACTGCCACATATACACTGTGCCATTTGCAGGTAGGGCTGGCCACAGATTTTGCCTTCCTCTCCCCAAGTATGAGCACACGACATCCTGTGTGGACAGAGGCTGTGGTGCAGAGCAGGCAGCAGCCTGGAGAAGCATCTGCCGTATGCTTGTCTCCTGAGAGGCAGCCAGGGCGCAGTACATGTAGCACATCACCCTGAGTACCCTCGGATTCAAAACTCCACTAATAACCAAGGTCATAAAGCAGCATTTTATATATATGTAGGCATGTACATGCGCAAGAGAACAATACAGTACAAAAGCTGCCAACTTTTACTTCTACTGTCCACTTTTATCAAGCTGCCCATCAACAAAACCTGTCATGATCTGGTCCAGCTCTGAAGCAGTTTTCCAGGTAGGAAACTTCACTTCTGTTTCCACCGCTTCCCAGACAGCACCACTTCTGCTGCATACAGTTTCCATAGTTTTGTACCTCAGTTCTTGCCAAAGAAAAGCCAGTCATACATACCTGCTGAACCAGCCTTGTCTCAGGAAACAAGTGTCTTTTCCTGGTTCCTGTGCTTTATATGTGCTGGTGAATGACCTTTGCTCCTTCTGATTAGTAGATCAGATACTAGTTTAGGGGCTGCTTTGCACAATTATGACTTCCCTGTTGAAGTCAGCTTACTGCAAGCTTGCTGCCACTTCCTCCTGGCTCCTGCTGCTGCCACTCCTCACCTTTCCTGTGAGGCGTAGAACACCAATTAAACACACCACTTTTGATAGCAGTTTTCAGAGAAGGACAGTTTGCATTCAGGCTTCTGCACTGCCATAAGCCATCAGTCACAGGAGGTGTGGCACTTCTTTCACTAAGCCTGAGCATTGGCAAGAAGTGACTGTAACTCTCAGTGACACAGGTGCTGCCTTGAGGTACAGCTACAGACGGTGGCATGGTATTGCTTCTCTACCCCTCTTCACATTCCTGTCCTTTTCCGCTCCTAAGCTGAAAATGCTCAAAATCATGTATCTCCAAGGATTATGCACAGGACAGTCTGGGCTATCTGGGGCTCAGGCAGGTGGGAGTGCCACTTGCACCATCCAACCTGCAGCACCGATAAAGCCTCTACTTGCCTTTTATGAGGTTTATGGTGAAGGTGAAGGCAGAGGCCCCAGATGTCTGCCCAGGTCACAGCAGCTGGGACAACTCTGCACCCAGTGGCTGGCAGCCATCACCTGCCCGCAGTGAGCCCCAGCTTTGCCCTGGAGCAGAATTCACTTTTCCAAATTTTATATTTTAGACATAAAACACAGGACTCATCCTATGTATTAAATATCCTTTCTCAAAGCTGAGTGACTAATTAAATACTAGGGAAAGTCTTTCTCTGTAGCAGATGTGAAGAAATCTCAGCTGTGGCAGGGACTGCGGAGACAGATGGAGTGTGAATATGTGATGGGTACACTCAAACCTGCTCCCTGCCTTAGCCACACCAGCAGCAGTTTGGTTCATACTCCAGAGGAGGTAAAGACCTGCCTGCAGCCGGTCCAAAAACCCACAAGGAACAGAGCGACACAGTGAACGCTGAAAAAGCTCTGGGTACAAGGAACCTTGTGCATAGCTCTATTAGAAGCAATTTGACTACGAGTCAGCCACTTTTATCCCATAAATACAACAGCCTAAATGAGCCTTCTCTGAGCTCTCCCTGTTAGGCAGTGTGGCTGTGTGGTGATGATCTACCCTTGAGCTGGGTTGCCTCTTGAGGGTTCTCCTAGAGTCAGTGACATCTTTTACCCATGACAGATCGCTGATGAGCCCCATTAGAAGCCTCCCTGGACAACAACTGGATAGCACACCAGCCAATTTTCTTCTTTAGCAGGTGTCAGTCATTTAGCTTAAATAACTAGCATTTTAAGTAGAATAAGTCGCTTAGACTTACAATATTGTGTGATTTAGTATGCTGTTTGCTTAGCTTTGCTTAGGGTAGCATGAGTAACTGGACTTCTGGAAGCAGTGGGCCTCAAGCTGAGAATTTCCACTAAAAACTTCTCCAGCATGTTCAGTCAAAATATGGCCTCCAGAGTCAACAAAACCCAGGTAAATATGCAGGCTTCAGAGATACAAATCATCAATACCAGCTGCACTAAGTTAAGATAATGACCTGTCTGAAAGACAGCAAAGGAATCCAGTGAGGAACACAAAGACTCTGGACCCAAATATTACTACTGAACTGAACCACTTTATAGTAGCAAACTTCACTGGAAATTGCAGCTGTTGCCTCAGGGTGAGTTTTTGATTGTCACACAATGAAAACTGCATCTAGGTCATAGACCCTTTAATTGCCTGTTTCCTCAGGCTGACCCTGGAGGACTCAAATATGAGAGAGAAGTTGTGCGTTGCCATTCATGGGCCTCTAGGGAACGGCACTAATTACAGACCCTTGCTGTGTTGTGTGTGTAGATTTTTCTTAATTTCTCCATATGAAAAAGGTACAGACAGCAAGCAATTACTTTACACAACCAGACTGAAGCACTGTGAGAAATTTCTTTTTCAGCAGAGAGGTGGTTTCCACTTAGCAGCATTTAGACATCAGCTAAAGAAGCATTAACTTAACTCCCTTTAATAGCCCTCCAGGCACCTGTGGGATTACAGAATCACAGAATCACAAGGTCGGAAAGGACCCATTGGATCATCGAGTCCAACCATTCCTAACACTCCCTAAACCATGTCCCTAAGCACTTCATCCACCCGTTCCTTAAACACCTCCAGGGAAGGCGACTCGACCACCTCCCTGGGCAGCCTGTTCCAGTACCCAATGACTCTTACTGTGAAGAATTTTTTTCTGATATCCAACCTGAACCTCCCCTGACGGAGCTTCAGGCCATTCCCTCTAGTCCTGTCCCCTGTCACTTGGGAGAAGAGCCCAGCTCCCTCCTCTCCACAACTCCTTTCAGGTAGTTGTAGAGAGTAATAAGGTCTCCCCTCAGCCTCCTCTTCTCCAGGCTAAACAACCCCAGCTCTCTCAGCCGCTCCTCGTAAGACTTGTTCTCCAGCCCCCTCACCAGCTTCGTTGCTCTTCTCTGGACACGCTCCAGAGCCTCAACATCCTTCTTGTGGTGAGGGGCCCAGAACTGAACACAGTACTCGAGGTGCGGTCTCACCAGTGCTGAGTACAGAGGGAGAATAACCTCCCTGGACCTGCTGGTGACCCCGTTTCTGATACAAGCCAAGATGCCGTTGGCCTTCTTGGCCACCTGGGCACACTGCTGGCTCATATTCAGTCGGCTGTCAACCAGCACCCCCAGGTCCTTCTCTTCCGTGCAGCTCTCCAGCCATTCTTCCCCCAGTCTGTAGCGCTGCATAGGGTTGTTGTGCCCCAAGTGCAGGACCCGGCATTTGGCCTTGTTAAACCTCATCCCATTGGTCTCGGCCCAGCAGTCCAGCCTGTTCAGATCCCTTTGCAGAGCCTCCCTACCCTCCAGCAGATCGACACTTCCTCCCAGCTTAGTGTCATCTGCAAACTTGCTAAGGGTGCACTCGATGCCTTCATCCAGGTCGTTGATAAAGAGATTGAACAGAGCTGGACCCAGTACTGAGCCCTGAGGAACTCCACTTGTGACTGGCCTCCAGCTGGAGTTAACTCCATTGACCACCGCTCTCTGGGCCCGGCCATCCAACCAGTTTTCAACCCAGGAGAGTGTGCGCCTGTCCAGGCCAGAGGCTGACAGTTTCTGCAGCAGAATGCTGTGAGAAACTGTGTCCAAGGCTTTACTGAAGTCCAAGAAGACTACATCCACAGCCTTTCCCCCATCCAGTAGTCGAGTGATTTTGTCATAGAAGGTGATCAGGTTAGTTTGGCAAGATCTGCCTTTTGTAAACCCATGTTGACTGGGCCTGATCACCCGGTTCTCTTGCATGTGCAAAGGAGTGAGAGTTCATTGTCACGAGAAAGAATTACATGATCATGCTCATGGAAAAGCTGATTTGATAGAATTGACATACAAAAGTAAAATGTGGTATTTAAGAACCCTTATTATAGCGTTCCCACCCACATGCTTGTCCAGTGCCATCTTCTGAGTCTGAGTGGGAAGAACACACATTCCTCCTACCCATCCCGTTTTCAAAACCTATAGGAAAGAACCTATACAAAACCTACAGGAAAGAATGTTCATACTGAGAAAGAGCAGGACCAGAGTCTTCTTTAGAAACCCCTCCCGGGTTGGCCTTGCTTATCTTAAGCATATTTGCAGATATGTTATGTATAATATAGATATTTAAGAGAGGGCTAAGCGCTGCCAGAAGTTGACTCCAATACAGTCCTAGCACAGTTAAACCACCTGAAATAAGAATTAATTTGGTAAAAATACAGAGAGGATGAGCTGCTCTGAAGAGCAATAAGAGCTGCTCTGGGCTGCTGACCCCTGGATCTCACCTGAGCAGTGATCACAGAAAGGCAGACCTGGTGGCTGCTGTGTCCTTCCAGACTTTGGTGCATCTCTGGTGTAGGTAAATAGTCTGTGAAGGTATAAATGCCCATGGATATCTTTTTTCACATCAGTCTCTCTCCCTGGAGCTGAACATGCTGCCGTATCTTTCCATTAAATTATTTATTTTATAAAACTTGATGAGCAAGAATCTACTTTGTGAAACCTCAAATACAGACTTCAGAGCAAACTGTCATCTGGCAGCGGTCAGCAGGATGCTCAGAAGGTGAGTGAAGCAGACTTTATCATGGAACTGAATACGAGTTTTATCAAAAAACTCTTAACTTGCAACAGAGGAGGATGGGTGCTTTCAGGGGCTGCAAAGGGTGACACATGCACACAGAGGTAGAAAAGCAAACTCTTCTGTTTATTGCTGGAGTAACTCAGGGAAGGGGGACTCAGCCACAACCAAGGCAAATCCCCTGTGGTGCTTTTTCCAATAGCCAGGGCAGCAGGCAACTCCTGCCTACAGCAGGTCCACAGGGCACAGTGAAGAGCAGCATCTGCAACAGGACAGGAGAGGAGGATCAGGGACTGGGGCTGTGCCTCACCACACTTCATGTGTCCCCTAGTTCCACCCCCTTTGACCTGTGTGAGGTTACCAGCAACATTTTGCTGCACGACATGTCACTCCTGTCACCCACCCATTTCTATTTTCTCACTGCAGCAACGCTGTGTCTTTTGTCAGGCATCCACAGAAGGTTAGACTGCAGGAAGCCACTTGGCTGCATGTGGCAGCAGCTTTATAAACCAGTTCCAGCATGCTCATCTTACCAGAGTATGCCCATCATCCTCCTCCGGTTGATGTCTCTTTTAATTTGGCAAACGGAACACACAGAGCACCACATGGTGATGCAGAAGTCAGAGCAAATGGACCCCTGTCAGGAAAAAATTGGTTAGGGATGTAGGCTTTCCAAAGTCCATGTTTCAGCTAAGACGAGGTTAATCACATCCCATATCTCATGCCCGTTGTTTTGTGGCTGGCTGTAGCATCTCAAGTAGCAGCCAGTAAAAACCAGAGGCTTTGGTACCGGCGGGTGCCTCCAGGGATTGGCAAACCCCTTCCCCACCACAAGTCCTCTATGTCCCCCATCCCACCCTACCTACCACCCCCTTCCCTGCCCTGCCCCTCTGCAATGGAGAGGAAAGAGGAAGCCCTTTCTGAAGGGTGCAGATAGCTACTTACCTTTTTGGCCTTGGAGGTTAAGACTTGGGGGAAAATGCAGACAGAAACGGACAGTTTGGGCAAACTGGTCTGCCCCACTGCAGTTTGCACTGGAGACAGCACTAACTGTTTCATAAGTGTACTATATATGAATACCCACTTGTCTCCTGCATAAGATTACGACTGTTTGTCTGTGCTACCGACTTCATCTATTTGTTAATCTGCTCACAGCTACCTCAAATCTTTCCTATCTTTCAAAGACTGGTGATGGTGTGGGGAAGCAACAGCCAAGGCTCTGCGAGCCACTGTGGTCAGTGGCAGCTGAAGACGGGACACATGCCCCCAATGAAGGATGTTGGAAAAGAGCTGCATCTGATTAACATGGTTGTTGGACAGCAGTCCCTGTATCAGGGCAGTCAGGAGCATCTCAACCCCTGTCCTGTGCTCCCAGCATAATGCCAGATATGAAAGTGAAAAAAAAAAATTAAAGGGCAAGCGGAAAGCCCTGCTGCCCTATGCTCATCCCTGATGTGCACAGAGAGACCTCCAGGGCACATCATCTTTCAGCCTCGCAGTGCAGCAAGAGTTAACCACTGACCGGGATGTTGTATCTGGTGCGGTAGAGGGTCCTCATGGCCACGCTGTTCCCACACAGGCAACATTCGTCCATGTCCAAAGCCACTTGGCAACAAAGGCAGGGGAAGCAGAACATCCCACAGCAGCCTGGCAAGGGGAGAAACACAGCAATGGGCGATGCTCTACCCATCTGGTACTGCCAGCACCAGAGAAGGAACTGGGAGGACCAGGCTACATGGCTGTAGCTATCACATCACCACAGATGTAGAGGTGAGAAAAGTGTCCTGAGAGGATATGGGACCAACCACAGCACATCACTGCCAGGTGAGAGACAGTACCGCTCCAGTCACTCACAGACACTACAGTCGCTGCAGCAGTCCATCAGCCCTGTCTGCCATGAGCCTCTTGAGGTGGCAGGCACAGCCATGCCTTGCTGCGGCTGGATTGTCACGACACATGCGGAGGCCATTCCCAGTTCTGAAAGAGACCAGAGGGGTAAGGGACAGTAAGCAAAAAATCAAACATGGACAGTCTGAGCCCCAGATGATTAACTTAGCTTGTCATCATCGCTCTTCAGCAGGCAGCTCCCTTGGCTCCAATGCTGCCACTGGAGGTGGTGAGGCGTAACGATATCTTACCTGCATTTGAGTATTTTCAAAGGTTTTGCATATTCTGTCTTCAAAATATCATCAAGGCATTTACATTCCCCACCCCAGAAAGGCTTTGTTACTGATTAGACACAGTTTGCCCATTTTCCTTGTGCCAAGCAGGGCTGGGCAGTGAACTGCAGATAAAGCCAGTGACTTGGACATTTAAGTGGTTGGACTTGGCATATTTCACACAAGAATGCTTTAGAATAGGTATAAAGCATGTGGAAAGCAACAGTGATCTTGCATTTCCTCCTTATGAAGCCAGGCTCCGCATGAGCCAGGTACTGTATAAAACTAGTATCTCTAGTTTCTTGTTGTACAGAGCCATAAAAGCAGAAATTTAACACTGTGTCCCAAGTCTGAACCTCAGTCCTTGCCTTCCTGCAGATAAGCAAGCAAGTAAAACTTGAAAACCAGTAAGCCTCAGGTGTAAAAAAACCCTTAAATACCTCTGTGCTTCTATTCTCCCTGTCAAATAGAAGGCAGCAGAAAACATTCTCAGACAACAATTTAAAGTAAGTTTTGTCCTAAGGCCAAGCTTTTCAAGTTATGCACAAAAACAAGGAAGGAGAAAGAAAAAGAAAACCCATAAGATAAACTGTATGTTCTTATTTGCTGCGGGTTTTTTTGCTACAGATTGATTCTTCCGATTTTTTTTCTTCTCCAAAACAGCATTTTGGCAAAGATGAGAACCAGGGGGGCTGGTCAGGCTCCTCCCATGTAGCTCCTGAGCTCAGAAGCCAGAACAGAAACTAAAATGAAGTGGCTGATGCGGGGGGTGGGGAACAATTTTGCACTCCACATTTCAGGGCACAGTGCACCCCAGCAGCGCATGGAAAGCCCAGTATGAATGCAGCCACAGGCAGCATCAGTGTCCAGAGGGAACTGAGTATGCATTGCCTCCCAGCACTTCCCTCTGCTGACCAATACACAGTACATCTCTCTACTTTCTACACCTCTACAAATGCGCAACAATCTGTACATGAGTATCATTCACATACTTTCTCCTCTTTTCGCTACATTAACAGAAAGATTGCAACATGGAGATGCTCTTATCACCAACAGCACACCCCATGGAAAAAGGCAGGAAATAGAGAGGGACATCAGGCAGCAACATATAAAAGCACCTGACATCCAAGCTTCTGGCAGGACAGCAGTTACATCCAGCACCCCCTCAGAGCCTACCATAAAACATGCACAGCTAAGCAGCTCTGCTAAGAGGAATTTTGTCTTGAGAATCCACATAGACAAGAGAGAACCCAATTTAAACAGAGAACAAAGTACTAGCCAGATTCCTTTAATGCATTTACAGAATTCTAGTAACAGGAGAAAGCAGAGTAAGAAGTGACCTCTCCACAATCTCACTTTTGTGCATAGCTTTTTAAATGCCTTCCTTACTTCTGCAAGTAGGATATGCTGTATATTTTGCTTTAAATTATGCACTGAGCAAGGAAAAAAAAAAAAAATCTCTGCTTTCTCCATTACCCACTCTCCCCAGGCTAAGAAGTTCTTACTCTATCTTTTAAAAGAACCAACCTTCTGGTGAACAGCCTTTGTCAGCGTGTGTTTCCTTGCCAGCTAGAGCTCTACACTGACTGGCTCAAGGGAAGATGAAACTGAACTTTCTCACTCTTGAAGGGAGGATCTTTTTGAAGCCAGCTGTGACCAGATATAGTGGTGGGAGGTAACTGGAGGGGGAGGTCAGGAGTTGTACCCTGTCAAGATAACATGTGCAGAGCACAACATTTTTTTGTTATTTTTTTTCTCATTTTCCTGGAATTAAACAACAGACAGCTATTCATCTTTGAAAAACAAATGTTTGCATATATATGGTCCTTTTCCCTTAATTCTATATACATGTGATTGTTGTTTGGGGGAGAACAGCTCTGAGTGATATGTGTTCATTGGGATAGACATTTTCCCCACATTTTTCTCCAAAGAATAAGCATCCTTCTCAGATCTCAGACCAGACCTCAGAGTGCCTTACCCTTTCCTCAGGGAAAAGGCTTCAGATGAAGGGGTAGTGCAGATCTGTTTGCTTTCACATCCAGGCTTGGGTAGCATGGCAGTGAAAGGGGGCTGTGACGGGCATTCCAGAGTGGCCGAAACATGTGTGTAGTGCCCAGCCTGCCACCTCGGGTGCAAACCAGGATGCTCCTGATCAAAGCTGTCAAGAGTTAAACCCACCTGCATCAGCGAATGGCTCCCTGTGCCCCTGACCCTATGACCAGGGGATAACCCAGCCCCAGCTGTCTCATCCTCCTTCATTCAGCCCCAGACAAGGATGAAATGCACCTTTGCTTTTAATCCTCTCCTCCATCTGCAGTGCGTGCTCAGTGCTTGTTCTTAGAGATGCATTTGGGTTTACATTCCTGAACTGAAGCATACTGTATGTGGAGACTTTCTATAAAAATTAGGCTGATTCCTTAAGGGCTTGTCACAAGCCACATAGCCCAGTTATTGTAAAATTAACTGATTCCTTACCATACATGCATTGATTTCCCTCTCTAAGATACTAATATACACTATTTCTTCACTAATGTGCTCCAAATATTTACCTACTCACAGCCTATGCATGTTACTGTTGGTTTTGGAAGCACTTCCACATTTCACAGAGAAACTGTGGCACCGGGACATACTGGTTTCTATTTCTCAGTGTGATGCACAGAGCATGCATAGAGTGGGTCCAAGAGGCAGCTTGCCAGGAGCAATGCAAGTTCAAGGCATCCAACATGCAGCGCTGATGGAAAAATCCTATCTTTTTCCCACAGCTCTGCTGTGCAGGTTTGGCTCTGGTAGAGTTAATTTTCTTTATAATAGCTAGCACAGGGCTAAGTAGTGGATTTGTGCTGGAAACAGTGTTGATAGATATTGGGATGTTTTCCTTACTGCCAGGCAGCCCTTACACAAAGTCCAGGCCTTTTCTGCTTCTCATCCCATCCCACTCCATCAGCAAGCAGGCTGGGGATGCACAAGCTGCTGCGAGGAACACAGCCAGGGCAGCTGAGCCTGACTGTGTGAGGGGATATGGACCACATGATGTCATGCTCAGCATTTAAAGCTGCAGAAAGAAGAAAGAGAGGAGGGAATGTTTAGAGCCATGGTGTTTGTTTTCCCAAGTAACCATTCACATAATGGAGCCCTGCTTTCATGGAGATGGCTGAGCACCTGCCTGCTGATGGGAAGTCATGAATGAGTTCCTTGTTTTGCTTTGCTTGCATGTGCAGCTTTTTCTTTGCCTATTAAACTATCTTTATCTCAACCCAGGAGGGTTTTCACTTTTAGTCCTCTGATTCTCTACCCCATCCCACCAGACTGTGTTTAGTTGCTGGCTGGGGCTAAAACATGACAACTGCTGTGATAACAGTGAGCCCAGAATCTCCCCTTGGCTTCCAACAGCTCCAAAGTTTATCTGCAGCTGTCCCTGCTCCATTGACCCTGTCATTTGGAAATGCGTTGCCAGGGCTGCCTGGCTGACCCTTAGCCAAGCTCACGCTCACAAGGAACCATGGGAATTGAGGTTTGTAAAAAGTTGTAGATCAGTGGATGCTTCCTAGAAGAGGAGACATCTGACATCCCACCTGCTGGCTAGCCTAGGCATGTGCAAAACGCCAGTGAGCCTGGGAGTGTGTTGTGGAGGGAGGGAAAAGGAAAGTTTGTACGGGAGATACCACATTAAAAAAAAAAAAAAAAAAAAAAGCCCCATCAGCGTCGTTTTAAAGATTTTAACAGTTTGTCCTCTATTCAGAGCTGGGGTGGCACTGACGGTCCAAGCAACCATGCCCTGCAAGTGCTTTTCTTCCCCAGAAAAGCAGCCCACTTCTACCTGCAATCCTGGTGCATATAAGCGTAACTGGCATTTGTCAAGATGAGAAAATGCCACCATTAACACCCACCTCAGCTCATTCCCTTCACTTGGCAATTAATTTGGACAAAAAAATCATGAAAAAATCTTCTTTAGGTGGGTAGAAGCAGAACTGCTGGAAGCCAGGCAACTGACCACAAAGCACACCTCTCAGTCAAAGCAAGATAACTAAGAGCAACACTTCTCCATAGCTAGGAAGAAAGGAAACATGCTATTCAAACCAAACCCTTTTCCACATTGTAAGAATAAAAGACTATTTCCAATCAGACAATGGAAAAAATCAGTCAAAATTAATACTCACGGATTTAACATGCATTACAGTAAATGCAATTTCAATGAAGATTCAGGAGCACAGATTAAATAAACCTCCCAGAACACATTTTTGCTTTTCTCTTCAAAGACAAAAATATAAATTGCAGAGTCCGTCTTGTACTTTGCAGAGAAGTGGCAACCAGAAACTTGTTTATTTCATTTTCCAGCACAGGAAGGTTACGGATCTGTTGGAGCAGATCCAGAGAAGGGCCACAAAGATGATCAGAGGGATGGAGCACCTCTCATATGAGGACAGGCAGAGAGAGTTGGCATTGCTCAGAATAGAGAAGAGAAGGCTGCAGGGAGACCTTATAACAACCTTCCAGTACTTAAAGGCAGGGCTATAGGAAAACTGGTGAGGGGCTCTTTATCAGGGAGTGCTGAGATAGGATAATGGTTAGGGGTAATGGTTTTAAGCTGAAAGAGGAGAGATTTAAATTAGATATTAGGAAGAAATATTTTACTGTGAGGGTGGTGAGGCACTGGACAGGTTGCCTAGAGAAGTCATGGCTGCCCAGTCCCTGGAGGTGTTCCAAGGCCAGGCTGGATGGGGCTTTGAACAACCTGACCCAGAGGGAGGTGTCCCTGCCCATGGCAGAGGGTTGGAACTGGATGATCTTTAAGGTCCCTTCTAACCCAGACCGTTCCATGATTCATTGCATGATTTTATGCAAACGTTCCCACCTGTTCTCCGTACCATCTGAAGCAACTCGATGAAACAAAACACTACTGTGAATGAGCAAAGCTGCCTTCCTCAACACACTGCTTCATGCCTCTGATTGCACAAAACCCATCATCTTCAGTGGTGAGAAATGCGTTTCTTTACTAAGCATCTGCTGTAAACCCACCACTGTGCTTGTCAGGGGGGCTGCCTGGCGGAGGAGGGTGTCCAGTGGCCTGTCTCCAAAGCCCTGGTCTCACTACCCCTTTTCAAGAGGCAGTGAAACAACCTCAGAGGTTCAACAGTGTTTTGTTTCAGATGCAGAGAAGGGCTTCTGTGTCTGAATCTTTGCTTTTTCCTCAGCTGGTTCAATGGAAGAGCACCTTTCCTCCAAACCTTCCCTCCTTCCCACAAACTGGAAGGACTCAGATGAAAGGAAAATCCCTGCAATTATAAAAGCTGGAGGAGAAAGGAGCTGAGCAGGTGCTAGGGAAAAATTTCACAGCTTTTAGAAATACAACCAGAGGTAGAGTTCACATCTCACCAAAACTGAAGCGACTGCAGCTGGTACAAGGAGATAGATGTTCTCTGCCCATGGCTGTGCATCCAACGTCCGTCCTGTGCCAGGGACCTCATCACATGGCAGAGCAGGCCCGCTCAGCTGGCTGATCAGACAGGAAATGGCACTGGGGTTGTGACTTGGAGGGTACATTGCCACATGGACAAGCTGCCCCAACCCTCATTCTGCAGTCACCCGAACGTGAGGTCCAGCACACAGTGATGAGCTCATGTCTGAAGCTAGCAGTGTCACCTGCTTTACAGCACCTCACAACCCATGTCAGACCCAAAGGAAAGTGGTACTAGAAGTGGTTTCACAACCATCTGTTGTCACATGCTAGCTTTGGCAATGGTTTGTCACAAGATGCCTCATGCAGCCTGCCTGAGCTTCTGCTTCCAGCACTCATCTTCTGTTATATCTCACCATCCTTTCAGTGGTACCACTCTGGGTCACTAAGATTTACATAACAACATCCTCTGGGAATCAAACTTCGTCTCAAGAGCTCATGAGGTAAAAATGAATACTGTAAAAATCAACAATCAAATCAACTCCCTTATAGCAGACTATTTCAACTTATTAATTTTGTAATTGGATACTTCATTAATTCCCTAACTCACAAATTCACTGACTCACACACACGTGAGAAGAAGAGCTACTGAAGAGTGCAAATTCAATACCTTCGTCAATGATATAGACAGTGAGATCGAGAGCACCCTCAGCAAGTTTGCAGATGACACCAAGCTGAGTGGTGTAGTTGCCATGCCGGAAGGATGCAATGTAATCCAGAGGGACCTGGACAAGCTGGAGAAGTGGGGCTGTGTGAACCTCATGAGATTCAACAAGGCCAAGTACAAGGTCCTGCACTTGGGTCAGGGTAATCCTCAATTTCAATACAGGATGGAGGATGATGTGATTGAGAGCAGCTCTGCAGAGAAGGACTTGGGGTTGCTGGTTGATGAGAAGCTCGACATGAGCCAGCAATATGTGCTCGCAGCCCAGAAGGCCAACCGTATCCTGGGCTGCATCAAAAGAAGTGTGAGCAAGAGAGTGAGGGAGGGGATTCTGCCTCTATTCCTCTCTTGTGAGACTTCATCTGGAGTACTGTGTCCAGTTCTGGAATCGTCAATATAGGAAGGATATGGAACTGTTGGAATGGGTCCAGAGGAGGGCTACAAAGATGATCAGGGCTGGAACACCTTCCGTACGAGGACAGGCTGAGAGAGTTGGGCCTGTTCAGCCTGGAGAAGAGAAGGCTCTGGGGAGAAGTTATAGCGACGTTCCAGTACCTGAAGGGAGTGTACAAGAACGCTGGGGAGGGGCATTTTACAGGAGCATGTAATGATAGAGCAAGAGGGAATGGCTTTAAATTGGAAGGGGAAAGGTTTAGATTAGACATTAGGAAGAAATTCTTGATGATAAGGGTGGTGAGGCACTGGCACAGGTTGCCATGGGAAGTCATGGATGCCCCTCCCTGGAGGTGTTCAAGGCAAGGGTGGATGGAGACTGAGCACCTGGTCCGGTGGGAGGTGTCCTTGCCCATGGCAGGGGTACGGGGTTTGGAACTGGATGAGCTTTAAAATCCTTTCCAACACAAACTATTCTAGGATTCTACGATTCTATGAATTAACAAGTATCATGCCAATACTAAGGAAATAAATTCTTTAAGGTCCCTTCCAACCAATGCTTAAATGAATAAAGCACAACAGTAATGAGGGCAAAAATACATTATGTGGTTTCACTTCCCTAGTATTTGCATGTGATGCATTTAGAAACAAAGTCTATGCTTTCCTTCATTTTTCTCTCAAGTACTTTTTTTTCCATTTATATTTTTCCTGAAAAAGATGGGTTAATAGCATGAGAGCATTTGGGGGAAAATAAGCTCTGATGAAGCTGGAAAATCTCCTATTTGACAACTATTTGGCTGTGCTACAGCATGGAGGCCAATGCAAAATGTGCACAGGTCTTTTAAACAGCAGTGTGACACTGTTGAAGTTTCACCCGTCACAGCGAAGAACCATTGCAATTCTGGGGAATTGTGTTCTGCTAGTGTAAGCATTCAGGGGCAGGGTTTGGTTTGTTGTATTTTGGGTTTTTTTTAGGGCAGGAATTCCTGCTCATTGTTCCAGAAATTAAAGCTCTATTTTGAAAGTTTTGAAATTGGTGTTCGAATGCTGATTTTTGTTGTTGGCTTCATTTGTGTTTTCAGATTATATTATACCTCTTTGTGCTTAGCTCAGACAGAACCGTCTGTGTGTAGCTGCCTGGCTTGGGGTGTGGTTGTGGTGTTTTTTTAACGCCACCATTCAGGAAAAGAAAATTACTGTAAAACCAACAAGATTTATTTGACAATTTCCTTTGTAATTCTGGTACTATATGTAACACACACTCTGTTAAAATTTGCTATGGCCTTTCACCTCTGTTATAAACTACAGGGAGGCAGTGCAGGAAACTCACCTCTCCAGTACGCTAGGAGTCTTCAGCTAGCATTGAAACTTCATATTATCCATGTCCAGTTAACATCGACACTTTTTGTCAGCTTGTTTGGAAACTTAAATGGATCTTCCTTCCTAGTATTTGCATGTGATGCATTTAGAAAGAAATTAATGGCCCTTTCTCTGCTTTCACCAAAAGGAAAAAACAAAGAAGTGCTCACAAAATACATCCATCAGCTTCTAGACTGTTTACCATAACAGTCCTTCATCACAATGGTAGCTTTGACTATCTTCCTTGAATACTGCCTAACCTCAATGCTGTGCTGGTACAGGTAATGAGTTACCTCAATTTTCAGCTGGCTTTTTAGTGACTTCAGCACACAGGATGCTCTGATCTTTCCACATGCTGACACACCATTCTGACTTTGAGTCAATCCCCCTTTTTGTTCCCACGTCATACAACTATACTGAACTCCCTGAAGGCGTGGCGAACCACCAAGTCCCTGTTTCTGATGACACAAGTGGTTTTGCAAAGGGCCAATCACTACATACTAGTTGATTTAGTCCCACCTCAACAGAGTTTTCAAAAATTGGCACCTGAAAACCTTTTCTTTGGAAGAGAAAAAATGACCTCCTTACCTGACAGACGGGTCAACAGGCCTGGACCTCTCTTTCTCCCCAAGAACGGACACGTTTTGGGTAAGAATTGCTTGCCTCCGACTTTGTTGGATGTTCCCTCTAGGAAAATCACTGCTAACTCAAGTTTCAGCTGTTACTTCATATATATATATGATCACTTACAATCTTCTAATGCTATAGCAAGTGAATTTATCAATGGCAACCGCAAACTTGGTTTAATCTGTCATTTTAATTAAATCACTTACCACTTCAGCATTGAAAAATTGTCTCTCTGACAGGCACCAAGGAACTTTCTAAACTGCTTTGGTAACAGCCTGCTTGGGCTCACTGGCAGAAGTACTAATTCTGTGGGTGACAGTCTCTGAGGACCCTCTCACGGATGACACTAATTCTGACTGGTGGCTACACATATACCCATATGATATAATTCTTTAGTCGTAAACCATTGATCAAATCTGGGACTAGAGATAGATTCAGCTGCACCTAAGCTCCTGTTTGAGGGGAAGCTCAGAAAGCAAGGGGGCCCATCTTGAACTTCGTGACTTGATGGGAGGTCATCTCTCAGCCACATGTCAGAGCCGTAGCTATTTAATATGACAATGACCCTGTGGCAATTCCCTCCCCCTGGCAAAGGTGAGTGTGAAAGCTCCTGTGCACTGCAGACTTTTGAGCCAAAGATCCAACCCTGCTGCAAAGAGCTGCTGATGGCTTTGCATCCCCTACTTGTATCCTCACAGAAACTAAGTGCCCCTAAGTACGTACAGCTACTCCTGGATAATGAGCTGATGTTGCTTTAATAAATGGGAGTACATGGACAAGCATTCAAGGCTAGATTGGGTAGCCTGATCTAGTGGGGAGGTGTCCCTGCCCATGGGAGGAGGGTTGGAACTTGATGATCTTTAAGGTCCCTTCCAACTCAAACCATTAGATGATTCTATGATTTGTGTTGATGATGGTGTTTTCTGCTCCACGAAGCAACTGCCAGTATTTCCTTAGCAAGGTCCATTTGACCTTTCTGCCACCTTCAAAAGCCTTCCTTATCGCAACATCCTGTGGAGGAACATTTGGAATAGGAGGGCTGGGAAAAATGTGACAGTTGACTTCGGAGGATAAAATTCCAGAGGACACCGTGCAGAAGCACACTAGCTAACAATGAAGCTGCTGCTTAGAGATGGTGGTGAATTTAAGAATTTTTTAACAGACTGTATCTAAATAGAGCAGAACGTGTCTTCATGAAGATTTGGAAGAGAATAGCTTGGAAATAGAAGGCGATGAGAAGACATACACGTATACTTGCCAGCAGACACGGAGTTTAGCCAGGAAGTAGTTCAGCCTTTGTCTTTTTTGCACTTAAAAAGTTACTTCTTATTCTTGTACATTAACCATAAAATGCTCACTGACGCTATTATAGCCTAGAACCTAAAGGTATCTTAATTTTTCAGGCAATGAACCTAAAATACAGCTATGGCTTATCTTTCTGAAATGCATTTTGAGATTATTTTGGATGCACCCTCCCCAGAAAACATGCAATGATTTTCAAATTTAGGGCACAAGGACTATTTTATAGCTTCCATTTTTACTGTTTAGCTACAAGCACTTCTTCCTCTCACGCTAGAAGTCAAATACTTGCTTGTGATAAGCTGTCATCAGACACAGGACACCATCAGTGCCCTGTCAAAGGCAGTACAACGTGTGCTCTTCCCAAACCTAAGATACTTAAAGACACTTTAATATGTTAAAAATGGATAAGTAACTTTTGCCATGGCCTCTCTAAGGTAGTATTACAAGTATTAAGAAATTGATCCATACTAATTACATCACTAGACTTTTTTATTACTAGTAAATGCCTTATAAACAAAGTTCAATGTGAAGTTAGATACATTCAATTCTCCCTCTATAAAATACATAATTTGTTACATTATTATTCAGAAATCTATTATTTTCATTTATAAACATCTTTTCTTCAACTTAATACTTCCTCCATCCCAAAACTATAAACACTGTTCAAGAGCAATTTCTGCATAAGGACCAAGAAGGCCCTAAAAGCAGTTACAACTTTCTAACTTTTTCACGTATTTCCATCTTATACCTAGTCAGCCTAAAAAATCTACTCTTCCTAGTTTGCTCAAAATATATTTGATATCACTTGCTCAAATAGCACAAGAAAAAACAACTTTACAAGTTGTACGTTAAAAAGAAGTGTTCAGAACTCATGGAAGCCTTTTCCAGCCTCAAGGATTTCCTGTGACTAAAGCCGCTGACTCACTTTTACACTGCCTCATTTTACTGCAATGGGAACTTCTTCGCCTGTTCCCCATTATCGGTAATGCAAATTAGTTAGCAAACCCTGAAGCCATAGCTCTGGACTCCAATATCTGTCAGATATATTGGTTTAAATAACCTTAAACTGTGATACCCGTTTTCAGAACTAGAGCAGTTTGCAGCTTGATTTTTGATATGTCTGCACACACAGATGTGCCCCACCACTCAAGGAGCAGTGCAGACTTCAGGAAAGGTTGTTGGAATACCATAATAAGTTTGGCAAACACTCTGCATCACTAAGCCATGGCCCCACATGAAGGCATACACAAAGCTACCCGTGAAGAAAAGCATGCCTGCATTGTCTACCAGCATGTAAACTGAGGTCAACTCCATTGTATCATTTTCCTGGAACAGGCGTGTCTGCTGCTCCTTCCAAAATGCACCATACAAGCTCTTTAATGCTATGAGTCAAAGAAAAGGCTAACTATTGTGCAAATGAGATAACTGACAGGGCATAAGCCAGTTGAAAACATGAATGGTTTGGAGCACTGTAGTTGTTAACCTGCAGCTGCTATTCTTATTGTTTATAGGTGTGTGAGCAGGACACACAAACAACCACAAAGCCATGGATAAAATGCAAACAAGTACATTATTTCCATTACCTCATGTACCAGGGGAACTTGGAAACAGCACCTGGGCATAGGAACCGCAAGTGGGAACACAGATACCATAGAGCTTGGTCCTGGCCAGGAAATGTGAATCCCAAATATCATCTCTCAAAGAAGAGAGCTTGACCCTCATGATCATGAGCTTTATACCGAGTATGACATATATGGCATGGAATACCTAATCTATCAGTTTTGGGTCACCTGTCCTGTCCCCTTGGTGCACGTGCATCCCACTAATTCTAGGATGGCCTTGTTTTACACAGAAATAAGTATAAGCAATGGCCTCTCTACGTACCAATGTCCCGTTACCTTGGTGATAAACATCAGGCTTATCACTTGCAGAGGCAGACACTGTCTGAAAAGCATGTTATTAATTTTCAGAAATTGAAGTTACTTAGAAGAGGCTTAGCTGAAAAGTTAGATAATTGGTTCTGCTTTAGCTCAGACTTTGCATGATCCATTTGTAGCTCAGTCATGCACACTTGGTAACAGCTGAGCTGTTCTGGTTTCGTTTCTTGAAAGTCAGTAGTTCCTGTCCAAATCATTCTTGATAAACGAGCTCACCTCACTCTGTGCCAGTACCTTTGCAGAAGCCTGTCCTTTTCATGTGAAAAGGAAACGGTGTCAGCAATCATAGCAAAAGCACAAGGTAATTTTAAACACTTCTCTATTAACTTCTTATTCTGGACCTCATACACTCACAGAGGCCTGACTGCTTCTAGACATTCTCACAATAAAAACTTCTATCGAGATTCTTTCACACAAGCTCCAAATTAAGTTGAAAATTACATACGCAATAAATCAGAACATCAAACATGTACAGCCAGATTTTATTTACATCCTGAAATCACACTGTATTTTCCCATGTACCGTCATTTAGAGACATCTGTTTCATATAAAATCTTGGTTTTGCAGCCTTAAGAGCTTGACAGAAGTTTGCTAGTACTACACAAGACCAGCAGGGCAGCTTAACTTGTTGAAGCTTCTGTGGAGGTTGAAGTCATTTAAGGGTAATCAGAACTCACATTGTATGATAATCTCATTTGTATGTTTTTAGAAACAAGAACAGTTTCACTGGCTTTTGTAAATAAACAGTATAAAGCAGCTACAGTTATCAGAAGTGTTCTCTTTCTTACAGTACTTACATTTTAGTTGGACTAAAATACCAGTATTTACAGTAATTTCAACTACCTGTCTTCTAAAGGTCCTTCTAGATTTTCTGAGTCTTTTCGTTTCCACAGATTTCCAAGCACAATCCCTATGAAAAGCAGAACTCCTACAGTACGATTTGAAGCAAATTTCTTCCAACAGTCTTCAGGTTTGTCTATGTCCAAAGTGTAAATCTGCAAAAGCACAGTGTTACATTCTAGCATTATTATTCTAGAGACTCTTAAATACTTGACACCTCACAAAAGCATTAAAACTCTGTAACTTCAAAAACTGAATCACAAATTTTAAGAACTAAGAATCTTCCCCCACAAGAAACAGGAATACTCTGTGCTCACAAAGGATCTTTTTTGTAACTGGCATCTATGCTTACTTGACAGATTTATTCAACATACAGAAGAAAAGTCAAGGATTACATCTGAAAATGACACCTGGACCCTCTTAAAGAAGGACAGTATTAACAATCAAGATCCTGATGCATCTGGCTTGATATTTAAAAATGTAAAAATATCTGGGCCCGTACTTAAGTCTTCTTTGAGAATTAGGTAACCACCTAATTCTTCAACGGGAACTTTAAATAAAAATATTCCCCCCCAAAAAAAAACCTGCCTGCACCTTTAAATGCTGCATGGTGTTGCTCCATGTGTCAGTAGAGACAAGGCACTGTAAACCCAGCAGTGACCCAGGCTAACTGCAACGTATAAAAAATGCTCAGCACTGCCTGGCCACATGGTTTAGTCCTGTCGCTTGCTCTTACCCATGTCTGTTCAACTCTAGAACAAGGACACCTGCAAAAACACCCAGAAGCAAAGCTTGCCCAGCTTGACATCTGTGTGCTATGAGTCGCAATTAAAGGTGAAAAAAACCCACACAGCATGGCAAGAGTAAAATTACTGACAAGTATTCCTGGAAACAAAACTTAGTGCAAAAGTCTTGAGAAGGATGACAAGAGGCAATTTTAAGCAAAACAATTGAAAGCATTAATACACAAGTACCCCCAAAACCTCAAGCCTTGCAATTCAGCCTCTGAAGAAGTCAAACAGATCACAGCCAACTAAAAGGAGTGAAGCCTTCCCTGGGAACCCTGTTTCTCTGCCATTTGCAGTTGTACAGAAGCGACAGGGCTTGGTTTTGATCAAAGAATCTGAAATACTGTCCACCAGCATCTAAGACATGATTTTATCCACACCCTTGAAAGACTGCCAGCCTGTCAGGCATAAGGAACTGAAAAAAATGAACTGACAAGTAGAACCCAATAACAGCCAAGCCATGAGATATACCTTCAGAAACACAAAGCAAATAAAAGATGTTATTATTCTATCAGTGAACTTTCTGAGTGGGCTAGAAATTTGACATCTTCATGATCCAAATTCCTCTGTCTTGGGCACAAATTCAATGAACTAAGGAAAACCTAGCCCTCATGCACCTCACTCAGCTTTCTAAACTCAGTTGAGCACATGTTCAGAAAGCTTAAACAAGAAGATAAGTGTGACAATGTTTAGCCAGAACTAATATAAAAATAATCACTCAAAATAAAGCTACTCTGGCACAGAAAACAATGCTACTCTTACGACTTTGGCAATTGATACCATTCTTGCGCACTCCTCACCACTTACATTCAATAGGTTTGCGTTCTCGCCTACAAAAACCCACTCTGCAGGAAAGTAACTTCCATTTGTGGCAGAACTCTAATGTAAGGCCACTCTGATAATTCACACTGTAAATGATTACGCAGTGGAACATAGAATTCTTTTCTCAGCAGATTTCTAAGCACAACTGCTATGAAAAGCAAATACTAGTCTACATCCCTGGCAGAATTCTTACCCAGACGTATGTTTAATATGCATGACCTGCATGAAATCCCCACACTGAAGTGCCACAGAAGTCTAATGTGCTTTAAAAAGTTTCATGTTAACCACAGACTTCTGATACTGTTGACAGTTTGACTACTTGCAATGCACAAACTCCTTTGCTACCACTCACCTACCAAGACCAGTAATTAATTCTCATATAGACTGACTTGTCACTACAAGACTGAAAAACCTAGTTGCTAAGATTCAGGCAGAACAGGGTAACGAGATTCTATTTGCTTCTTTCACCAACAAAGCTAAATTCTTTCTTTCTGTTATTCATTAATGTTTCTAAACTAATAGAACTAGAAGACTGAACTGGATTGTCCTCTGCTATAAAAAGAACCGTGAATTAGAACTGTCAATTACCACAAAATTATAATATTAAGATCTGCTACAGGTAGTGAACAAGTCACGGAATGTTTCGTTATACTGTCAGACTGAAGCTCCAGACCACAGCACAGAATAATTACTAAGACATAAAACTGACCATCACTGAGAGATAGAGCATGCAACATTCATGTTCCTGTAGCTACCATGCAGCATATTATAAAGGGAGTCTACATGCGCCCTTGATACTGTATACTATATAATCTTTTAAAGTAAGTCAAAGATCACAGTACACTTCAAATGCCTCAGATCATATGTGCCAGGCATAGCAAGAACTGCATAAGAACAGTAAAAAAAGTGCAGTCTTGCAGGATATTGAGATGGATCTAGCTGCAGCTGCTACTGGAAGTGAGAAGAAAACCACCTCCTTCAGGTCACAGCTTAACATGAGGCAGTTCTTTTGGTTAGGAACAGATTGAAAACCAGTGCTCTACAGTCTGTGGACCACTGGAGATCTCTTCGAACAAAAGGTCTGCAAAGGATACTGAGGACAAACAAGCTTATGGTCAGAAGTCTTCAGTTCTTTTTACAAGACTTTTTTTTAAGATAGTTGGTGAATTGATGGGGGTTGAAAAACACTCTGATTTCTTATCAAGAATTCCCTCACGGAAGAAGTATAAATAAACCCATCAAACCTGATGCGCAAGGTGAGCCCCTATGGCAGCCACAGCTGAGTAATATGGGAACGTCTGGTCACAATTCATCCCTGCCATGCACAAACTCAGAAGCATTGCAAGACTGAAGCCACTAAGCCACTGCTTTGTATCCTCCTTGAATTGTAATGCTGTTGACTTCACACCAATGATGATGTCATCCCTCTTATCCTAGGATGAAAAGATGAATTAGTAAAAAGGCCATAACTTAACTGCCACTTTATAAGGAAATTAAAAAGAGGAGCCTCACTTAAGCTTTCAATGTGTCTTATTAGGAACCCAATTTAATTGCATTTGTAGGTCCTTACATTACACTGTACAAACATGTAAGCACACAAAGCACATTATACTTCCAGCTTTCTACCCGATATGTACGACATTTGCAAACAACAAGAAAAGTTCAAGGGCTGGGTTTTCTTTGAACCGTAACAGGTTCATATTTCAGTTTTGACAACAAAGTTGTAAGTTAAATACCCAAAGACAAACAGATATCTAAAATTTCCCACTCTACCTGATGTGCGTAAATGGTATCATATACCAGTGTCCACATTACTCCAGCTAGATACAAGGGCAGGCACACAGACCACTCACATGACCCTTTGATGGCAGACCAGCCAAGAAGGGCTCCCCAATTAAATGTAAGTCCTAAAAACCATAAAGAGAGTGCAAAATAAAAAAAGAAAATAATGTTACATTGTAGCTAAGAGCAATCTAATTATACGTATAAAATTAATTTTTTTTTTGAGCACATAGCATATCAGCAGGTTTTTCTACACTACTGGCATCTCTATTATTCTACCAGGTATTTTCAGTCAGGTAATAAATACAAGTAATTTGACATTACATACTCTGGACATGCGAGGAGAAATATGTATTGTCACATGCTTTTCCCCAATTTAAATTTTACTTCATTAGTATAGAGAATCATTAGCACAGAACTACTCTAGCTTACTCAAACAATGGGTCTAAAGTTAAAATGTTTAGATGTCAGTATAACAAAAAGATGTCAGTATAACTGACTGCAGAAGGGTACAGAGTACGCAACTATGGTACTTCAAGTCTGAAAATGACAATTTTGTTTGAAAAAGCTGAAAGGCAGCTGTAATGTAAAAGAGAAAATAGAAAGATACATTTTAGTTTCACCAGTTTCAGTTTCCCTACAGGAGTTATTTTAGAGGTTGAAGACTGAAATGCAGGACAAACACATGTTTAAGAAAGGTTTTGAGATAACCCTGAAAGTAAAGCCAGTTCTCAAATGACAAATATTTACCTTCTCCCTTCCTCCCTCTGCCAAAATAAAGAAATTATTTTTAACCCAAACCCAAACCTCACCTCTCATATATGTTATAAATTGTTTAAGAAACTGCTGATACAAGAGAATTTTGCTTACAAGGTATTTTTATTTTAATAGAAAGTTATATAAAATAACATTGCTGAAGTTCAGTAACTAATTTGTAGAACACTCCAAAAACTACATCTGAGGAAAAAAAAAAAACTGTAAAAATATTTCCAGCTCACCCAGAACTAACTGCGGCCAGTATGTTATTCTCTTCATCAGTGGGTAGGTGATCACAAGGGATAAAGAGGCTGCTCCCAGAAAGATACTGTAAAAAGTACCATGAGATTCATTGCTTGCTATTCTAAAGAGCACAAGGTATAGTGCAGCATTACAGGTGCTGTACATACTACTGAACTAATTCTTTTATTCTCAAGTACAATTCCATGGCTAACAACCTCCTTCCTCTGCCCTCAGCACATTTTCTGCTGAAAATGTCCATGCTTAACTCTGGACGAAAAATCAAAGTTCAAAAAACAAAATGTAACTTATACATCACCTATAGTAATTCAGGCACATAAGCACACAAAGAGCCAAGCTAAGCTGTCCACCAAGAAAAACAAAGGACTGAAAAGTGGAGATGTCTCCAGCTGCCAGGGGCCTACTTGCTGTCCTCACAACCTAAAAATCGAAAGAATAATGTTAAAACCAAATCCAAAGTAAAACATTCCAATGTATCTTAAAACTAGAAGTCATACCATTGGCATACAGAGTAGAAAAATAAACAGAAACAGGTCCCAGAATGTATGAGATGGAGTTCCTTCAACGACAGAAATCTAGCGTGTCATCACAGACCCAAGTTGTATTTCTAAGCAGCACTGCTTGTAACAGAAGCATTACAAGCTTTAACAACTAGAGCAGAAATAAAATGCCACTTGTGTGCAATGAGGCTGATTAGAAACACTATAGACGTCTTGCACCTAAATTTTATCACCTTAGAAAAAAAAATCAGATTTAAAAGTTGTGAGTTAACTATCCCAATTTTGAGCAGCACTTCTGTGCTTAAATGCTTTAAAGTGATTACCATGGAAACTATTGTAAAGATGCAGGGCTCCTCTAGCACACATAACCATTGTTAATAACAGTAAAAGGACAATCAGTTTAATCCTAGTTGGGATACAATGGTGTTTAGAACCTCCATCCAGAGCAAGAATTGAAGGAAGAAACACGTATCTGAAAAAAGTAAAACTGAAACGTATGGTGAGTTATTTGCCAACAGTGATGTTGATAAAAAGAAAGGAAAAAAAAGACAAAAGTTTGCACGTTGATGAAAATGGTGTAAAGTCTGTTCAAAGAGGTTTGAAAGCCTCAACTTTTTACACAGCACTATATAAACTGTTCTGCACGAGCTTTAATAATGTGAATTTAAATAAACACTTTTAGTTTGTTCTTCTCTGCCCCTGTAATAGGGATATGTTAAACTTCAGATACTGCTTTTCCAGTTTAAACATGCACTTAGCATACTGATAACCAATTCCACTGCACATCGTAACCTAACACAGGATGTTTCATTTAAATAAATGAAAGTTTATTAAACAGTCAATAATATAAAATATAAAACCCCAAACTACCGTCACCAACACAAGTCAATAACTTCCTATTGGCCCGGCCTCTATTACACTCGTTCTGAAAATCTCCTTTTAAGGTACATAAGAAAGAGCGGTGATAGGAATTGTTAAAACTTTACATCTAACCACAACACATTAATGCATAAATTAATTCATTATATGGAGAATTCCATCCTACTAATCACACATCCCACCCCATCAAATATTTTCAACATATGTAGTTGTTAACAACTTCTGAACCTTAAACCACCCAAAGCTGCCACACAACCTGTACTGATTCTTTGCCTGCCCAACAGCACAAATACAACAGTGCCATAAGAACTTTGCATATCGGATCAGCACGTTATCCTTTCTCTTGTCAGCACTGAAATGCCAAATGAGAGGAAGAACATAGGAACAGAAAATGGGACAAGCAGTGACACATCACCAGGACACTCCCCTTCGAGCCTGCGCTGTGCACAGTTCAACATCGGACAACTAGGCATTGCCTTTTGCTTACTTCCTTCTTCTGAACAAAAGGGAGATAAAAACCACAACAGAATAAGAGAGGATTAGCTCAGGGTTGGGCACGATAATCTTAACAGCCATTCTCATGAAGAAATCAAGGAAACCCTACTCCTGAAAATTTAAAAAAAAAAAAAAAAAGACGGTTCTTGGGTAGATCCCAACAGATAACCAACAAGTGTAGCAAAAAGCATTAAGGGTTATGTATCTTGTTCTGTCATGAAAGAAAAAGCTGGACAATAAACTTGTGCAAGCTGGACAATAAACTTGTGCAAGTCCTACCTACAGCTGACAAGATAAACTTTATCTTACACTGAGTTAAGTGCTCCAGAAGACTTATAGCCTAGACGCAAAAATTTTACACAAAACAAATTATTTTTACTATTCTACAAAGAAATTAATTGCATGCACCTCAAGACAGAAACACAGGAATTTCCGAACCCAGAGCCCTATGCCTGCAGAGAACAAGTAATCACTGGCAACACTGGAGATGAATGGATGTGTGCTTGGTTAATTAATCAGTGATTCAATTCCCTAGGTGTTCACAAGCCCAAGGGGGTTTGTCCACCTTTTTGTCATAGTCGCGGTCCCACATGTCATTGATGGTGCAGCCAGCTCCACGCATAAGCACTGCTCCAACGCCGAAGAGGGACAGCATGTGCCAGTCCGGGAGGCAGCCCGGCTCGGCCGCAAGTCCGATGCTCCAGGTGCATGGCAGGTATAGCAGCCACGTACCTGCGGGAAGACAGAACCTGCGGGTGGAGTGGGACACATGGAGCCAGGTGGTGCGGGGCAGCACGACAGCTCGCTGCTGAGCGGTGGCACTGCTGAGCTGACACATGACAAGCTGGAGAAGTGGGCCTGTGTGAACCTCATGAGGTTCAACAAGGCCAAGTACAAGGTCCTACACCTGGGTCGGGGAAATCCCCAGTTTCAGTAAGGGATGGGGGATAATGTGATTGAGAGCAACTCTGCAGAGAAGGACTTGGGGGTGCTGGCTGATCAGAAGCTTGGCATGAGCCAGCAATGTGCACTCGTAGACCAGAAGGCCAACTGTATCCTGGGTTGCATCAAAAGAAGCATGGCCAGCAGGGTGAGGGAGGTGATTCTGCCTATCTATTCCTCTCTTGTAAAACCTCATCTGGAGTATTGTGTCCAGTTCTGGAGTCATCAATATAGAAAGGATATGGAGCTGTTGGAACAGGTCCAGAGGAGGGCTACAATGATGATCAGAGGGCTGGAGCACCTCCTATATGAGGACAGGCTGAGAGAGTTGGGGTTGTTCAGCCTGGAGAAGGCTCCAAAGAGACCTTATACAGACCTTCCATGACCTGCAGGAGGCCTACAAGAAAGCTACGGAGAGACTGTTTACAAAGGCTTGTAGTGATAGGACTAGGGGAAATGGCTTTAAACCGAACTTCATGAACTTCTTCACGACGAGAGTGGGGAGGACTGAAACAGGCTGCCCCATCCCTGATGTTCAAGGCCAGGCTGGATGTAGCCTTGGGCAGCCTGGTCTGGTAGGAGGTGTCCCTGCCCATGGCAGGGGGTTGGAACTAGGTCATCTTTAAGGTCCCTTCCAACCCAATTTATTCTACGATTCTGCGGCACGGCCCGAAACCCGTGTGGCCGGGGGGGCTGCTACGGCCACCGGCACAGGACCGCCCCTTGCCCGCGCCGCGCCCCCCCCATCAGCAGCGCACCGCGGACCGCGGCGCCGCCATTGGCTGCCGCGTCGCCACGGTTACCGCGTCGCCCCGCTCACCCGCGGGCTGATGCAGCCGCATGAGGCGCAGGTAGGGACGCAGCGGACCCGGCGCGGCGCGCACCAGTTCTGCCGCCGAAAAGCTGAGCGACCGCGGGGGTCCCGGCGGCGCTGAGGGGCGGTGCAGCGGCGGCGCGGCGGCGACAGAGGCGAGGGGAAAGCGCGAAGCGGCGCGGAGGCCCGGGCAGCCCCGGCTGAGCCTAGCCATCAGCGCCGCCATCGCACCCCGCGCTTCCTCCTCGGAGGGAGGTCACGCGGCGCCGCGCGTGCGCAGGGGCCCCGTCCGCCCCACCAGCCGCGTGCGAGGGGGCGTGGCCGGAGCGAGAGGGGGCGTGGCCGGGGCGTGACCTGTTTGGTGGGGCGTGGCAGGGTAGGATTGGAACGGAGTTGCAGGGACCATAGAGTCCAGCTCGTGTTCCGGCGCAGGGCACCCCAGCATTCACACCGTGTGTCTGAGGGCCTTGTCCAAATGCTGCTTCAATGTTGTCAGGCTTGATGCCATGGCTGCATCCCTGGGGAGCTGTTCCCATGCTCCACCACCCTCGGGGTGAAGAACCTTTTCCCAATATCCAACTTATGCTGATACTAAGAATGCCGGCAAGTAAACCCCGTATGACTTGTTTTGGAGTTTTAGAAAGCAAGCATCCTTTATCAGGCCTGGGCAACGTGAGGGAGTGGTCTCCATCAGTCATGTGCAGCGAGACAAGAGCTGGGAACAAAATGTATTTCCCACTTACATGCACATGTATAAATTTTCCCAGAAATCTTATGCATATTCTATTACTTTCCAAGGACTAATTTTAATGTTATTATGAACTTCACAACAGTCAAAACTCTTGCTAATTCAGGCTCCGTCTCTGTCTGACCTTGCATTTGAGATGGGAAAAGATGGCAAACAGAGGGAATTACAGAAGACACATCTGTTCAGCAGAGATCATACTGGACACAAGACATTACCATCTGCAAAGAATGAGCAGTGTCTGGAAAAACACTGCTTGAAAAAACATGCTATCAGAGGGACATGCTATCTAACTTTCAAAAAATATAATTACTTAGATGAAACTAAACTCTGTTTTAGCTTAAATAAATATATTCCACTTTTTGTAATAGTAGCTATTTCTTGTATCAATCTCCCCTGGCACATCTTCCTGCCATTCGCACAGGTCCTATCATTGGTCACCAGAGAGATGTGATCAGTCCCTGCTCCTCCTTGTGAGGAAGCTGCAGACTGCGGTGAGGTCTCCCCTCAGCCTCCTCCAGGCTGAACAGACCAAGTGACTTCAGCTGCTCCTCATACAGCTTCTCCTCTAAACCCTTCACCAACTTTGTGGCATTCTCTGGACACTCTAGTAACTTTAGATCCTTTTTATACGTGGTGTCTCAAATGACACAATACTCGAGATGGGGCTGCACCAGTGTGGAGTAGAATGAGACAGTTATCTCCCTCAACTGGCTGTCAATGCTGTGTTTGATGCACCCCAGGACACAGTTGGCTGGGTGCAGCCACCCCACTAGAGCTGGAGCTGCCATATCCCGATAGGCTGCAGGGCCCGGCGTATATCAGCCACTATTCCTGCTATCAGTATTTGGTGTCCTGCAGTCCTGGCACAGGTCCGGCAAGCACAGCCGGGGCTCCTGGCATGAGATGTGAGGAAGGTGGTAGCTTTGCCTTCATCTCCTTCAAGCAGGGAATGCCAGAGGAGCAGCTGAGGGGGACCGATGGCAAAACAACAGCACGGAACTTCTGTTACCTTTAGTTCCTGTACTTCCGCATCTCAGTAAAAGTCTGTGGGCTGGGTTTACTATTACATTTCATAATCATAGAATCATGGAATGGTTTGGGTCAGAAGGGACCTTAAAGATCATCCAGTTCCAACCGCCCTGCAATGGGAAGGGACACCTCCCACAGACCAGGCTGCTCAAAGCCCCATCCAACCTGGCCTTGAACACCTCCAGGGATGGGGCATCTACAGCTTCCCTGTTCCAGTGTCTCACCACCTTCACAGTCAAGAATTTCTTCCTTATATCTAACCCAAATCTCCCCTCTTTCAGCTTAAAACCATTACCCCTTGTCCTATCACTGCAGTCCCTGATCAAGAGACCCTCCTCAGCTTTCCTGGAGGCCTCTAGGTACTGGAAGGCTGCTCTAACGTCTCCCTGGAGCCTTCTCTTTTCCAGGCTAAACAAGCCCAACCGTCTCAGCCTGTCCTCGTATAGGAGGTGTTCTAGCCTGCTGATCATCTTTGTAGCCCTCCTCTGGACTCATTCCAACATGTCGTTCCTGTCCTGAGGACTCCAGAACTGAATACATAATACCTGTCTCTATCTCAACCCATGAGCTTTTAGTTTCTTTTCTGATTCTCCTCACCATCCTACCAACGGGAGAGGAGTGAGAGAGTGGCTGTGTACCATTTAGCTGCTGGCTAAGGACAAAAGTACAACTGTCTCTTTTTGCACACAGGATGGGGATCAAAGAGGCCCAGCTAGCTCAGCCAGGAGAGCATTAGAATTTTACTCTGAGGGGCCAGGATTCAAGTCCCTGTTCAGGTTTGAAGCACTAAGATAACAACAGATCTGACCAGAGTGTATTAAAGGAAATTTATTATAAGCAATCATTATATTGTTTTGATCATCACTGGTGACATGGTTTTTAGTTGCTCTCAGAGTTGCATTGTGTAGCACCTTCCTTGACATATATGCTGTTTGCCAGTGGTTTTGTGCGGTTTAGCACCTCTGGGTGTTGGGTTAAGGTTATTTCTTTCCTGTGCTGTGTGCAGCTGGCTTATGGCATAATAAAATCATTAGTGGTAAGATCAATTTGGCATCTATTTTTAGCAACGAGAGTTGGCAGGGCAGAGAAGCGACAATGGCTTCCTCTCCGTACTTCCAGAGCCATCTGTTGGAAGCTATTAAAAATTACACGGTCTAGCTTTTCTTCTCGGAGAGCCACCAGGGGCAGGCTTCTTCCTTCATTTTCCCCTTCTCCTCCAGGCTGCGTATAATAGCTCTTGAGAATTTTGAATACCCTTTGGATGGTCAAACTAGCATGTGTATATTGCTGTGTCTCCTGAATGTGTGTCAGGTCTTGCTTAGGGGTAAATAACTGTTAAGAAAACTGTGGCTACTCCAACCCTGATGACAGGCACAGCAAGCTAGTTTTGCCATAAAACAAAGTAAGGACCTGCATAGGAGATCCAGTTTTTAGGAATAAAGTGGCAAGATGAATGTCATCAGATTCCAATAGATGTGATCAACAACATAACAGCTCTATCTTCACTGTAGCAAAAAGGAGAAACAGGCTTTCTTAGGCATTGTGAGATTTTTGGAGAATGCATTTTCCTATTTGCAGCCTGATTGTAAGCCCTCGTTATCAAGCCATACAGAAGAAGAACAATTTCAAATGGGGCCCTGAGCAACGAGCCTTTGAGCAGATTAAAAGGAGATTGTTAATGCAGTAGCCCTTGGGCCAGTCCAGGCAGGACAAGATGTTAAAAATATATTCTGTATTGCAGCCAAGGTGAATGGACCTACCTGGAGTGTCTGGCACAAAGTATCAGGGGAGACTCAAGGCTGACTCTTAGAGTTTTGGAGTCAAGGATACAGAAGATCTGAAGCCAAATACACTTCAACTGAAAAGGAGATATTGGCAGCATATGAAGGAGTTTGAGCTGCTTTGGAAGTGGTTGGTAGGGAAGCACAGCTCCTCCTGGCACCCTGACTACTGGTGCAGGACTGAATGTTCAAGGGAAGGTCCCCTCTACACATCATGCAGCTGATACTTCATGGAACAAATGGGTTGCTCTGATCACCCAGTGGGCTCCAATGGGAAACCTCAGTTGCTTGCGAATCTTCGAAATGGCCATGGACTGGCCAGAAGGCAAAAATTTCAGAATGTCACCAGAGAAGAGGAGGTGACCTGTGCAGAGGAGACCCCAACATATAATAAACCACCAGAAAAGGAGAAGCAATACACCCTGTTCACAGATGGATCCTGTCCCATTGTATGAAAAAGTTGAAAGTGGAAAGCTGCTCTGTGGAGTCCTACACAATGAGCTGCAAAAGCTGCTAAGGGACAAGATGAATTGAGTGAGTTTGCAGAGGTTAAACCACACAGCTGGCTTTAGATGTTACTGAACAAAAAAAATAGCCAGTACTTTACCTGTGGTAAAGCCAGTTTTGTGGCTCTCCTTTGGACCCATTCTAACGGGTCCATATCTTTCCTGAGCTGAGGACTCCAGAGCCTAATGCAGTACTCCTGGTGAGGTCTCACGAGAGCAGAGTAGAGGGGCAGAGTCACCTCCCTTCACCTGCTGGCCGTGCTTCTTTTGATGCAGCCCACAATACGGTTGGCTTTCTGACTTGCAAGCACACATTGTAGGCTCATGTCCAGCTCTTCATCCACCACTACCCCCAATTCTTCTCCACAGGGCTTTTCTCAATCCAGCCTGTATTCATACTGGGGATTGCCCTGACCCATGTGCAAGACCTTGCACTTGACTTTGTTAAACCTCATGAGATTCACAAAAAAAACCCTCTCAAATGTGTCCAGAGCCTTCTGGATGGCATTCTGTCCCTGACACATGTCAACCACACCACACGTCTGCAAACTTGCTGAGGATGTACTCAATCCCACTGTCTATGTCATTGATGAAGATATTAAACAGTATGGAGCCCTTAGGGACATGACTTCTCACCAGTTTCCATCAGGACATTGAGCAGTTGACCTGGACGCAATCATCCAACCAATTCCTCATCCACTAAACAGTCCACCCATCAAATCCATATCTTTCCCTTTTAGAGAGAAGGCTGTTGTGGGGGACAGTGTCAAAGGCCTTACAAAAGTCCAGATAGATGACATCCATCTTGGCCTTCCTTATTCTCATTTCTGATCTATATAATCCCGATACATAACACTTCACAAAATGTACCTGTGCTGTGGATGCAAACACTCCTTTGACACACTGAAGTTAAACATAACCTTTTATTGCACAACTTTTCATCACACTTCAAAAGTACATCCTTTTTAAAATCTTCTAAAAACGGTCCCCTCCCACCTGCCCTTCATTGAAACCCCATGCAGTTTAAAAGCAGAAATACAGTGGTGTGTTCTTTGGTTTTTTACCCCTGCTGTGCTCAAAATATCTTAAGGTGTTGACAGTGGCACGGGTTATATATATTTTTAAGAAAAGTAGATGTAAATAAACACATGCAGGAGACTACAGGTATTCTCTGAGGCATTTTGCCACCCCGCAGACTGACAGCCTGTGTGCCAGAGGGCAGTGGCTGGTGGCACACTGAACCGTGGCAGCGTGCACATGGGGAAGGCTCAGGCAGGGAGAAAAGCTGTCGACAAATACAGATTTCTGGCCAAAAAGGTAATTTCTGTAATGGACGGGATGTCAGCCTGGCTGGGCAGGTTTGTCCTTGGGATGTTCTAAGGCTGCTGAATGGCTTAAGGCCTTTATGCTCCTGTTTCCTTGAGGTTAGAAGAGACCTGAGCAAGTTAGGGAGGGTCACGCAGTGCTTCACCAGCAGATAGGCTCAGGAAAGACCTTTTCACCCAAACCACTTGCAGGGTGGTGAAGACTGAGGAGTTGCAAGCCCTCGCTGGGAAGCCCACTGACTAAGAAGGGTTTGCCAGAGTGCTGGTGGATACCTCTCCTCCTGAGGATGCAGCATGTCAGGATGGAGGTGGCCCACCCTAGCACACTCTGCAGGAACAGCCTACATTTCACATATTAAAAACCTCAGCTTTTGAAAGTACAAGGCCACAGCTCCATCTTGTGACTAAACTTCCCTAGCTTGGGGTGAAGCTTGGGGAAAAATGTGTGGTGCTGTCCCAGATCCCATACAGGACTTGGCTTCTTGGCAAGGCATGTTCCCCCACACGCACCCTGACCTTGATTTGCTTTGTGTGTCCCCACTTTCAACCCTGAGATGTCCTCAGCAACCACAACCCCTCCTCAGACTTCCCCCACATGGTGTGGACAAACCCACAGCTGTACAGCTAAAATAACTCCCCTACTCACCTTTCTGAAGGCAAGCTTTTGGAGGAACTGCTTTAAGAGTTGTACTTTCACCAATGAGAGGGAGAGGGGTTACAGTGTCTGGCAGTGCCCCAAGCACAGCATAAGAAGCTGATGCAGCTTCACATGTGGCGTGGAGAAGGGTCCTGCGTTCAAGCACAAATGACACAGGCTGGACTGAGAGCAAAACTGGCCCGTGCCTGGGCTTGCACCACCTGAAAAATTCTCCCAAGACCTTAGCAAGCATATTTCATGTACAAATTACCCAGTGGGACCTCATCTTTTCCCCAGCCCATAGATCATACCAATGCCTCCATATTTATATCCCTTGCTAGAAATAAAATCTCATGGTAGAACTGTGAATTTCTATGATTAAACTTCCTTACTAGCCAAGTGCTTTACATTTATCCTTTCATGTGTATTAACCATTTAAATGCAAGCAATAGCTTTGGCATTTTTGATAACATAAAAGCCATAAGAGAAGGCTGGAAGGCCAAGCATGCCACCAGGACCAAGGGGTTTTTCAATAAGCTCTGGCAGTGTTTTGTCATCCACCATCCGTAGCACACGGCCGTTCAGCTCAATAGACCTGGAGAGGGACAGAAAGTCTATTTTGGCAGATGTGCTCTGTTTGCCATTGAACACAAACAGCTCTGGGCCTGAGTGTAAACATTAACTCAGCCCAAAGCCAAAGTGAATTTCCCTTGGGAATTTAAATGTACAGACACACAAAGAGCATCTGCTGCACTCCCTCTGCAAGGACCTCTTTAGAATAGTAGCATTTTAGTAGTAGTTTTAAAGTACATGTTTCTTGCTCTTCTAGTGAGGTCAACAGTAGAACAAGCTTTGAAAAAATATAGATTTAAGCTGTTTTTTCTCCTACAAATATTAAGATATCTTCTTTGCTCACAAAGCAGATCCTTCCTGTGCTGATGTGTTAGTGGTAGCAACAAAAGAAACCATAAAAAGTCCAAGGATGTTGCTGTAAAAGCAGCACATGAGAAATACATACACTTGCGCAAAAGAAAAAGAACTTTAGGAGCTGATCCAGATCCCTAAAGCCCCCTAGGAAAAACCTTTCTGATTAACATCAAACATGTGTCATTGTATCTTAGTAAGCTTCTAGCAGCCTGATTGAAAGAAATCTGATTTAACAGCAGTCAGCCCTTACTGAAAAAAACCCTGCAGATGGCAGAACCATTTTCTTTTGGGTTTTTTTTTTTTTTCTTCCTATCTTGCAAGTTTAACAAGGTGAGGTTTTAGAGGCCATCTAACAGTACTCAAAATCCTTTCTAAAGGAACAGGAGGAATTGCATACTTACCTGGAAAGTATGTTCTCTTTGCCATGAGGCAGTAAGAGGTACTGATCCAGGTGTTTCCTCGATAAGTAATTAGGTAGCTGCAAATGTTGGGTAACATTGTAGAGGTTTAAGGCAAACAGCGTCACATCCCCTTCTCTGTACTTGGAGCTGCAAGGCAAGAGAAGATGATGGAGGAGATGCAAGAAAGAGGATTCACAGAAGAAACACACTGCTTTTGTTGGCCTGGGGGTGGCTATGGGCTTGGTTTCTGGGATATTTTGTCCTTTCTAGAGGCTTACTGGAAGGTGTTCGTGCAGTGGAGGTAGACGCGGAGCTTGCTGTCATCGGCTCCTGTCAGAGTGACATGCAACACCCTGGTACCCACCAGCTTCTTGTAGAGCAGCGAGAGCCAGTAGTCCTGGGAGGCGGAAAAACTGATATAAGCACTTAGGTACATGCCAGGGACTCCACATGGTGCTGGATATAACACTCATTTTGCTGGTCATTTCAGGGGTTGTTTTCCCCATAATTTTTTGCTTCACTAAATTTTTCACTGTATCAATTTAAATTCACATAAACAGTATAACTAAAAACAAAACTCTGCCTCCAGCCTGCAAAGCAGCTGTGTTTGCAAGGTAACTTAGAGTCATTTTCCCTTTCATATGCAAATCTCAGAGCTCTGTTTGTGCTGTATAGATTGTTTGCATTTTGGAAATGCCTTTCTGCAGAGCACAGAAATCTCAGAGCTCTGTTTGTGCTGTGCAGATCGTTTGCATTTTGGAAACGCCTTTCTGCAGGGTATAGGGCACCTCAGGGCTGAACCAGTGGGGGATGAGCTGCCTTTCCTGAAGGAAAGCCTGTGCCCAACCTGCAGGCACAATGCTGGGAACGAGACCCCAGTAACTTCTATGCAGTTCCCTAACACATTGCTTTTGAACAGGTCTTAGGACTAATTTCTGAACTCTAATCAAGAGCAAATCCTCTGATGCCTCAGGACAATGACCTAGAAAGAAAAATGTTGTGTTTCTCCCCTGACTTGCCATGAGCATGGGGAAGTGACTTCTCCTATTGGCCTGCATGCTCAGCCTCTCTGCGAGGAGGTGTAGCCTTCTGAGATTGCCGTGTTCCCCATTCATTTCCATGCCAACTAAAACTGCTTGGGTTTGGATTTCACTGCCTCTAAAGCATTATTAGCTTGATTAGCATCTGTACTGTCAGTAGGTGAGGAACAAAGCACATTCTTTCAGTCCAAATTAAATATGTTTTAAATGAAGGAATAAAAAGCCTAAAGCAACAAGCCTGACAATGCATAGGGAGCATCTGAACAGGCAGGACTGAAAATCTTCCTATACTGGGTTTCCTCTCACATGGTCTCTATGAGCCTGTGAAAAATCACAACCTGGAAGCAGGAAAATGAGAAGAAAGCTAAAAAGACAGATGCTGTCCTTTCACCCTGAGGTAAGGGCAACAAGCACAAAGAAACATGCTGCACGTGCAAGAACAAGGTGACATTCAAGTAACGATGTTTCACCACAGCAGAATGTTATTTCTAAGTAAATCAAACTATGCATGTTTTGATTTAATTATCCTTCAGCCACTACAGAAAGCTGAAGACGTTCATCACCTAAGAAAATCTTGAGTCTTGATTTAATATTGTTTTGATATTCAGTTATAATTATCTTATATTACTTCTGCCTAAAAGCTACTCATCACTCAGCTGAGCAGTACTCAAACCAAAAACTGCACTTAAATGTCTTGTGAACTCCAGAAAAGTGCCTACATACAAATGAGAGCATTGTGTCCCAGAAATCAACCTCTGCCTAAGACTACCTGCACCCCTGCAGCTGCAGTAAATATCACGCACATGTAGTACATGAACCCATATTCAAATATAAATGAACTTGTGGTGGAAGGACAGATAACTGGGGCTACCCTACAAAATCTGTCAATATCTTGCATTGTAAAAATAGCTGACTTGTCTCTCCGCATCCAGTGTTGCTTGTACAGAAATAAAAGCAGCATTCAGGTGGTGTTAGCAGGGTTGCATACATACCGGCAAAGGTTCAAAGTTGGCATCCACCAGGTGATAGGTCCCTGCGCCAAAGAAAACCTGTCTCATCACCACGTCAATCCCCTGCCTGGCTGAAAGCCCAAGTTTGTCCAACCACCTGCCAAAAAAATGAAGCAAACAACATACAGATGAAATGGCTGACCTAAACTGTATACCCTTGCCCTTCTCCAACCATATTGGGAAGCAGAAAAGCAAAAATTAGGGCATGATGTTGACTTAATTAAAATTAATTTCAGACCACCTCTGACTGGAGGTCTGAGTTGGAAGGAACACTTGTTCCGCTCCCCTAGTTGCCCCCCTTCCCCTGGGAGCCAAAGTGCAGATGGTAGAAACCAGGAGTGACAGCAGGTGCTCCTAAACTAGCCACGGTCTTGAACGCTGAGAGAAATCATCATAGCCTGCCACAAGGTTGCCTGCAATTACTGGCCTTTGACTGCACACTCACCAGGCCCTGATGAAAAGAGCATTATGCCTTATAGGAAGGGAAAAATTCTATTGTAACTGTGGTTTTGGTTAATTTTCAAAATGTGAACCACATATCTCCATACAATTTTTTTCTGCTTGAATCTGCAAATGGGTCAATGGGCTAACTGAAGCCTGAATTTCTTTATTCCAACAAAATACTTCAACTGGAGTCCTTGGAGAAAATTATTTTAATGACTAAATATCCCTTTTTTAATTATTTCATGGTGGCCAAAGGATGATATCAGAGAAGGACACCCATCTTGTGAATGGCTTTCCATCCTCACAAGTGGACAAAGTATGTGTTGCAGATTTGAGAGCAGAAATACAACTTTCTCATGCTTTTAATCTCCCATTTTCCATAGGAAACTGCTACTACCTGGGTGCATATCAAACCTCAGGCACGGGGGAAGTACACAAGGAGTGGCACAAGGGCTATGATCCTCAACCCACCCGTTGCCTGCGCTCCCCAGGAAGCCCAAGGGAAACATTCCTCCTGCGAGTCATTTAAGCAGCCCCCTTCAGCTGGGTAAATTCTGTAGTTTCCCTACAGGTGTGATATGTTACTCACATAAAGCCAGCAACATAGGTGTTGGAAAGCCTGGGAGCTCCCCCTCCGTAGGCAGAGCTGGTCTCTCCAAGCCAGACCTTCTTGCCAGGCACAGTCTCACCAACAATCTGGCCAGCAGAGAGGAAGAGAGAAAGACAACAGTTAAGTTTGTGCCTAAATTTTGTGGTTTAGCCAAGTGTCTACATATGAAATTTACATTTAAGGGATAGCACTGAATGAGATGAGATGTCACAAAAATTTTAATCAAAAGGACTAGAAGCAGCAGATTTATTTCCCTCCTGCCCTCAAATCACATCTACACAAGTAGAATGAGGCAAACATCACTAGAAGCCAGGTCCTGTAAGTCTTTTTGTTCTGAGCAGTGGTATACTTTAACTTATACTGTTCTCAAGATCTCAAAATACAAAGAAATTGAGGAGGGACCATAAATCACATCCCTGTAATTTATGTAATGACTACACCAATAAATAAGAACATTGTAAGTTTGTGATGTATCTGGCACTGTGCTTGCTGCATGGCAAACTATCAAAGCTCACCTATTATTAGTATTGTTAATTTTTTCTTTTGTTTTACAAAACAGCAGCACCCAAGCTTTGATGGTGCCTGTTTATTACTAGTGAGAAATTGTACTTTATTCAAGCTTCTCTGCTAACCCCCTGGAAACTGAGCACTGGAACAATTTAACAGGACAAAATACCTCCAGGACTTCGTGTACAGCTGTGGCAAAGGTATCCAGCACTTGAGGGCTCAAGAAATCCTCCCTCGTAGCACTTCGACCATTTACATAGTAACTGGAAATGGGGGAAAAAAAACCATAGCCAAAATTAAGGAAAAATATCACCAGTGGTACAGAACACAGTTGCTTGATATATTTATCCACAACACTGTTTTTCTGTCCAGTTCTTTTACTTTTTTTTCCCCCCTAAATGTGAAGATATGTTGTTTGTATTTAAGGGACTATCAGGTATAATTACTTTGATGGAGGCACAATATCACAGAAATTTTGATCAACAGATATAGTAGGGTTTTTTGCATCTACTCATTTAGAACAAGGAAAACATCACTGAATAGAACCAGGTTCTGTAAATCATCTGTTGCAGAGGATTCTGACAATCCTACCTGATTACTTGCTTTATTGTATCAAGTTATATAGCAAAAACATCAGATTTCAGCTTCTGTCCCTCTGTTGGAGTATTTTGGCAATCTGGAGGGGAATGGGATGGAAGCATTCCTATGGGATGAAGTTTGTCCTTAACCACAAGCAAAAAAGCTTTTAAGTTCGGTTTGTCTGAATAAAGAAAGGGAAATTGCAATCCCTGGGGGGTTTGCATTTCATCACGTTATCACTCAGTCCCACCAGAAGCAGCTGAAGCCTTCCAGCCACAAGAAGAAGCTAAAACCTGATAATCCTAAATTAGTAAAGAAAATGGCCTATGCCCATTTATAGCAAAGGCAGCCACCAGGCAAGAACAGCCCAGGAATGGGTGAGGACACGTGTTACGTCTTGCTAGCAGCTCAAAGAACATAGATAAGTCGTATATGCACACACATACACATTATAAGCATGTGAATATTTTCCCACTGTTACCAGAATGCTGCATTCAACTTCTTAAAGAAAACCACCTTTACATGAAATTCTCTTTCAACCATGTGGAGTTCACTGCAGGTTCCTTTGGGCCAGCTTTATCACACTGCCTACCTGAGCACTTTAAAACTGTATCTCTAAGCCATGGCACAGGAAGGAAGGGATGAGACTGCATTGGTGCTGTTTGCACCCACACCTGGAACTGACTTGGAGAGTAAACATGAGGGAGCAGGAGAAGCTGCTAGCACGTCTCTATGGGCAACAGTCAGCCAGACCTGCAGGGCTTTTTGCTTGCATCAAACAGACATAAACAGATTAAAAAGGCAGCATCAGCTAACAAGGCTCCTGCTGCATTGTTTACGAGGTGTTGTGTGAATTCGCCTGCAAAGTAATTGGTGACTCTCTGAATATGCTTTTAGGGAGTGAAATTTCACTCAAGCAGAAACAGCCTTTCTAATGCCAAGGAGAGCACCCATGTCATGGGGATCCGACTCCATTTCAAAGCCCAGACACTAACAGGTTATTTAAAATACTACACTAAACAGTTTCTGCACTTGCAGAAGTTCAGCAGTGCCATCTCTGCCAAGTGAGTCTGAGCTATCTTCTCGTTTTATACAACACCCCCTTCTTCCCATGGGAAAGTACATTTTATCTGCAAAGGCTGGCAGATCGGAGCTTTGAGAAAACCAGGACTGTCACTAAGATCTCACTAACTTTTGGTACACGAAATACAACACATGCAATAAGATTTGACCACTGCAGAAACTCTCCTCAGGCGGGGGAAAGCTGTGACCTATCCCCTCACGCCCTTCTGAGAAATATACTTCTATGCCATTTTAATCTCTGCATCTCACTGATGTTTTTCTCAGTTCACATATTTAGCAAGGAAAATGACCATCTTGCAGATGTTGCATTCCCTGCTGCCATGCCTACATTACAAACCCCTGCTACTGCTTTTGGGTCTGTGTGCCGAGTGTCCCTCAATTAATCTCTTATTCTGAGGAGTTTGCTGAGAGGCACCTGAGGAACAGCTGAAAGGGGTATTTCACCTCCTCCTTCTGGTTAAGATGTCCAAATTGCCATTTTGTAAGGAAAACAGGTGATAAGCAGAGTAACGATGGTATCCAAGCAGTACTTACTGATGCCACGTGACAGAGTCAATCACCTTCCCTCCTGATTTCAGGAAGCTGCAACCACAGGGAATGTGATGGAGAGCTGGTGGTTAGTAGGGATGGGTGACAGGTTGCGTCCCCTCATGAGCAAGCTGCCATGTACAGCCCTCCCCTCTCCCTCAAGCCAGTGTTAGTGACGTGAACTGCTTCAGGGCCACTCTTGTGATGGCTTTTAAACAGGCTTTGAGCAGCCGGGCTGCATCAGTGAGTTGCTGGGAGGATGAATTAATGCTCGTGCAACTCACAGAGATCTCTCTGGTGAAAAACACTTGTTAACACAGCACTAGAGCCAGCAGTCAACTGGAAGGTGTGTGGGTCACTGAAGTACTGCTAGCATCTTATTTTCAGCTGGCTGAGCCATTAAGCCTTGAGACCATTAATGCAGCTAAGATTTCAGTCATCCTTAGTCAAGAAAAAAAAGTCCATGTTTCTAATTTAAGCAAAAATACAGGAAATTAGTTCTCAAGTAGACTGGATGTATCCATTTGCACATCTTTACTATTGACTTGGAGCAGAAAATCCGTAAAACCCTGCCCAGGTGCCCACTTATGTCCCCCCCCATCCAGGTGCAAACAAGACACTGCTATCCACAACTGCCTGCCCCAGGGGTGCTGCTGGGGACCCACACCCCTACCTTCTCAGCAGCTTCTGTGTATGCTTTCGGGGCTGACCAACATCAGGACCGTAGAGCTTAGCATGCCGGTAGAGGGTATAGTTACTCAGGAGTTGGCGTAAGTGAATGAAATCTTGTCCCAGCTGGAAGCCATCTACATAGATGCCAGATTTCTTCCTGAAGCTGTTTGGCTCTGGCAAAGACACGTGAACATCAGCACCCAGCTCTAGTTCTGGAGCACAAAATAGAGCAGCTCGTTTCACATTGGGAGTACAAACCCCCTGTGGCTTCACACGATTTGATATGGTACTAGCAAGATATTTGAAGGCAATGAGCGTGAAAGCAGAAGTCCGGATAATGCAGCATGTTCTCCAGTGCTCTGTCCTGGCCTGTCCCCATAGGTGACATCTTGCACCTCATGAGGCATCATTCACCTCATCTCAGATCCCCAGTAGGAGCAGCAAATCAGCAGATTCATCTTAATTTGCTCATTCCTTGGGCTTTTTCTGAAATCCTTCCTCACAAATTAAGACCTTAATGTTTCCCATTAAAACATCATGCCTTTATGGGCTGTCATCCAAACTGGGCTGTCATGAACTTCCATGCTCTAAAAATTACCAGCCCATACCTTATGGTGTCACCTTTCCAGGTGGCCTCTTCCCTGACCCATAAGCAGGTTTTACACTTACCGTTCCCGAGCTCCCAGGAGATGTTGTACCTCTGCGATGCACAGTAGTCCAGCAAAGCCCAGGCATTCGAGCTGTCCCACTGCAAACCACCTTTCCGCAGCAAGGCGTTGAGCCCAAAGATCAGGTGAAAACCTGAGCAGTTTGCAAAGCTATAGAGAATATCCAGTGTATTTCCTGTGCAGAGGATAAGAGGGGGTGTTTATCTCAAGGTTATGGTGTGCTAGTTGAGCTACAGCCAACCAGCTCTACTACCAGTGTTTATTTAGCTTGGTGCTGCAGATGTGCCAAGCTCTCGCAGCCAGGCAAAAGAGACCAGACCTTATCACACACAATCCTTCAAGGTGTTGAGATCCTTCCAATTCCTGCAGCAGCTGAATACTATTAAATACGCGGTGGCAGATGGCAAAAAAAAAAGAGTTGTCTTAGCAACATTTCATCTACTTAGAAAAATATTAATTTTCAGTGGTTTCAGCTCCTAACAGCCTATGACCCTCTTACCATGGAATGGTGATTTGCAGCCCTCTGATTATAAATGCTAGCAGAAAAATCCAGCAAAATCATACCTGTAATGGTGGTGTTTTTGTTCTTTTTCCAGTCATGCTCTGCGAGTATCAGCTTCTCCTGGCTGGGCCACTGGGCCAGCAGCACCTTCTCAACAGCAGCAAACGCAGGCCTCAAGCCACAATCCTCTATAGGGCAGAAGAAGGATGATAGCAGCCAAGTCCTTGTCTTCACAGTGAGGGTCTAATGTGCAAAAGGCAGCATCCCTCAGGAGGAAGCACAACTGCATGGTGCCAGGCTGAGAGCCAGTCATGCATTTCTGTGAAACACACCCCTACTTTCACAATCAATATTAACCAAATAGAAAAAGAAGGCTGGCTTGATGCACAGGTATATATTATATATGTAATGTATATTTCCCAATTAAATGTGATGGAGATGGAGAGAAAAAAAAAAGAAAAAAAGACTGAGCTGTGCTTCTGGAGGCTGGTATCATGGTGGTCACATCCTGATAAACTATTTTAGCTTGGGCATCATTTGGAAACTCTCTTTCCAGCGAGGTGACAAAGCATGGGCTGCAGTGCCCAAGGAGCAGATAGGGAGTACAGAGGGTTCACAGCCAGTCTTGCTGCAGGCAGATATGGAACAACACTTCCTGCGCTGTCTGTCTCATGCAGGAGAAAGTGCTGACTGCCATGCATAGCTCCAACAGCAACGTCAGTAGGTGTCATAAGACATTTCTCCTTCTTCAAATATCATGGTTTTGCACAGCATGTAAACCAGGAACAAGTCATAACTAGAGAGGAAGGCACAAGCCGGTGTTACAGTTACCCAGAGAGGAGATGGCCACTCAGCAAAGCTGTACAAGGGAAAAAGTACCACTCAACTCCAAAACTGAGTAACACTGGTTGCACAGCAATGTATGATTGCACTAGTTTTCTATGTAACAGAGGAATAGATGGGAATTTTTTCATCTGAAACACTTCTAGAAGAGTTTAAGTGCTTCTGCTAAGTTTAAGAAAGAAATGGATTTAACTCAGTGGGAAGCCTCACACTCGAGGACCAAGCTCAAGCAGTTGGCAGTGGTCTGTCGGCTTTGCACTTGCCCTGTCAAAGTGATGGGATGGCATGGCCGCATGGCCAGCCTAGCTCTGTTCTCACCAGATTATTTCTTCTATCCATCACTTAATTTTCATAATGAAATTACAACCTTTGAGCTTGACTTTGACTGCCTCTTGAGTGATGGGGGAGCTCCCAAGGCTGCTGCAGGGAGTACAGGGCAGCAAAAGGAGGGGCTGAGTAGATGCTGGGGTGGAGATGAGGTCCCCCTCACCCTTCCTCACTTTCCCATAGCTGGCACAGCTCCTCTAACAGACCATGCTGAGGGACTACGGATCTCCTTCCCATGGAGGAGAACAATGCTGAATCTATGGAGGACCTCCAGCGCTGCAACGTGCCCTTGCAGCACCCACAGCCTGCATCAAAGCTACCTCCTAAGCCTAACATGCTGGCATCTGTTTTACCTTGATGGGCCTGAAGTTCCCAGAGGATTTTTTCTTCTGAAGTTGAATCCTTGTTGGGATCAAAGATAAGAAAATCCGTCTCAGTGCCACCGAACCTCAGGAAGCCTGGGGACAGGGCCGCTGCTAAGGCACGCAGTTTGGGGTTGCTGAGGAAGGGACACGAACAGAGAAAATGCTATATTCATGTCAACTATGGCTACCATGTAGCTAAACTTGTCAAGTTCTCAGAGGGACACACTTCAGTATGTGTCCTGGGGCTGCCCAGTAGCCTCAAGGTACTCCTGATCCCTTGCAGGAACTATGCCCCAGCCCTCCACCCTGTCCAACAGGGATGCTACCACAGGAGTGGGCCCAGGAGAGCATTGGCAAGGCAGTGAGATGGACATACCTCAGGGAACACACTCATGGACAAGGAATCAAGTTATAGCGGCGAAGTGAGCAGTGGGTTTTGTACCCAAGAGAGATTAAGAGTCCACATTGGGACAAGCACTAACTTTAGCAAAGCAGGTTTATAAAATAACATAAGCTCTGCCTCTGCCCCCCTGCCCCGCTCCGGGCAGGATGTGCAGCACAAACACCCAGCCCTTGCTGGGAGAAACTGCAAGGCATCGGAAGACATTGGGTGCATGAGAGCTATCTCTGCTCCGTGGTAACAAACTACAGATCAGAAGCCACCAAGTACTTCCTGCTCCTCCTGGGGCCAGTCCCAGCCTGAACAAGGTGTGTGCTGGGGCTGAAAGCTGGAGACCTGACTGCTCTCCAATAGAGATGGTGTCATTTTCTCCCCGTCTTGGTGAAGAGCAGAAGATGAAAGTGGTGGAAGGAGGGAAATCAGGACTGGAGAAATACTGAGAGGCTGAAAAATGGAGTTGGAGAAATTAAAATGAAAGAATCAAGATAGCTTACAAAACTGTAGACTCGAAAGGAAGAATACAAAACCCAGACAAAAGCAAGGAAGAAAAGGAGAGATCAGTGTCAAAAGGACAGGCAGGGAACACTGTCACTTGGCAGTCCAGAGTTTTTTAGTGGTGCTGAAGGGGGGAAAAGGGCTTCATTTTAGGACTTGTCCCTTCAGCTTTGATGGTGACAGACTTCCCTCAGCACTGATTTGACACTATGTTGATGCTGCCCCGGGAAATGTTTGGAAAGCTGCACGAGGACTCAGATGATTTTTATCTGGAGGAGCAGCACCCTAGCCCCACCATGCATAACCACACCACTTGGCAATTTCCTTCTCCTTTTTTATCACTCGCCAAGCAGCTCCTCTCTTAAGTTCACCACTGTGCTGCTCCCAGTGAGTATCATTTGAGCTCTGCCTTCTCTCCATCCCTCAGCCTTGCCACTCGTTCCCTCCGTGCAAATGAAGCAGTGCAGCTCAAACCCATAGTGGGTACCTCCTTGCTGCCCTGGGAGAATGAAATGGCCTCAGGTGGCACCAGGAGAGGTTCAGACTGGACATTCGGAAAACTTTCTTCACCAAAAGAGTTATTGGGCACTGGCAGAGGCTTCTCACGGGGGGTGGTTCAGTCCCTGTCCCTGGAGGGGTTTAAAAGATGGGTGGATGAGGTGCTCAGGGATATGCTTTAGTGGTGGACAGGTATGTTTGGACTTGATGATCTCAAAGGTCTTTTCCAACCTAGTGATTCTATGATTCTATGAAATGTGTGAATTCCAAAGCACAGGGGATACAGAGACTTCCAAGGATGGGGTCTCCCTGTTTCCCAGCCCTGTCCCTCTGGTCTTACTGAGCAGCAGTGCCTGTGTCGTCTCCTCTGGGCTGCGCGGACCCCAGGCACCCCTGCCATCCCGGGCACCCCTGCCACCTCGGGCACCCCTGCCAGATCGGGGACCCCTGCCAGCTCGGCGACCCCTGCGACCTCGGGGACCCCTGCCACCTCTGGGACACCTCTCTGCCCGTCCCTTGGGGCCCCTGCCAGGTAAGGGACCCCTCTGCCTATCCCCGGGCATCCCTGCCAGCTCGGGGGACTCCCTGCCCGTCCCCGGGGCCCCCTCCCAGCTCGGGGAATCTCTTTGCCCATTCCCAGGGTCCCCTGCCAGCTCGGGTGACCTTCCTGCGCTCCTCTCCGGGTCCCTTTCCGCTCACCTGAGCAAGGCGACGTATCGCGGGTTGCGGGCGAGGCTGGCGTCCAGGGTGAGGGAAAGGAAAGCGGGGCTCACCCGGCCGCGGGGGCTGCGCAGCCCCAGCCGCAGCCCAGCCGCCCCTCCTGGCGCGGGCAGCGGCAGCAGCAGCAACAGCGGCAGCAGCGGCAGCAGCATCCTCCGCTCCCGCCCGCCGGTGCCGCCGGTGCCTCCCCCGGTGCCTCCCCCGCGGAGGGCGGGCACGAGGAGGACGGCGGTGCCAGCGCCGAGACCACCGTTATCCTCTAAGCGGGGCTTCGAGAGACGAAGAAGCATCCATCCTCGCGGCAGCATTCTCGAAGGGCAGCCCTGTCCTCCCAGCTTCGGCCCCTCTGAGGTGTCTCAAATCGGCGCTAAGACACCCAAAGCCCTTGGTTACTCTTCCAACATTCCCATCTGCACGCTGCAGCCTCTCCTGGGTGACCCTGGGCAGCTGGGTGCAGAAACCGAGGGCTGGAAAGTCATAGAATAGATTGGTTGGAGAAGACCTTTGAGATCATTGAGTCCAACCATACCTGTCCACTGCTAAACCATATCCCTGCCCACCTCAGGTCACTAAATGCTGAACACGGCAGCTGCTGCTGCTCTAGAGATGAGATGTCAGCCAGACATTCCAGCCACAGGACTTCATGGTGGCAAACCAAGTCACAGACGGACACAGGAAGCCTGTGACAATTTCCATGCTGTGGGTCCCCTGCTTTAAGGCTAAAACCCACCCTTCCCGTACTGCCACTCAGTTGCAACAAAGATGTTTATTAATGGCACCCAACACACAGCCTGGAACTGCTGCTACAAAACAAGACTCAAGCACACCCTGGGTCTGCCTGCCGGGTGCTCCGAACAGTCCAGCCTGTGCTGCAACCCCTTCTTCTTTGGTAAAAGCCAGCCCTGCCAGAAAGCCCAGCTGAGAACAGGCTGCTGCAGCCATGGAAAGGTTATTGCTTAACACACACACTGTAAAAACATTAGCGACCTTCCAGAACCTGAAGGGGCTGTGAGAAAGCTGGGGAGGGACAGTTTACAAAGGCTTGTAGTGATAGGACTAGGGCCAATGGGTATAAACTGGAGAGGGGCAGATTTAGACTAGATATAAGGAAGAATTTCATCACCATGAGAGTGGTGAGGCACCGGCACAGGTTGCACAGGGAAGCTGTGGCTGCCCCATCCCTGGAGGTGTTCAAGGCCAGGTTGGATGGGACCTTGGGCAGCCTGGGTCTGGTGGGACGTGCCCCTGCCCATGGCAGGGGTATTGGAACTAGATCATCTTTAAGGTCCCTTCCAACCCAAACTATTCTATGATTCTATGAAAACATTTACATCTGCTGCTGCTCAAGAGATGAGATCCCAGTCACAGGCCTTCATGGTGGGAAACTAAGTCACAGAAGCACACAGCAACCTCGTGACAAGTTCTGCTATGCAGGTCTGCTACTTTAGGCTAAAACACGTTTCCCGCAGTGCCACTCAGCTGCAACAAAGATGATGACACCCAACACATAGCCTGGCATTGCTGTTATTTATAGAAGATACATCACATATGAAGCGTGTGATCCTTTTCCGAGTTAAGTTAAGGTGGCCCACCCACCTGTACCAAATTTGATGTGATGAGGTCATGGTTAGTAATCATTACGAGTTCCACACTGTTTGCCATATTTGTTCAATTTAAAACTGAATCATCTTTATTGAAACAATATGAATTACAAATACAACAGGAAAACAATTAGTCATGTGATAAACGTGATTTGCTGGTGAAGATGTGTATAATATCCACAGATGAGAATAACACTGTATTCGACAGACGTTTTGTAATTTTCTCTTGTTGGGAACAAGAGTTCCATTTCCAATAATACCTCAAAGCTGCCTGTACACCACTTTCCACGTGTACCTAGGGGGAAGCCTACAGATTTGACAGAAGATGTATTTGTTAATTCCCATATTTGTTTGTTCAGATGTTCATATTTTTTTATCTTTTTCATTTGCTGATTCCTTAAGAGATCTTATTTTACTTTCACATCTAATAGTCATAACAATTGCGGCATCTGCTTTAATTACTATCAAATCCAGTTTATATAGTTCATTTCACTGTCTCTTACAGATGGTTCTACAAACACCATCTAGCCTGTCTTTTCGGCTTCATTACTTAAGATCTTGCAAATTTGGTTGTGTCTTTTGATGCTTGCGTCTAGTACTATGTGGACAATATCCAACACCCAATGTACAGCCTGGGACTGCTTTTACAAAAAAAGACTCAAGCACATCCTGGGGCTGCCCCATGGGTTCTCCCTGCACAGTCCAGTCTGAGCTGCAACCTTCTCCTTTGGCAATAGCCAGCTCTGCCGGAGAGCCCTGGGAGGCAGCCATGGGAGGGTATTGCTTAATACACACACCATTAAAATATTTACAGAGTTTTTAAACAATTAGGCCTAACATCACTATGACACTTCCAATCTGCATCAGTTTTCACTTGAAACATCCATGTTTTTTACCAAGTTTGTTTTCAAAAGGCATCAGCTGCTGGAATACACCGCAAATTGTCCAGCCTTATCTGTGACTTTACTCAAGTGCAGCGCTTCCCACGCTCACCAAAGTCACAGCATTAATCAGTGAGGCTTGAGCGCTCGCCTGCCTGGCCCTTCCTGTTCCCACTTGCTCTACATTGTTGTACTATGAAGTAATTTGCCACCAGAACAAGAAGAACTAGACCAAATTAACCCTGTTTGTGATAAACACATCCATGACTCTGCCGGAAAGGAAATGTCAATGATATTTCCAACTGTCTCAGTATCTTAGTCAGGGTAACACTTCCTATTTCAGTGGTGCACCACCAATTATCTGCCTATGCCCACAGGAAAGGCTGAGGAGAATATCTGCTAGAGGAATAATTAATCTCTCTATCAGTGGATGACTGGAGTGCCACAGCAAGTACACAGCCCCACAAATGAATGGAGGATCTAAGGATGCAGCTCCAGGCACAGCAAATCTTTGCTGCAAACGAGGTTAAGGTCATTACTACAGGCACAGAAAATGCTAACAGCTGTCAGGTGAGGTGCAGCCCACACACCATTTTTTTCTGTTGGAATTCACTACTTAAGTTCATCGGAATGCTTCTTTGGATGGAGGTGCTTAGGGTCACTATGCTATATTTCAGATGGTAGAGGCATAAAGTAGGCATTTCAAATGGTCCATGCTACATTTTGGATTCAGATGCCAAGTGCAGAGCTAGGTATTGAAGGATCTAGCAGGTGTTGTGCTTTTATAAGTTGGTGCAAAAAGTAATTGCTGTTTTTAACCATCTTACCTTTAAAGCTGGATATCTCAGCTTAGAATGAAATGTATTAATTGAAATGAGAACCTTTAGAATCTACCCTATTTTTTGCAAATGAGTAACAAGCCTGTCTATTCTGGTAGCATAGAATCCTGGAGTCATGGAACTGATCAATTCTTCAAGCTGCTGCTTGGTTGTGGAAAGCCTTCTCTTGCAGGAAGTTCTCGAGGTGCTTGAACGTGTGGTGATTGGTGAGAGAGAGGTCTGATGAGGTAGAGCTTCATAGCACAGTGCATGCAGTTTCAGCAGAGTTCTTTTGTGAGGTGTGTGGTCAGGCATGGTCATAGAGAAGAACTGGTCTTTTTTGATTGACCAATGTTGTACATAAACATTGCAATTCTTGGTGCATTTGATGATTTCCTGGCAATATTTCTCTGCTGTGATATTTTTTAACTGGGATTCAAGAAATGGTAGTGGCTGATTCCACTTGCTGACCACAGCTTTTCTTTTGATGCAGCTTTGGTTTGGGGAAGTTGTTTTGGTGCTGCACCTTGGTCCAGCCACTGCATAGAACACTGTTGGTTGTTGTATGGAACACATTTTTCATCACATCACAATGTGATCAAGAAACGAATAGTTTTTGTTGCACAAAAGCAGAGCAGAGCAGACTTTGTAATGGTGACTTTCTTTATTTTCATTCAGCTGATGCAGCACCCATTTGTCGAGTTTTTTTGATTTTCCAGTTTGATGAAAATGCCAAACAACTGTTGAATAGTCAATGTGTAGTTCTTCTGCAACCTCTCGAGTTGTTTTGCATGCGTCTGTGTCAATACTGGCCCTCAACAGGTTGTCATCCATCGCATAAGGATATTTGTGACCATCCTCGTCTTCAAGGTTCTCGTTTCCATCACAAAGGTTTTGGAACCAATGTTGACCTATGTTTTTGATGATTGCCTCATTGGCCCAGGGGATGGTGATCCTTGGTTGATAGTGCTAGCAGCATCTGCCGCTTTACATCCCCTTTTGAACTCATACAACAAAACCACGTGAATTGCTCTTTTCCATCTTTAATTGGACAGAGTAGTTTAAAAAAAAATAAAAAGTGAAAATAAAACCCTTAGCATAAACAAGCAGAGTGAATTTTGTGCTTTAAAATGGTATATTACATGAACACACTTAAATAAAAGTTTCCAGCAAAATAAGCATCAGAGTTTACAATGACAAAAAAATGCAATTATTTTTGCACCAACCTAAGAGCTGGGAGAAAATATTCGGATTGCTTTTCGTAACTTGACCTTGGACTGGGCTGTGTAAGATGTGGAGCCACTGCTATGTCCTGCAGAGCAGGCTGCAAAAACTTGTAAGCTGGGAAGTAATGCTGGAAGAGCCACAGACATCAGATGGGAATTGGTAGCTTTTATCTGGGCATTTTTCACATCCTATCACACGTTTTTAGATCTTGCCATGCCAGGGAGAGCAACACAGAAGTATTTAGACTCTCAGAAAAACTAGGCCAGAAATAGAATGGTGCCCTGTGAGCTACAGGGGAAAGATGTCAGAACCAGGACTAGACTTAAACCTGGTTGTGTATTGTTTTGAAGTCAGCTGCATAGCAGCACCTCCTCCCAGTTCCTCATTCCATAGAAAGCCTAGCCCCTGCCTTGTGGTATTCAAATGCCTTGCTCACGCAGCTTCCACCAGTCAGTTCTGCTTCTCTCACGCCAGCGATGCTGTTCCCAGCAGTACCACGCTCCAACATCTTTACGAATACGAAGAACTGAAAATAAAGCTGTGTATTTCAGCTGTCCAACCACCACTGTTCCTGGGCGAGAACCAAGAACTGATGCATAGGTACAGCCCTGACGTATATATTAAGGGAATTCAGAAGGGCAGTGTCATTTGTACAAAAGGCAAGTGATTATTGTGACATGGCAGCATTTGGGCAGATGAACAAAGCTGACCCCCGTCATGTAATCACAGGATTATTTAGGTTGGAAAAGACCTTTAAGATCAGTAATTAATCTATGTTTCTATACAAAGAAGCCTCAGGAAGTTGACAGTAAGACAAAGCTGATGGCAAGAAAGCCTGGAAACTGGAAAAACATAGAAAGATGCCTATCAAGACATTTTTGTAAGCTATCCTTACACTCCATCCCCAGGCCCCCAGCCAGACTTTGTCCTGACACACTGCACAGCTCTCAGCACTCCCATCTGGTTTTATTTCTGAAACCAGATAGTTATGAGACTCTCAGAAGGTACATGCTGTTTATTTGGAGATGCAAATGATATTTTTGGTCTAGTTTTTAGTCCTTCTCTTCGAAGTGTACACAGACATTAGCAAAAGGCTTCATTCTACCAAGGCTACTGGCCAGTTCTGGCACCTCAGCACACCAAACAGAGCACTGTGAAAATTCTCAGCCTCCCTTCTAATCAGAAGACAAAGCTTTTAGGTGATAATATTTGGCTTTCATTACAACCAATACTCAGTGCTGGACCACCATGCTGAAAGAGATGAAATGAAGCTTTAAAACGAAGGACAAAGCAAGAGCTGCCTAAGCAGGAGCAGCTCACGTGGAAGCAGCTTTCCAGAACACAGGAACACAATGGGTTTTTCACACAATGAAAATTAACAGCTAAACGGTAACCTAAGCCTGACCCTCTTACCAGTCCTTCCAGAGAAACAGTTTTCATTAAGTTATGTACATTTCCATTAAGTTACGGAGTTTCCATTAAGTTATGGACTCCTGATAGTACAGGATTAGGGACTCAGGGAAGGGACGGAAGGGAATTACACAAACATAAGAACTGGTCCATACAGGTGAGTTGGGAAGTGGAGTGAACACACATAAAGAATAAGAAATACACACCAAGGTGTTAGGCCAGAACTAGCTGCAACCTGAAGAGACTTGCACACACCATAGCTCTGATCCAATTCACTCAGGGGTTATGAAGAAATCAGCAGGAACATCCTACAGAGCATATTTTTACGACCTACCTTAGCTTTGAAGCATCTGTTGTTATTTCATAGATAAGATAATCAGTGTTGTTTTTTCCCTTTTAACACAGGCTTTTGGAGGTAAACATCCCCTTGAACCAAGGGGGATGTTGGCCTTCCAAAACATCCTGAACCCGTCCTTAGCATAAGCACATGTAACAGGCATTTACCAAACCGATACACACCCATTCTGATACCTGCACTTTATACTGCATTTTATGAGCCCAGCACTGTATGGAAGCACCTGCGCATCTGCAAGCAGTGTAAAATTACTGTGACCGGCATCTGTTTTATCCATCTCCTATCTCCATACAGGGGAAAGCCCACGTAAGAAAGCTAGAAAGCTTTTTTAGTTTTTTTTTTTAAGAGCATTTAATCATACATGAATCCATACTGAAGAAAGAAATCATAGTGTACTGTCTTGCTTTCAAAGTTTGATTTCAGAAAAATAAGATGAGCTACACATAGAAAAGTTTTAGTGCAAATCATAGGGCTTTCATTCATTTTACTTCTGGTGTTACCAAAGGTCGCACAGAAAGTCGTGGGGGAGTCACATTCATCCCTCTGGCAAAGCACAGCCTGTATAAACTCAGAAGCAGAGATGATAAATGCCAACCTCAGTCTCTTTCTAGACCAGTTTGATGCAGATCTGAAGCGATCTGCTTGTTTCAAACCAGTTTTTGCTACCATTTTCCAAGGGGCTCCAGCACTCGTAGGGAATCATCAACTTAATTCCTGAACATGTGTCTCAAAACCTTTTCTTGCAACAGTGCCAGCTATTACCATAACGTACAAGTGAGAGGACGGGAGTTCAGTGACCCAGCGATGGACAGATGCATTGGAATAATTATTTTTCCAGCTCTCCTCCACAATATAAAAATAAAATTAATTAAATAAAATTAATTAGCATGGACACTAATGTGCTAGTAGTTAAAGGCTAACTATTCCCATAAGCACTCAAATGGACTATTTCCACATCAGTTATAGCAATAACTCAGTACTCAGTGAATAATTTTATGGTAATTTGCTGGGTTTTGCCCCCAAAACCAAACAAGACTGTTCCAAGCTTTCAAAGAATATTGTTGAACACAAATAAACTTCTAGAGCAGCTGGTTAGTCTTTAAAGGCATCACTAAGATTTTCCTACATGCATATGACATCAGCCTATTAGAAATTTACTCATATTTATGCTGGAGCGAGGATCTTCTGTCTTTTGAGGATAATTCAAATAAACCAATAGAGAATTTATTATTACCTATCATTTGGTCAAAAATATCTGTTGATTAGAAGGGCAAGGCATCAAAAGACAGACTTAGATAACTTCAAATCACAACAAATACTGCTTCTGCTCAAGGGCAAGTTATACCTTCTCATTAGATCCACCTTAATATGTTCTCATGATTTCAAACCCATTTATTTGTGCCTTAGGCACAGAAGTATCAGTAAGAGGATTCCCCTGCAGGTACTGAGTCTAGAAGTGGAAATGAGTCATGCTGCTTCTGAAAAGTGCTGGTTTTAAATTCTTGACCCTATTTAATATGGAATGAACTCAAAATATTTCACCTATCCAAAATTCATAAGCCACTATGAAGTCTAATAATTATGGTCTTAGAGGCATGGTTCTGCCAAATGAAGGCTTAGAAATAATTTGTTCATTTGCTACCTAGGATTTCCTTAGTGCAACAACAAAACAAGCAGTAAAATACTAAGCTTTTCATCAACTTTTCACTGCAGCCCCTTTCAGTGATGTTTTTGACCTCTAACACCCTCAGTGGACTTAAAAACATTCCTGTTTATCTCTAGAATCCAAACACAATTAAACCTAAGCTGAATAAAAAGAATTTACTAAGGATTACCTTACTTTTCCTTTACTGACATCTGATTTCACATAGAAGTGCCATATTTAAATGTGTCAATATACAGGTTGTCAATATGCACCATGATTTCATCCAGCAGTCTGTCACAGCTTTCAAGCCTTTCTTAATGTGCAGTGCTCTAGCATAGACTACATATCAGCTTTGACAAGGAATTTACTATGTCACAACCGAAGAAGTTTCAGGCATATTCAAAACACTACTTTCATGAAGCCTAACTTTAGATACCTTTAAAAATCTTAACTAGAATGACTGGTGTGCACACAAAGCCTCAGAACCGGATATGGCTTCTCAAAGAACAGTTCTTCAAGCCTTCATCTTTATTAGTGTTCACATTTAAGGAAGAAATTTATAAACGTTTAAAAAAATAAAACTTTCTATTCGGAAGACTGCTACAGAAGCATCCTGAAAGAATTCTCTGAAGGAACTGCCAGAGACGGAATACAAATTTGATATTTGCATCTTTTAATAAGGGTTAAACTAGGAATCATTGACCATTTCTTACACAACTCTGGGGCAACTTCTTTGTTACGAATTACAGCTCTCTCTCTCCTTCCATTAGTACTTCCTAGAGTACAAGGAACTTCAAATGTAAAGGTACTTAATTCAGCTATGATCATAAGCTCTAGGCAGAAATAAGCACCAGTCAGGCAGTCCAGACCCCAAAGCAGTCTCAGGGCTACGTCTAAAACCAAGAACTAATTAAGATCACATCTTTTAATTCTAATCTATCACTCAAGAGGTTCGTAGTGAAAACCTTCAAACTTACCAGGAAACACTCTGAACTCGGAACTCACACAAAACTGATGTATACAAAGACATTAAATATTTATTACAATTACAGCAGCATTACACAGGCAAGTTAAAAATGTAAAAATACCCTGATTTGGGGATTCATGATTAATTTAACCAGTTATTCAGTAGTTCGCTGGGATATCTGTAGGCACCTTTAGGAGTTCTTCAACTTCTTCTTGTAAAGCCTCAGCTTTTTCACTCAGCAGCATCTATAATGGGAAAAAAAAATAGTAAAAGAATACAGATACTAGCTATACCTGTTAGACAGGTTAAAACACCAATGTTTCTCTCCAAACTTGCATCTGGTCCATAAAAAACTTCTGTACCTGTGAAAGGACTAACAATTTCACATGTACTACCAACATTTTTTATTGTTTAGCATATAGCCATATGAAAAACCACTAACACCTGAAAACTACAAAAAAAAAATCATACAGTACACAGAAGTTTTTCTTATTTCTGCCACTCCATAATTCACAAAATTTAACAGAATATAACCAGTTTTGTCTAGAACTGTTAGCGAAAGCATTTTTAACCTTAAGCAGTTATTTTCCATGTTGGACTAAACATACCTAAGTTGTACCTGCAAAGTTGCCAATTTCTTGCTTTATTCAAAATTTCTTTTTACTGCATTTCATATCAGATATACAAAATGCAAGATTAGCAAATGTTCAGTCTACTGCCCTGAGTATTTGTTGCTGGCACCTGGAATGTAACAAATCCCCAGTAGCACTTTTAGCATAACACACACAACCACTCTTCTACTATTACTCCCCAGTTAGAGAGAACTCCTTCAGATGAATATATGAGTATCACAGACTAATCTAGATTGCTGAGTTTGGCAGTGATGTAGATGAAGAGACTGTGTATATCCCTTTCTTTTGGTTCACACAGCAGCCAAAAAAAGAAGTTAGGAGCATGCAACATTAAATGTCCATAAACCCCACAGTCAGCATGTCTATGCCATGTGAACATACAAACTAAGACTTCTTTATTGACTGCAGTATTTTTACACCAACCACCCATTCATTTATTCTAGGCATTCTAGACACTTTACCAAAAGCTTGCTGTTTTAGCAGAATCAAACGTGAAGCTGATGCCATTGCAACAGCATACGATTAACAGCAACTGAGGACAGAAAACATTGCTGCTTGATAAGTAAACCGCTTCCTATATTTTTGTTTAGGCACAACTCAATGTTCAGTACAGTTGCTGAATTCCTGATGGCTGAATGCCAGTTAAGTTAAGAGTAACTATCTTAGATAAATTCTATTATCAAGAAAACATTTCAATATATTCTTAATGAAGATCAGTATTTGGATCACAAGTATCAGCTACTGCCTTTACTAGTCTTTACAGCTTGTTTTCTTGTTGCACTAAAGAAATCTTAGGTAGCAATCAAAGAAATTCCTTTTAAGCCTTCATTTGGCAGAAATGTGCCTGTGAGACAATAATTATGATACTTTGTAGTGGCTTACAAAGTTTGGATAAGTGAAATATTTTGAGTGCATTCAGTATTAAATCAGGCCAAGAATTTAAAAATCCTTCACTCTTAGTGTCATTCAAATATCTGCTTTTGACATGCTTAATTTCTTAAAACTTTGTTTTTAACTTACCTTTGCAGATGAAATTATTTGTTTGGCTTGTCGTCGTGGCAAGTGTTCAATCATCTTGACCAGAGTTTCTGGATCCGCATTAGCCAAGTGCGCTAAAGTTCTGTATCCTGCATTATAAAGCTGTTTTGCTCGTGCCTGCAAGTCCAAGAATGTGTTAGATTATTAGAACAGCCAATAAGAATTACCATTAAATACCAATCCCTGCACCAAGCCCAAACATTTCAACTTTGCCTATCAATCCAATTCTCTTTGATTCATCTTTCTCTGAACACCAATACTTGCCGTAAGTGGCACTAACGTTCAGCTAGGAATCTTTAACCCTCAAAAAATACAGCTTCACACCTAAGACTTACCTTTCCTACACAATCTTACCAGCTTGTCAACCCATTTGTCATTATTTTCTCTGTGCCTAGATGATAATGACTGCCATCCTCCTTTGTCATCTTGTTTTTTGCATTCACCGTTACTGACAGGAATGACTGTTTCACATTCTTTGGAGGTGTCTTAAGTGAAAGGAGTGCTAATTTTATGTGAATTTTTTTTTTCAGAGTTTTCACAGATCGTTCACAAAAAACTCCAGAAAAACACTACACTTCCCTGTTTCAATCTTATTAGTATTTTTTCCTTTAATATCTCAGTATCATCTTTATATCTGAAGCTTTATGCAGAATCCTGGCTATAAGCTCACATATACAGGAGAGGGATATCACAGAGATTCTTTGATTATCACCAGCATAAGGGAGCGTGTGTTATCTGTTCCTCCTAACTTGGCTTGATCCTGTTGCGATGTAGGGCAGCCAAGCAGTATTTGCTTTACAGAGGGTGTCTAGGCAAAGGTCTCTTTAGCAAAGCAAATACTGCTAGAAGTTCATAAAGTTTAAATAAAAATGCATTTCTATGCTAGTAGTGGAGGGCAAATTAGTATGCCCAAGGCTTTAGTACCCTGAGTTTCAAAATAATTGATGAAGTGTTATACTTGCAAACATTTGGTCAATTGCCTTTTCTTGGATGTATTTTCCCCTCCTCTTTTAAATACAATGAAGACATTTATTTGATGGTATTCGTGGGGGTTTTAACATTCAACACATAATTGCTTACAATACATTATCATCCTCCATGGAAACCAAGGACTATGCATGTTCATTAATGTGCAACAGATGCCATTAATTTAACCAAAAATAACTACTAAGTGCCAGAAAATATTTTCTTGTGCTCTATTTTGCTGTTATATGCACAGCATGACATAAAATCTCTCCCCACCAATGACTGAAATCTCATGGAAAGTTTTTAGATTGTTCTTCGGAAACTGTGCAAGTAAGCGTGCAGGAAATAATTCTCTTTTAGTACATTAACCTTAAGACTGATTTTGATTTTCCTCCACAGAAATCTAAGCAAATCAAGTCTGTTCAAGATGTCAGTCCACTTGCTGCAAATACCAGCTGTCAGTATAGTTTTAACACCAATGCAGAAGTACCTTGGTAATAACAATAATTTTGAAAAGCCATCTTTAAAATACAAACTTCAGCAGAATCATGCTGCACAGGCTGGTTTTGTCCTTATGCTGAGATGTTCCCATACAGAGCAAACCACGAAAAAAAGAATTCCTTCACCTTTTGCAGGCAATTCAGAAAATTTTACATGAATACATAAAAGCATTAGGCTTTAAGTCTTTATGTAGCTTCTCAGAATAAGACCTTACTGCCACTAAATTCAGTGGTTTGCTGACAGATTCTACAATAGGCTGGGGAGGCAAACTAGATAAGGTCCAGTGGTTACTTATAACCTTGCACTGAAGCCCCCAAAAGATTTTACTCTTTAAAAGAGCCTTTGATTCAGAGATTGGTTTTCTTATTTAAAATACATGCAGCACCATGAGTGACTGTAAAAGCCTAAGTTCCCAACAGAACTTCAGATATTTTACTCCCATGACCTGAAGAATCCTTACCACAAGAGAAAACTGAACTCTTTTTTCCAACCGAGTATACAGCTCTATTGTGCAAATACAGCATTTTCACTGTTGCTGTGGCAGCAGCTAGAAAAAAAAATATATTGCCTCTATCTTATTTCCTCAACAAACCACCTTCCCCCCAACCTCCAAGATTATTACAGGGTATCTTCACGATGCCAAATTCTCAATAAAAAAGCTAGCTTCGTTTTCCAGACACACTTGAAAGGCACAGTTATCATACAATTTCACAGTAAAAATCTCACAAAGCCAGGTTAACTAACCTCTAGAACTCCTGCTACCTCCATCAGAGGGATGAGTTCTGTCTTAACACAGTATGTCAACTGCTTGGCAAGTTCTGCCAGCAAGGCTTTATAAACCCAGAATTCTTCTAGTTCCTGCAGAGACAAAGATAAAGATAAAAATCAGATCAACTTCTGTATTCAGGGGTTAAGACTGACAGAGGTTTGCTACAGCAGCAAGCATATATTTGGCTTTTAGACGGGAAGCGCTATTACTTCCAGTTATCCTCTCAGCTAGTTGCAGAGCTGTATTCAGCACTCTTCACCTGAACATCCCCAAGCTGGGGAATTTCCGAAGGATAAGCAATGCATTACTTCAACAGAGGAAAAAAAAACAAGATAAGAAGCAAAGAGAGTTGTTTTCCAGAGATGACATTCCACAAGCAGATAGACTTATTTCCAAGAGAAAGGTAAAATGTATATTATTTCACCAGCAGTTCTGACACTGAACAACACCCTGCTCATTTCCTATATTTTCACATTCGCAGTGCATATAGCTTACTTTCAATATAAGAAATGTGTATCAGTGCACGTGCCTGCTTTTCCAGACAGGAAAAATAATTTTGCAGAGGAAAGTGAAAAAATACAGTTTTGCCCAGGAAAGGTGAAATACAACACCTATGTTCAGTTCTAACTTAAGAGAACAAGACTGCAGATTTTGCAAAACCAGTCCCCAAGAATTAATTGGAATATATTTAACACACTACCTCACAGAAATGTAGAACACAGGAGGCGAATGATGCAGCAGAACTAAGTAGATTTTGCACATATCCCCGGGACATATTAAATTTCTCTGAAACACTCCACACATTCATCTCTTTCAGGAGGGTATAAAGCACAAACGACAGGTAGAGCCTGTTTACCACAGCACTGTCCACTTTCTAGGAATACAGCAAGTTAGAATTCAGAGCCAATATCATATTAATGATATTCTGTTAGTGCTACAAGGAGAATTTTTTTCATCTTTACTCCTTCACATCTCTAAAACATGTCTATGATACCCAAAGACATTAAACATTGTTAAGAAAACCACCCAAGGAGGTTAAAACAACCTTAATGAGTAGAACAGCGACAAGCACTAGCAGAAAAATAATCTAGAATTTGTAAATAATCAAATGTAATGACTAAACTGTCAACTTAGGAATGAGAAAACTCAAGCCTACCTTTCTGATGGCTTGACCAGAAGCCTTTTTTGTAATAAAGCTTTCAGGTACTCCCACAATATCTGCTACTTTTTGCTCTGCTGCACTTAGCTGACTGAACTGAAATAAGATTGATTACAGTAAAGATTATTAATTTATTAACAACTAATTAGAAGTTGTGTTACAAACCAAAAGAGCTGCAGACAATGTGAATATGCTCTAATTAGTTGTAAAAAATAATTCATGTCAAATCCACATTATACTGATACCACCTGCAGAGAGATAATTTGCTTTTCCTTTTCCTCCATAAAATCAAACTTTCATTCTTTTTCATCTCGAACTCCAGTGGTCTGGAAATACACTCACATATGTTCTACTGATAAACTTCTGGTATGCATACATATGAGGTTCTTCTTTTTATAAATGTGTAGTCTGCTCTAGCATTAACGTGCACAAAACGGTACTTCTATTACATCTCTCAGTAAAAATGTCTACTTGCATGTTTAAGATAAACAGGTTAAAAACCCTGGAGAACTTAGGAAAATTGAAGTGCTCAAATATTTTTTCCAAGAAATGTCATCAACCTTCAAATATCTCCTGGATTTAACGGTTTCCCCAAATGGTGATCAAAGTCTCTTCTCCAAGCTTACCAACTGCTCTACAGACTCCATGACAGTTCTATGAAGAATTTTCAGATATTGAGTTCTCTCAAAATTATAGAAAACACCCCCACTACTCAAAGTGCAGCAATTTTTTTCACTATCTCTATATAGTACTTAATCACTAGACCTGTGACAGATCTGCAGCTTCTTCGCCTGATGTGGACTATCTGTAACTGCCTATCTCTGAATGCCACATTTTAACAAAAAAATTGTGATATTAGTGCTACCCTTGGTATACAACATTCTGCAGGAAAGGGAGTAGTTGAACTATGAGTGGATCTTAAAGTGTGCAACGCTGAGCTACTGGCTATGCTTTTCAGGCCTACGTAAGCCTAATAATCTGTAGGAAGGTATTAGGCACAGTGCAATAATTGCAGTTACAACATAAGTATCAGCCTCAGATATGAAACAATGAGTATTAAGACTTAGTATTTTCTAGTGGATTTTGCTATAAAAAATGTAGATTAAATGAGTGAGCATCAGAAGGCAAATATGGCTTTTGATTAATTTAAAAGTAGTTTTCTTGTAAGACTACGATGATGTGGTAAATTGTTTTATTGTGAATTTTTTCAAAATTAACCATAACTCAGTGGTGGCAAGGCTAGCACAAAGGTTAGAGACAGGATTTGGAGTACTGGCAACTGAAAGGATGTGTTTCATGCCACTATTTCCTCCAAACAGAGCCAAATATTATAAACAACACAACTTAGTTATTTAATGCAATATAGGAAAGCACTCAACGCTAGCATACCTTATTTTTTCATCTAATCATCACTTTTCCTATGTGTAAAGCATTTTACTTAGAATTTAAACAAGATTACTTGATTACTATATGCCCCGATACAGGTTTGCTAGTGAATTCTCACCTGTCTCAAGTATATCATCCAATCTGGGCTACAGTTAGAAGTCAAATCATATGGAGTTGCCAGATAAAGAACATGAAGATTGCTCTCAAGTACCAGCCCTTCCAAACCTTTCTTCAATTCTCTGTAAAGAAGATTGCAGTATGCCAAGTCTATAGACCCTATAATAAGCACACAATGTGTTGCAATTTTAAACAGGCGTATAGAGTTAAGTGTAATAGACTTTAATACAGTCAATATTTTCTTTATTTTCCACAAGCCATTGTTATGCCATCTAAATTTAAGAGATATAACTGTAACCTGAATAATTTATCTAACCCAAGCAGTGAAATGGAACTGAGGAAAGGCAGTCATTCTTTTCCACATATGTCTCGTGTGTGTTTTTGGAGTGCTTGTGAATTGCCTGGGCTTTAATAAAATGCTGGAACAATCCTGTAGACTGAAGGAATCTTTCAAATATTCATCCTAGCCCAACTACGTTCTATGCTCTGTTTCTTTCGGTTATAACAGGAAAACAGAACTTCTTGACATGCTCTTTCTTCTTTATTATGATTGGTCTACCTGTCATATGCCTCCTTTCCCTCTTACTGCTTTCCTCCAGGTTAAGAAATCCCCTGTTCACAATACCTATATGTAACAATAAATTATAAAATGAGATCATGAGCCATTTTGATTATAATCACTAAATCAAATTTTTAAATATTTTTTGGGGGGTACAGTTCTGGTTTTACTCCCATTGTGACAAATGTTATTATGCTTTATTCCCATCATGTTCGGTTAGGCACTACTTGATCATTCTCACTTTCAGTTCAGCACATCATTTAGTAATCCAAACTGTCTCTCTACAACTTATTTTTCACCGCAGTTTTAGACCAAAGATGGGAAAAAAATATTGAATTAAGAGAAGGCTGAGGTGAAAGGGTTTGTTGAAGTAAAGGTTATAAAAACAATAAAAAAGAATTCTTACCTTTAATTGTAGCTTTACCCAACGGTGTAACTGTTATCGTGCACTTGGAATTGTGGTCCTTCTCAGATATTCTTCCTTTTAGGAGTCCTTTTTCTATTAGACTTTCTAGCCCATCTTTAATTATCTCTGAGAGGCTCTTGTCTTTAGACAGCAGCTGCTGCTGAACACCCAGCAATGTATTGCGCATAAAATTGTTGACTTCCTCATAGGTAACTGCTATCTGCATCAGTTTTGCAAGTGATTAGCATGTTTAGAGGTGTCATTCCACATAAGAAAACATGAGCTATATGAAATAATTTACGGAATTGAAAAGCAGTTTGATAGCCTTTAGGTTTCTATAGAAATACATGAAAACACATAGATTGACAGTTTATGATGGATCTGATGGGACTGCTCTCCATCCATTCTATTACTCTAGCTATTGCATGATATTAATTTCTTTCCACTGTTTCTATCTGTATTCTTTGAATCAAGTATTAGAATGGGAATCGTATCATAAGGCAGATATAATTTTGACTTTTATACATTAGAAAATTGTCATGGTACACGATTACCTGCAGCTACAGAATAAGTTTGATTAATTGTACTCTCCCTGAATAGCCTCGGTTAGTGTTAGTAGCTTAGCATCAGTGGCTAAAGCGGTTGAAGCCTTAGGCTGCAACAGCTGACTGAGAGTAAGCTTTTTGATTAAACTGATGCTAACACAGACTAGCTGAATGCATGTGAATGGAATGAAGAAGATAAGGGCCAAGGAGACATTTCTAATAGAATGAAGTAACTTCAGAAGGTGGCCAGCCCAGCAAGAAAGAAAACCAGTAGGAAATCCAGAGACCACTGACCAGAACTAAGTGACTGGTCTTGGGGATCGGGTGCTGGGTGATACAAGTAAAACTGGAGGGCATGATCTAGGGTAGGGGTCCCACTCTGGAGCACCTGGCTTGAGCTGTAACTGGAGAATCAAATAAAGAGGAATTGGAAACCTTCACTTGGACCCTACGTTAATCAGCAACATCCTAGGGTTGCACCCTGTTATGGTGACCAGCATGTGTAAATCCACAACACTTACTAAGTTAAATAAAATCACTAATCAAATCTTTGTCCTCCTCATGTGACTAGAAGCCATGCTGAATTTAAGGCCACCTGTTTTTCTAGAGAGCCAAAAGATAAGCTTTTCTTTGCATTGCCAATCACTCAAGTCACTCACAGAGAAGAGTTAACTGATACCTTCAGTCCAACCAAAGATAACAGCAGACTCTGCATTCCCTTGGTCAGCTCCAGCAAAAGATTGCTGTAACAGTTCTCCAAAGGACTGTGAACTAGATCCTGAACCTAAAGACAGCAAGAAATACATTAGTTCAGTGAAAATATTTATGCAATAGTTTTACACTTTTAAAAATACTGATATACATGGTTCAGCTTATAAAGAAAATTAATGTAGACATCTGGAGTTTGCAGTTCATGTCTGAAAACTACATGAAGGTAATTATAGTTATTATTACATAGGTCAAAAATAAAGCTAGGCAATTCAGCTCCCCACATTTATCCCACCAGCTTAATCCAACAATGTAAATTACCAACAGCTTTGGTAATTACCAGGCGCTTGTCTTTTTCTTGCACTATGAGAATACTTTCTCCAGCACTGTCAATACCAGCTCGACCAGCTCTGCCAATCATTTGCTTATACTGGTTCTTCTTCAGGAAGTCACTAGCAACATAAGGAGCTCTCAGAATCACCCTGGAAAGAAGTCTTTAGTAAGTTATGCTTCATATTATTAAAGCAGCAATAAAATTTTACAGATGTGTCCTTTGGATATGCCTCTCGCTTAGTAAATAAGATAAAAACCAAACACACCTGTTTGAAAACGTGTAAATCAACAGAAAAACATGTAACAATTTGAGGTTTATTGAATGATAAGCCATGTTAGTTACATCTTGCAGAGCCTTTGGAAGTAACTAGCCTTTACATCTACTCAAAGGCCTGCGTTTAAGACTGAAAATCACTGAGATATAAAATAAATCCCACTAAAACACATAAGCAACACTGACTATACATCAGACAAATGTTGTCTTTCTGGAAGCACTAAGAAATGGGGTTTTTTCTCCCCTCAGATGCATTATTCAAACATACATGCACAGAAAACTGGATTCTTAGCAAATAGTCTTCATGCGGAATATGACAGCCATATCATCAGCATTTGTGCAATAAAAGCCAAAACGTTTTTGAGTTAAAAGGTATTCAAACTATATCTCCTTAGAAATGATGTATTTTACAATTTAAACACTGTTGTTAGGACAACAGCTAAACAAACCACCATTAATTTCTTATTTTTCTGGATGAAGTTACTAAAATTCAAAGCATTTCCTCAGTTTATTTACATTTCCTTAATCCATTCAGATAAACGTTCTCCTACTCTGCCTTCTGAGGGACTTTGTACTGGTTCACATTTTCTACATAAAACCTTTGCAGTCTTAACTGTGTCCCAAGTTGAACACAAAACCCCTTACACTTCCAATCTGATAGTAGAAGCAGAAACCTACTTTAAACAGTACCAATGCTTCCAACTTGAAGTATAGTACTTTTTTACAAAGCAGAAATTAACAGAACAGTGAAACACATTTCAGTTACTAACCGTCTAGCTGGCAGGTTCACTCCAGCAGCTAAAGTCACTGTGCAAGCAATTAGACACAGGACACCTGCAGAATAGGCTTCCTCTATGCTTTTTCTTTCATCATTTGTAAGGCCACTATGGTGATAGGCCACACCAAAAGGGATCGTTTGCTTCAGAACAGGACAGATACTTCCATTTCCAATACTCTTTAGGTTCTTGATAAGATCTTGTTTCTCTTTCTCCCTGAAAACTCTAAATTCTCTTGGAGGAAAAAAAGCATTACTTCATACTTTGAATAACTGTTAACTACTTTGAAAAAAATCAAGACAGACATGCTTAATATTTCTGTTGATTCCTATAACTAGACCTCTGAGGTTGGAGAAACAGCCCTGGTAAATTTAGAAATAGCAGCATCCAAGAGACTAAAGTTGCATTTCGTGCTTCTAAGCACATGTACAGAAGGGATCAAATACTGACTAGGTGTGGGTATCGAGTGCATTGAAAAATAGAAAGGGGGCAAATATCAGCTTGTAGTGAAGATTATAGATACATCAAAAATAGTTTCAACTGTGATAGCAAGGGATGGATTTTTCTATATTTCTTAATATATTTTCTTTCTATATACAATGTAACTTTGCCAGACTGTTAGGAGTGTATCAAATCACACTTAAATGAAAGGAAACATAAGTCTTACTCTCTTTTCCTTATTAACTAAACATGGTTTGGAACTCACAACTTACATTTGCAAACTAGGTATGCAACAGAGATACTCAGTCAAGCAGTAACATACATGGCAAAACATTAGGCTATAGAGAAAACATTTGTTCACTAAGCTTGCAGAGATCAGCCCCAAAGAAGCCTTGAATAGCTTCCCACAATTTATGCATATACTAACTTTACATGATTCCATATTCTAAGTATTTACTTCTGATCACCAGGGAAAGTCACTTATGAATGAGTGAAGATGAATCATAAATTCCGAACAATTATTCCAGGTATAATAAAAAAAAAAAAAAAGTCATAACAGTAACTTACTTGTTGAGGTACTTGCACACCATTGAAGCCACATTTTCACAGTTCTTTTTAGTAGGACAAAAGATTAAGCAGGAATATTTAGGAATAACCTCAGTAACCAGTGCAATGATGTGGTCAGGATCTGCTTTCTCCAGATTACTGGAATACTATCATAAACACCCATTAACAAACATTTACTATTAAAACTTCGAGATTAAGTCTTAAACTGAGTAAGCATTCACTACTTTCTCTCAGCCTTCACTAGAGCACTCCTATTTGCTTTAACATGACATAACGGCAAGTAGCTGTAGGATAAGCTTTTGCCTCAGTCCCTAATTTGCAAAAGTTTATTACCACATACGGTTTGAACTGAGGGATACATGGATTTAAGAACTGAATGGTTTGCTTTTTCCTCTTAGTACTTCAATTTCTTTCAGTGAAACCATACTGTTGTCACCTGTGCAGTCTACTATAACTCACATTTTTCTTTCTAAATGTTGAAATGAATCCCTATGAGGCATTAATAAGATGACAACAGACAAAAAGATGCCTTCTTTTAGTATCATTTAAGAGTCATCAAGTGTTGAGAAAATCTACTGAAAAACAAAAAGCACCAGGTATCTGGAATACTCAAATCCATTGCTCTTTGCACATCAAACCACTGAAGAAACCACTACCTTAAAAGCAGTGAAAAAGTTAAAATGAAGTTAAACATTTGGTATTTTCAAGGGCTTTTTCTTCCCCAAAGCCTATGATTTTCTCTCTCATAGGTATTACAAATGAACTATCATGTTTAAGTAATTGCTTTGGTAAAAGTACTGTAAACAAATCAGTGTAAAATAAAATATTTCTTCACAAACTATAAGCACTTCTGTTCTACCTTAAAATTAAGGAAATGTGAAAAAGTAAAGCCATTTTCTGTTTTGCTGTCCACTGCATAAATGGTGTCTCGTATCTTTACATACTCCTTCAGTTCCACCTACGGACATAAAAGCCATAAGCAGAAACTTCAGTTAAATTACCAGTTGTTCTCTAAAGATGAAGCTATTACAGATGTACAGCTAATGCTTTTTTCTAAGCATCACATTTCACATACATACATACTTGCTCACACACAAGTGCACACTCCTCTCTAAGAATGTCTTAATTGTTTTTATCATATGTGTCAAGAAAATCTCCAATTCTAATGAAAAACATGACAAACGTATCCCATAAAATACTCATAAATCATTGCCATGACAGCATTCAAGCACCAGTGGTTCAAATCATATGTATGTCAAATGAATTGTAATAACTTATCACAGTAGCTGCAATTTAGAAACTAGTGTAGTTAAAATAACACAAAGGGCAGTCCACAGGTATTTGGATTTTTGTGTTTACAAGTGCATAGTGCTATTTATTATAGTGGTAGAATTGCACATAGTAGCAGGCATTATATTACGTTACACCATGAAATTAGGCACAAAAGCCATGATACAACCCTGAACAGATTTGCTATAATTCTATAACATTTGCCAAATATCTTTCCTACTAGTTGATGGTATCTTGTATACAGACCGGTCTAAAATTATTAGTATAGTACTCCGCTTGCAGGAACTTCTGCAGGTCTCCAACATTATTTAAAGTTGCACTCATTCCAATGATTTGCGTATTTTCTGTAAAACAAAGTCAACATGAATTTACTGCCATGTTTACAATTTTTAACACTTCCTCTCAGAATTTATTTCATAAGCCTGCTTCTTCATTGTTAGTCTTTTTAAATGCCAAAGTGACAGGTTTGAAGCGGGTACAGCTTATTGCTTGATATGTAAACATAAAAAAGGAATTCTTCTCTGTAGAAGAATTTAATTGGAATGGCTAAGGGCCTCCTACGAAGGAATGGAAGACATTTGGATTTCTCAGAGAAGTATCAGAAAGGGTTCAAAAACACCCAGCCCACTGCTACAGGGTAAACCGACTCTAACACTTCAATGAGTAAGCACTGTTACTGGGAGTCACACCATGCTTTTCAAAACTGGCCAGAATCCAGAAAAATCCAGAAAGCAAAAGTACAACTTCCCTCTAGAGAAGGTGCAATCACTACAATATTTCAGTAACATTAACTGCAGCCTTCACTTACTGCTAGTATAAAGAATTTTCGCAAGAGTAATTTCCAGTGTTGCCCCACGACTTCCCTCGCCAAGCATATGCAACTGCACAGAAGGGAAAAAGAGTGAAAATATTACTGAATTAGGAGTATTTCTACAAACCATCCTTTACCAGTCCTAAGCAATTATTACAGCAATGTCTTTGTTGGACTTCCTCATGATATCCTTCTGTTAAATTTTGACTGCTAAGCTCCTGCAGGAATTATGGCCTCAATGAAACAACATTGAAGAATCAAGGAAAAAAGAGAGCCAAGAGCAATATATTTAACAAGATTTATCTTTCATGTAGCTAGACCATAACTGACACACAAACAGTTAATGCCTGACAGTAAAGTCAGTGCAGAGATCTTTGTATTCATCAGCCTATTTTTAAACCAATTGAAAACAAACTATATTTTAAGCAACACCAATAGTGGAAATTAATACATGAAAATGTCTCGTAGTCAGCTACAACCAGAAAAAGCAGAAATTATTGCTTAAGACTTCTTCTGTTTAGACACTACCATGTTAAAGTAAGGTAGGGCAGCTTACGGCTATTCCATGAAATAAACGCCCCTGTTAGGTGTTACACACACTCCAACCTCACAACTAACCCTTAGCAGCACAACTCAGTCACCCTAATAAAAAGCAGGATGAGGGGCAATTCTCACAGTCAAATGTTACTTAATATTTTTCTTTTTTAACGTTTCATTTAGCCATTATTAATAACAGACAAAAAGTCTCATGGTTCCAAATTTAGGACTTGAATTTTGGGATTCATAAAATACAATCCATGTGATAAAAATTATTTCTTTATTTTTTTCTAATCCATTAGACATGTCTAACTGATAAGTGGTTACTAAGTAATTCACCATCAACCACTAATACAGTAGCTCTCCTACTACACAATCTATTGCCCCAATATAGCAATCAATATTTCAGTTAAAGAAAACTAACATTCAATATCATAAAGTTATGTACCAATACAGTAACTAAGTAGTAATAATTTAATAATGCACACTTAAAGCAAAAACAAGTATCAAAAACCTGCTCTTTGCTAAAAATTGCATATATGGATATAAAAAGTTGTGTATTACAAATTCAATTAAATCTTGTAGCATACCTCATCTACTACAACCAGACCAAGGTCACCAATTCTTTCTGTTTCAATCAAGGAATTCACTAGAGCATGTCCTTTTTCTATAGTAGCAATATAAAGAGACTTTTTTATCCTTCTCTTGATTGGCGGAAATCTTCCCTTACTTCCTGCATATTCTTCAACCAGGAAACCCAATTCTATCCCAAAGCTTGATAAAGCCTTAATCTGTAAAAAAAACAGGGATCAAATAGAGAACAAACACTCATTTTGGATTTCAGAGCTGCCTCAAGAACTCAACACTCATATAAATGACCCACACCACAAACAACTGTTTGAATTAGTGGAAACATTAACTATGACCATGTTTTCCAATTGCAAAGCTGAAGAGTGTAGAAATAGCTAGTGTAGAGCTAGCTTAGGTTTTAGAGAACATCTGTTCTCTAAAATTCACTTTCTCTCTCTCTATAAAAAAAAATCAGTTTTATTTCAAAGCTATTTCTTTAGTAAGACTGGCAGTACAGATCTAAGACTACAGAACTATCCATGATACTGCAAAAAAAGCTACTATTTCAGAATTTAGCATGTTTTATAACTCAGTATAACTCAGTATTTCCATCTCATAATTTCAGCCTGCTTTACTACAAAATTATTAACCCTCAGAACAGCATTTATGAGAGAGGTCTGAGTGACCTATCTATTCCCACTATCTATTCCTACCATCTATTTATGAAAATCATGGACTTTGGCAACATTTGCGTTAAAATCAACCGAGTAATAAGGCATATCAGAAAAGATAAGCAGTATCAGACACATGGTATGCAGACCTTTTCTTGGACAATGGCAACATATGGCAGGATCATCAGAACATCTTTCTGCCTACAGAGTAATTCTTGGAGAATTATTATTTCAGCTACAAGTGTTTTTCCACCACTGGTCGGCAGCGAGTATATTAAATTCTTTCTTTGCTGTAGAGATTCTAATGTTAAGCAATCATGCTGCCATTCTGCAAAATTAAAAAACAGAATTATTAGCAACCCTTATGGGCAGGTTTATCAATATCAAAACGCCTATGTTTCACATAGAATACTTCAAATCTAGTGTTTGAGATTTTTTTTTTTAATAAACCACTAAAAAGCTTTCAGAGATCGAGCTTCCCTAAGTATGCTATAAACTATATCAACCTTCCGCACCCACCAAAAAAAAAACTACTTCATAAAACAAAACAATCATTTTCCAAACCGGTTTACATTAAATATAATCTTAACTTAAACACGTTTACAGTGTAATAGATAAAATGGGAAACACTTTACTAGCAACTTTTTCTCTGAACAAACAATTAGTTACACTACCATAAAGTGTTTCGATTCCTCGAAACTGTCTGAGTAGATCTTTAACTTTACTAGGTAATCCATAAAAGGGGCCTATATCAACAGAAGAAGATTCAATAGTTTTACTAGCAACAAAAATCTCCTCTATTAAAACAGCTTCTTTAAGCTGCTTGGTCTTAGAGACCTGCAGAGTCTGGGCTTTGGCATTTCCAGTCATAGCACTTTTCAGATGGTCTTTAAGACTTTCAGTTTTAAGTAAATCACATTTGGAGTCTGAGGAAAAGTCAGTAGTTCTGTTCTCGTGTTCAGCATCAGGACATAAAAATGATGGACTCCTGACTTTGTCTGAGGAAGAACTTGTGCATTCAACCCTCCTATCTGTGCCTGCATACATTCTAGAACCAGAAGAAAGTTCATCCATTTTCTCAAAATACAAAAGTTGTGATGATGGCAATTCATCAAAAACAGATTCACTTGATTCTGGACAGATATCCACATGGTCCTTTTCATTCATTTGGAAACCATGCTCTTCCTCAGTTTCTGAGGTAATAATGTTATTTTGTTTCTTCTGGTGAATTCCTGGCTGAAGATTCCCAGGTATGTCTTTAGCTGCTGTAACATCCATATTCTCATCCTGCAGGTATTTGTGCTCCGCATCATCCATTTGAGCCAGCAAAGAATCCTTTCCATAAAAGCTTTCCATGTCATAGTCACCGAACAGATCATCTTCACTATCGTTACTGCACTGCAAAAGCATAACAAGTATTACAACTCCAAAGTAAGACCAGAGAAGGCGGTGCAACGTGTACAGCATACGCATCAGATCATAGAATGGTTTGGGTTGGAAGGGACCTTGAAAGCCCATCTAATTTTCAACACCCCTGTGGCAGAGACACCTCCCATCAGATCACCACTGCTCAAGGCCTCATCCAAACCTGACTTTGAAACACCTCCAGGTGATGGGGCAGCCACGGCTTTCCCTGGGCAACCTGTGCCAGTGCCTCATCCACCCTCATCGTGAAGAGATTTCTCCCCAGTATCTAATCCAAATCTTGCTCCTTCCAACTTGAAAGCCATTCCCCCTTGTCCTATCCCTACATGCCTTTGAAAACATCCCTCCCCAGCTTTTCTGTAGCCCCTTCAAGTACTGGAAGGTCACTATAAAGTCTCCCTGGAGCATCTGTTCTTCAGGCTGAACAGCCCCAACTCTCTGCCTGTCCTCACAGCAGAAGTGCTCCAGCCCTCAGATCATCTTCATGGCCTTCTCTAGACCCATTCCAACAGATCCTTGGCTATTATTTCCTAATAGCCAATCTAAACCTCCTCTGGTGCAATGAAGCCATGGAACAGTCCTCCTTGTTTCTAGCATTTACCTTCCTGTGGATTTTATCATGCTTTCGAATTTATGCATAACTTACGTTATACTTCCTGAAGCAAAAGAAAATTTTAACACCGTTAAATTCCTTTGGAAAGATGGACATTTAGGACTAAATTAAAGACGCTAGTCGAGAGAGAAAAACCTAGTTTGACTCGTAAAGAAACACAGGCTTTAACCTAGAGAAACCAAGCCTACAAGCGGATCCTGTTTATGCCCGCGGAATCACGCGTCAGTGACGATGATTCGACTCCGTTCAAGCCCTCACCCGCCCGCCCCCGCCCCACATCCCCGTACCGGCGCCTCCGCCGCGCCGGCCCCGCTCGGCCTCTTGGATTCTACAGGCGAGGCGGCGGCACTGGGCTGCGCCAGGGTGACGGTGCGGCTCCGCTTGCGGGCAGAGCCGTGGTGGCTCTTCCTCCGCACAGCGAGGCCAGGCGAGGCCATGCCCCGGCTCCGGGGCCGCGCTCGGGGACCGGCACCGCGCTCGGGGGCGGGGCCGGAGGGACGCGCCAATGGGGTGAAAGGAGCCGTCGAGCGACGGCCAATCGACTTTGCCGAGTGGGGCGCGGCGCTATCTCATTGGCTAGATGGCCGTGTTTGTGCGGGCGAGGGCCAGTGGCGGCCGGAAGGAAGGGTCACGTGGGGCGGAAGTGGTACTGTTCGTGGGCACTGCTCTGCGCAGGGCCGAGATGGAGCGGTGCGGAGACGGCCACGGCTGCGTAGGAGGGCCGTGAGGAGGGTGGGGCTCAGCGGCTCGCGCCGATGAGGGAAGGGAACGGGATGGCGCAGCGGCAATCGCCTTGTCCGAGTGTGGCGGGGCGTCGCCCTATTGGCCAGTAGGAGGGCGGGGCCAGCGCCTGCGGCTGCCGGAAGGAAGGGTCACGTGGGCGGAAGCGGCGTAGATGGCAGGGGCTGCGCAGGACGCGATGGCGGTGATGGTGGCGGCGGTGGAGATGCGGCCTTGGCGGCGGCTGCTGCCCAGTGCGTTCCTCTTTCTTCCTCGTTTTTCCTCTGGGCGGTGGTTGTGGGGGCGATCCCGGCCCCTCCCACGCTAACCCTGTTGCTTTTGCCATTGCAGCGGCGCTGTGGGCGCGGCCGCGCCGCTGGCAGCACGAACGGGAGCCCGTCCGGTCCGACCAGGTGAGGCTCCGTGCTCCCTGCCCGTCCTCAGTTGCCAGGAGGGGCTGTGGCCAGGCAGCAGACGTCGAAATCCTCGTGTTCGGTTACTTAGTGTGTCGTAGAGCGGGAGCCCGGCGCTGAGGAAAGGCACCAGGTGTTGGTGTGCTGGTCGTATTATCTCTATTTCAATAACATAACTGTGGTCACTTAAAGTAGCTGTCTCGAGAGCTCAGAGCTGGGACAAAATTTTGTCAGCGCTGATTTCTGGTCTGGGTAGACCTTATAGCAGCCTTCCAGTATTTAAAAAGGAGCTGAAGAGGGGATCTCTACCAGAGAAGGTTAGGATGAGTTGTAAGAGTTCTAAGCTGGAAGAGGGCAGACTGGGATTAGATATTAAGAAGAAATGCTTTCCTGTGAGGGTGGTGAGGCACTGGCAAAGTTTGTGCAGAGAAGTCATGGATGCTCCATCCGTGGAGGTGTTCAAGGCCAGGTTGGATGAAGCTTTGAGCAGGCTTGTCCAGTGGGAGGTGTCCCTGCCCATGGCATGAGGGTTGGAACTGGATGATCTTTAAGGTCCCTTCCAACCCAAACCATTCCATGATTTTTTATATATATATATATATATATATATATATATATGAAGAAAAAACTTCAGGGAACAGACTAGATGTAGTTGTTATGTCATAAAAAATGTGGAGTTGCCAGTAAAACTTTTCAAAGTATTTTTTCTCTGCAAACATGAAATTTCTCCTTCCATTTATGTCTTGCAAGGATTTGGTGGTGGGTATATTCTAAAGTGTTTCAGGCTTGGGAGATATTTGAGAATCTGTGGTAAAAAGTGTGTGAGCAGACAGGAGCTCTCCTAAGCCACCTGCTTTGAAATTGTTTTCAAAGAATTCTCTTGAAACTTGTCAGACAGAACTACCTTACAACCAGTATCTGTAGGTTCTGCCTAAGGGTGTAAGCACTATCTTACTGATTACTTGATTTGTTACATTATCATTGTTACTATGATATAAAAAGTTGTGCAGCTGTGAGAAGTCATTTTTAGATGACAAAGATACCAATCCATATATTAGAGAAGTAGAGATAAGAATGTTCTTGAAAAGCTTCAGCAATGCAGCAAGTACTTCTTTGGGTTTCAAGGCAAGCTTTGCCCAAAGTATAAAATAATGAGCGTTACTGATTTTGTTGTGAAGCTCATAGACGTTAATAACTTCCTAATTTCAGCCAATACAAATGGAGAACCCCTATAAAGAGCCTCCGAAAAGGTGTGTTTTATGTGGAATAAATGTGGACTACAAGAATGTGCAGGTGAGTTTGTTGAAACTTCCTGTCTTTAGGTGAAGGTAACTGGATTACCATTTTTTATATTATTTTACATTTATTAAAGTGCATAGGAAGCCCACATGGTTTTAAAAAAATATGAAAAACTCACGTGTAAGGGTCTAAAACTTGAGTAATAATCTGTGTGCAGATAAGTGTCAAATAATGTGGTTGTGAGAAACCGTCCTGTGTGCAGTGTTACAACTTCTGTTATTTACAAATCAAATTCCCAATTCTAATTCTGCTGTCATATAGCTTAAATGTAATGGTATATACAGTAGTCTCTAACTCCAGGCTATACTCTTTCTTGTCTCTAAGGAGAACTGAGTTTTGCAAAACCATATCAAATAATAAAAAGTAGAGTGTAAGTAGTAACGTAAACTGAATCTAGAAGTTCTTAAACTGACTTTGGATTTCTTAATTTTAAATAGCTTCTGTCCCAGTTTGTTTCTCCGCATACTGGTTGCATTTATGGCAGGCACATAACAGGTATGTGAAGCATTAAATAATAACTGCTTAGTGTCAATATTCTTGTGAGCTGAAGTAACTGTGTATCAGCCATCATTCCAAAAGGAGCTACTACCAACTGTGTATCTTTTGTTAACAGTATTCCTCTGACTTAGTAACCTTCATCAAGGAAAAAAACTATCCCTTAATGATAGCTTTTTAGTATTTCAGTTAGTATAAGCACGCATGCGTTTTTCTAGGAAGACTTAGACAAAGCTAGATGGAATTGGCAATATCATCACCTCACTTTAAGCTAATGGTTTGGTTGTTAAGATTGAAAATAGTTTCTCTTTAGGCTTGTGCAACAAGAAGCAGAAGGAAGTTACAAAAGCCATTAAAAGAGCTCATATATTTGGTAAGTGTAATTATACTCTCAAGTTTTGTAAGCCAAGCCTACATTTTATTTAAAAAATGTCGTCTTGTCTTTTTACAGGATTTATGCCGGTTATGTATAAGAACCCATCGTTTCTCACAGACCCCAAGATATGCAATGTCAAGTATCCAGAGTAATATACTGTGAAGAAATAAACAATAAAACTATTGTGTTTATATTCTTGTTTAGCTATCATAATTCATCACTGAAGTGTGCGTGTCAGTTGCTTTTTTATGAAGTGTCACGTCTCTAAAATTGCCTGAATGAAGTATAAAAGATGAGAGCAATAGTAGAAATTGACAGCTGCATGGGTCACTTCCTCTGCTACCAGATCTTGCTAAAGTTCAAGTGGCTTTTTTTTCTGTTGCTGGATTGGAAGGGGAGAAATAAACAACTACTGGATAGCTAATGATAAATTATTTAAATTGTATTTATGTAGACAGCTAATTCTGTTAAGCTAGTACTGCTTCAACAGCAGCATAAGGTTTTATTACCCTGAGGCAGTATGTGACATGTCTGTATGGCCACTAACATCCCACCAGCATAATCTTGGAACACTGAGAGAGAATACTAATATAACTCTGGGAGGCAAAATGAGGGAATGTGATCTGGACTTATCTCTATGCCAAACGCGATTCATGCATGGGGAGGAGGGGAACAAAAATGGTGTTAAAAAAAATGCAGTTACTTTCATCCCTGCAGTGCTATAAATTGAAATGTCACTTGAATATGCTGGCAATAGCTTTTGGTGCAGAGTCATCTTGACAAGTCATTAACAGATCAGAAAGTAGGGGAGTGTGAGTATTCATTTGTGTCTCTATTTTTTTCCAACACATCCTCATCTGTTTCAGTGCTACTCGGCGTAAGCTTCCTTTCCTGATCACTGCCCTCTTGATCTTGAAGTAATTTTTGGTGAAGCTGCAGTGATCTGGATTTCTTGAATGACTTTGATCCTATCGTAGTCTCTCTGACCTTACGCTTGGTTAGGTGTCTTGTCTTGGTGAAGTCTCTTTCCTCCACCATGAGAGTCAGTTTGTCCATGACATTAATATTATGGTCAATGTTACAGCAGTTCTTGGAGATCTGTTGGCCTTTGAAGGAAACAATGCATGTCTGAAATCCAGAATTGGGGAAAAATGTTTGCAGCGCCTGACAAAGGAAAACATTCTCCTTTGGCTCTCCTGGGTAGTCTCTCTCTGTTCCTGAAAAAGAAAGTGAGACTTGCAGTTACTCTGGTACAATTCTACCATTGCTTCTTCGATTGCCTTAAGTTCTGAAGTGTTTTGTGCTTCTGCCAATTGAATAAAATTCAGAAGTCCTTTCACTATGACTGGCATTGCATTTATTTAACTTACCTGAACAAATTTGTTGCTTTTTCCTCTTTATTTCTTCTTTTAATTGGCTCACCTCTGCTAAGAGTTTCTCCACAGATCGTTCACTGACTTCTACTGTAGAGCTTATCTTCTGCAAGGAAAAGAGCATTTGATGGAATTGGTAGTATTCACAGAAGCTGACTTTAACTTTGCTGCAAAATCCTTGAAGGTACTCATGACTTTAAAAACTGGACCCAAAAGTGTTAGAAAGCTTCAATAATAATTTGAGGTGGATTTTAGAGATAAATTTAACCTTGTGTTGAATGCAGTGTGAGACGTTTCATTTGCTTCCAGCTAAGCAAAGGAGTTTTAACAAACTACAGATAATACTCATTTGAAATAATCCTCTTGTAAGAATTGTTGTTAGTGGACTTGGATTTATCAGTAAATTTTTGTTCAAATGGAAACCTTATGTGTTTGACTTTGAGAACTGACTGTACAGCTACCAACTAACTGCAAGTCCCTCATCTTCCAAGACACAGCTTTTTCTTATTTAGTGCAAGACAGTATACCCTTTGCTTGACCTGAGTCTTGTAGTACTGCTGAAAATAATGGCAGGTATGCCCAACTTGCCTTCAGTTCCTCTTGCAAGGTGGCATACATCTCGTTTATCTTCTGAACCTCTTTTAAGGATCCATCTTCATAAAAGAATTCTGACCTGTGGATAAAGAATGTAATTATATAATTGCAAGGTAATGATCCTAGTGCTTACTTAGTAGGAATTATAGTGAAGAAAGAAGCATTTTGAGCTTCAACAGGACGTGCCCATGAGGCAGACAGTTGCTCTCAATGGAAAGTATGGGACTGAATTAATTTCCAGGTACCTTGAGAAGGTAAATAACTGCAAGAAACAGTCAGCGAGCAGGGTATGACTGTAACATTTGTGAAAGCACTTAAATACTTCTATAGAAAGGTAACTACTTATCTTAAAACTATAGTGGCTGGTTAATATGGCATTTCCTGTACCTGTGTTGTCTCACTGCTCTCACAAAAACAGAAGATACGCAGGAACCAGACACTGTTTTGTAACCTTGCTGTTCTGCCATACCCAAGTTGGTAACCACCAAAGGAACTTTCTGGAAGAGACTTAAAAAGCAGAAGTATGAACGTATGATTAATTAACGTCCAAAGGCCTCTCTTTGATAAATATCCTTGACGATTAAGCATCCCAGATGAAGGTTTACAGTGCAGTTAGTTCTTGCTAAGTATATAATCACACAGATGACTGCTTATGGCTAAAGGCTAACTACAAGAGCAGCAAGACTGAGCAATGCCTGTAGTTCTCACCTGTTTCTGGGTATGAGTTGCATGATAATGCAACAATTGCTTCTTAAGGCTAACCTGTGAGCAGCTTGTCTCTGAGGATAGCTGGAAGTTACAACCCATGTAAGTATTTCAATAATACGTGAAGATGAACACCATACATAGCTGAAGTCCTATACGCAAAAACAAATCAATCAAGAACAACTGATGTGCATAAATGAAATGACAGGGTTCTGTATGTTGACATTGGCACTACTGGTAGTTACAAAGGCAAATCCCTGAACAGAACTCCAGGGGAGATTTCAACTGGACTCTATAAATATAAGGAATATACTTTTTTAATGTGTAAGTTTCAAGGGTAAAATTAACAGTGTTAGTAGTGCAGTTGCAACAAAGCAGAAATGATTGCTGTACAACTGCTTTAATCAAGCTAGAGAACAAACCAATTACCCTTCTTGGGGCCGATGCAAGGCGTGCTCCAGTCTGTAAGTCGAACAGCTTTCTGTCATCACGCTAGATGTTAGTAAAAGGAATACAAGGCCTTGATTTGATAAGTGTGACTGTAAATTCTTATGAAGAAGTCGTTCCCGGAAAGTCATAATCTGGTCTGTGTTACGTCTGAATTTGTACCATCCTATTACATTCTGCAGGCAGAAAAACATTTGTTACTCCTGTTGAATCATGTCCCTGTGAGTCATATTGAAGTTAGAGGATTCAGTACAAAATTATAAATCTGAATTGTTCAGCAATGTGTATGAATTCAAACAGTTAACTTGAAACCCTTAAAACATCCAAGCCTAATTCCAGGATGACAACTTCTCTCTTTCTTTCAAACCCATCTGTTGAACTGGTCTGTTCTCGAGGCTTGTGCTGAAACTCTGCAAACCTGGCTCTGCTGTTTTGCTATTTGTCTCTTTACAGCTCCTACTTTCCCCTTGTGAACTTTTCCTCTGTGATGACTGTAAATTTCTCTGGTCAGGCGGCACTTAACCACTTGAGTGGACTGACCTCAACTGATCTTAAGCTAGAAATCAGAGTTCATATGGGATATTTGAGCTGTTCACTTGAGAAATTAATAAGAAAAAATAAAGTGACATATATGTAGGCAAACCCTAGCCAAAGAAAACCTAAACAGGTACTGTTTTTTCAGGGGGAAGCGATGCAGCTGCTTTGATGAACTGTGTGAGGGACTATGTGTAAGATTTGAAAAGAGAAGGGAAAAAAAAACCCAAACCCTTGATATAACAGCTATCCAGAACACCCCTCAAAGTGAGCCCCTTGGTGTGGTTTATGTTTGAAAATAAAATACCTTCTTGCAGCCTGACAGTATTTTCTTCAGGGCGAGTTCATTTAGTTCTCCTGCAGAATTATAAAAGCTAGAAGAAAATTAGGACAATTAGAGAGAAAAAAAAAATGCTACTGTAGAAGTAATTATTCCCTAGTGTTCTGACAATCATCTTGCTTTATGCTTACCAGGTGGAACAAAAGCTATTAGAGATATGCTTACACAGCCTGTGTGCCAGGACAGTGCAGTTAACTTCATCACTTAAAGAGCTATAGAGATGGTCTTGTACAGCCCAGATGCTATGCTGACATCAGTGCTACTGGGACAAGTGTTACAGGTAGCATATGTGTTCTCTCAACTATGAAATAGTAAGAGGTCTTCAATTTCATATGAAATTCCTTTCTAAAAACATCTAGGTTTATTAACTTCCAGAAAGATTTGAGAGGGAAGCATGTTGATTCACCCCTTACAGGGGTGTAAATCTGCATATCTACGGTGGCACTCTAAATATTAGTCCTTGAAACTACTCCTATTTGGGGGGGGGGGCTATCAAGTGTTTCTTTTTCTGACCTTCTTAGAAGTCTTTTTTTTTTTTCCTTGAGGGTGAGGGGCTGGGATGTATGCTTTTAGAAAGGCAATGCTTGTTTTTCAGTAGGTTGACATTTTCCTGTAGTTTATATGGTACCACAGCTTACTAGATGGTGCAGTATCTCATATCTCTATTCCTATTATGTATGGAAAACACCAAAAAAGACAAAAAGCACCACAAGAGGAATTAAAGAAAAGGCATTATCCTTCTGTAATTCCAAAGGATTGATATAGCATCTTGAGTTACAGCTGGGTGACCTCAGTAATGTATTAGAAGTTTAACTCTTGCAAAGTTCAAGTTAGGGTTAGTTTTCACTTTTTCATATCTGCTTGCTTAAAATTCTTACCTGAACAACTGATAGCATGGAATGTGCTTCTGTATATCTGCAAAGAGAAGATAATATTACTCTGGGTTCATCAGTTCAAGATGCATATTCTTCTGTACACTATGATCAGAATTAAAGTGGTAGAAGAACAAAGAAAGAATTCTATATAATTTCTTATAATAAAATGCATTAACTTTTAATGAAATAAGTTTAAGAAACATTTTTTTAAATATTCTAATTAATTTTTAAAATGTAAAGTGAACCACTTATATAAACTGGTTTTTATACATTTTCTCTTCTGTCAAGTGAAAAATCAAATCAGGCACTTTCCCTCCCTTCAGTCAAATGCACAAGCAGTAAGTAATATGAACAGTTTCCCTTGTGTTACTCTGCAGAAAAGCATGGGTGCTGCTAGTAAGAAAGATGAGGATGGAGAACAAAAACCTACAGGGTAGATGATGAGAACTGGAAGACTTACTACCAGAAAAAAAATGGTCGGTGATCTAATAGCATTCTAAATAATTTACTTTACCTATGTTTGCCACTACTTTCATTTTCACAAGTTAACTAAAAACCCTCAAACTTTAGAGCAACTAACTCTGCCTATGAGAACGTGATGACAAGACACTTTTGGTTCAGCCCCGAGACTCAGTGGTGGAAGAAAGCGTTACACCTTAATTGTATCCTAGAGTAAGAATATGGGATGCAAATTCCCCCTACTATATCTTCAGGAAAATTGGTAAGGCGGCACGTACTGTTTTAATTTCTCATCTTTCTTTTTGAATAACTGCATTTTAAAAGAATGGAGTTAGAAGTGTGTGTGCAAGCATATGTATGTTTTTGTTAAGGGCTAGTATAAAACACCCACTCCAATCCCACGAAGGCTATAAAGAAAAATATATCTGGCATCTGCTCAATGAAATACCCAAATAGTTTGCAGCCTTTGCACCCTGTACTTTATAAGCTCCAATATATGTAATACATGCTAACACATTAAAGTTCATTTCACTGAAAGAGGACAAGTATTTCTAGAGCATCTCTAGTCCAGGAGAGTTCGTGACATGGCTGAGACAAAGGAGTCTTAAGCCCCAAATGACCTTTAGTGTGACAAGATATTTGGCAAACAGGAGATACTCAAGGAAATAACTACTATTTCTGTTAAATTATTTTATTTTCTACAGTTACATTTTTTTTCAGTTAAAATTACTAAAACCTTCCAGCTGTTCTTTTTACAGCAGCATGGACCTCAGGTTCTAGAAGCTTTGATCATGCTGTATGCTGTTGCATGCCCCTATTCAAAACTGCAAGCAGTTGCATACTGCCTGAAATGAAGGGCGATATTAAAAATGTGGAGAGACTAACCAATTGTATAAACAACTTCCACATCATCCATCTGTGAGTCTGTAATGCTGTTCTTGGCTTCGCCTTTCACATCTCCAAGGAGAAAACCTTCCTTTATAAGAGTAGGAAAAAATAAAAAAGTTAGCATCGAACAGGATTTTCTGTCTACTATTAGCAGTGAAAATGCTGTCTTCAGGAGAGAAGAAAGCTGTCAAAATTAACTGGGTTGTTTAAACTGTAGGTTCTTATTCATTTTTCAGCAGTCATCGGTTTTCTGTTCCTCGTGTTTTTACTCAGAAGTGAAGTTTGTCATAGAATGTCCCAGGTTGGAAGGGACCCACAAGGATCATCGAGTCCAACTCTTGTCCCTGCACAGGACAACCCCAACTTTCACACCATGTGTCTAAGGGCCTTGTCCAAATGCTTACTGAATGTTGTCAGGCTTGGTGCCATGGCTGCTTCCCTGGGGAGCTGTTCCTGTGCTCCACCACCCTTGGGGTGAAGAACCTTTTCCTAATATCCAGGCTAACCCTTCACTGGCACATCTTCCTGTGATTCCCTCAGGTCCTATCATTGGTCACCAGAGAGAAGTGATCAGTCCCTGCTCCTCCTTGTGAGGAAGCTGCAGACTGCGGTGAGGTCTCCCCTCAGTCACCTCCAGGTTGAACAGACCAAGTGACTTCAGCTGCTCCTCATGCTACTTCTCTTCTAAACCCTTCACCAACTTTGCGGTGTCCTCTGGACATTCCAATAGCTTTATATCCTTTTTATACTGAGGTGCCCCAAACTGCACACAGTACTCAAGGTGAGGCTGCTCCTTGTTTGTGGCTGTACACGTGAGGATTTGGCACTTGGTTATATGCGTTAGTGGTGGACTTGGCAGTGTGAGGTTCACAATTGTAGTTGATGATCTTAAAGGTCTTTTCTAATCTAAATAATTCCATGACTGTCCACCTCCAAAGCCCAACCAGTGTTACGGTCAGTCGTTGGCAGATAGGTGCTGCTGCTGCCACACCGGGCCCTCTGTGTCTTCCACACACATCTCGTCAGTTTAAAGAAGGCAAAACATAACTTCCATGCATGAAAATGAGCCCCCACCACAGTGGGGTGCAGTGAGGAGGGACAGAATCATAGAATTGCTAGGTTGGAAAATACCTTTGAGATGATGAAATCCAACCATACCTATCCACTACTAAATCATATCTCTAAATCATAAGCACTTCATCTACCCATACTTTAAATACCTCCAGGGATGGGGACCCAACCACCTCCATGGGCAGCCTCTGCCAGTGCCTGAGAACCCCTTCAATAAAGAAATGTTTCCTACGACACGCTCCTCAACCTCAATGTCCTTCTTGTAGTGAGGGGCCCAAAACTGAACACAGGATTCGAGGTGCCTCCCTGGGCAGCCTGTTCCAGTGCTTCACCACTCTTCTGGCAAAGAAATATTTCCTAATATCCAATCTAAACCTCCCTTGACACAACAAGGCCATTCCCTCTCGTCCTGTCGCCTGTTGCTTGGGAGAAGAAACCAGCATCCTCTTCACTACAACCTCCTTTCAGGCTGTTCTAGACAGTGATATGGTCTCCCCTCAGCCTCCTGTTCTCCAGGTTAAACCCCAGTTCCCTCAGCTGCTCCTCATAGCCCTTGTTCTCCAGCCTCTTCACCAGCTACATTCCCTTCTCTGGACACACTCCAGGACCTCAATGTCCTTCTTGTAGTGAGGAGCCCAAAACTGAATACAGGATTCGAGGTGTGGAAACTCTACCACCTCCCTGGGCAGCCTGTTCCAGTGCTTCACCACTATTTCGGTAAAGAATTTTTTCCTAATACATAATCTGAACTTCCCCTGGCGCAACGAGACCATTCCCTCTCATCCTATCACTTGCTGCTTGGGAGAAGAGACCAGCATCCTCTTCACTACAATCTCCTTTCAGGTAGTTGTACAAGAGCAAAAAGGTCTCCCCTCAGCCTCCTGTTCTCTAGGCTAAACCCCAGTTCCCTCAGCTGCTCCTCACAATCCTTGTTCTCCAGCCCCTCCACCAGCTTTATTCCCTTCTCTGGACGCGCTCTAGCCCCACAATGTCCTTTAGCGAGGGGCCCAGCATTGCACACAGCACAGCAGGCGCGTCCCCGCCATCTCCGGGCTCAGGCTCCAGCCGGCTCCGCAGTTTCCGCCCCCCCCCCCCAGCACGCGCGGCGGGTAGCAGCGCGCGCCCGGCGGCTGCGGGATACGCCCCTCCCTCCCCCCCCATCGCGGCACCCACCGTGTCCGAGTCGGTGCTGAGGTGCTGGAAGGCGAGGGCGCCGAAGACGAACCCCGAGAGCAGGGCTGAGGTGCTCTCGCCCTCCATGCCCTCGCACTGCCGGGCGCGGGCGCCCCCAGCGGCGCCGCCGGGAGCGCAGGGCGGGACCGCGGGGCTGGGAGAGAGAGCATCGCCCCCCGCGTCCCGAGCGGCTCGCACACCCGACCCTGAGCACCTCTGGAGGTGGGGGCTTCGCCGCCTCCCTGGGCGGCCGCACCACGGTCTTGGTGAAGAAATTATTCATAGATTCATAGAATGGTTTGCGTTGGAAAAGACCTTGAAGCCCATCCAGTTCCAACCCCTTGCCACGGGCAGGGACAGCCCACTAGACCAGGCCGCTCAAGGTCCCGTCCAACTTGGCCCTGAACACCTCCAGGGATGGAGCAGCCACAGCTTCCCTAAGCAACCTGTGCCAGTGCCTCACCACTCTCATCGTGAAGAGTTTCTCCCTAATGCCTAATCTAAACCTTTCCCTCCCCAATTTAAAGCCATTCACCCTCATCCTGCCTGGAAGAGAAGGACCTGGGGGTGTTGGTTGACAGCCAACAGAACATGAGCCAGCAGTGCCCAAGTGGCCAAGAAAGCCAATGGCACCTTGTCTTGTATCAGAGACAGCATGGCCAGCAGGTCCACGGAAGTGATTCTGCTCCAGTAGTTGGCACTGGTGGGGCTGCACCTTGAATACTGCGTTCAGTTCTGGGCCCCTCACTACAAGGAGCACATTGAGGTGCTGGAGCGTGTCCAGAGATGAGCAACAAAGCTGGTGGTGAAGGAGCTGGAGAAGAAGTCTTATGAGGAGCGGCTGAGGGAATTGGGGTTGTTGAGCCTGGAGAAGACTGAGAGGAGACCTTGTTGTTGCCTGCAACTGTCTGAAAGGAGGTTGTAGAGAGGTGTGTGCTGGCCTCTTCTCCCAAATGTCAGGTGATAGGACAAGTGGGAATGGCCTCAAGCTGTGCCAGGGGAGGTTCAGATTGGACATTAGGAAAAATTTTTTCACCAAAAGTGTTATTAGGCACTGGCAGAGGTTGCCCAGGGTGGTGGTTGAGTCTCCATCCCTGGAGGTATTTAAAAGACAAGAAGATGAGGTGCTTAAGGATATTATTTAGTGGCAGATAGGTATGGTTGGAACTTGACGATCTCAGTGGTCTTTTCCAACCAGTTGGTTTTATGACTCTATCCCTACATGCCTTTGTCAAAAGTCCCTCCCCAGCTGTCCTGTAGCCCCTTCAGGTACTGGAAGGTCACTCTAAAGTCTCCCTGGAGCGTCCTTTCTCAAGGCTGAACAGTCCCAGCTCTCTCAGCCTGTCCTCATAGCAGAGGTGCTCCAGGCCTTAGACCATCTTCATGGCCTTCGCTGAACCTATTCCAACAGTTCCTTATCCTTATGTTTTCCTACTATCCAATCTAAACCTCACTATGCACAATGAAGCCATGAAACAGTCCTCCCTGTTTCTAACAGTAATTTTCCTGTGGACTTCATCATCCTGTCAAATTTATGCACAGCTTATGTTCTACTTCCTGATATAAAAGAAAATTTTAACACTAGTATATTCCTTTGGAAAGATGGGCATTTAGGACTAAATTAAAGAAAAGAAGGCACCTAACATTTTCTCCTGAATCGGACAAAAGGCTTTTTGCACAGGAGAGGAAACTTTCTCCAAGCACAGGCTCCCATCAAGGAAAAAAAAATCCAAACAACCTTCTGCTTTAAATACAAGATAAGGACATTTCTTGGGAGAAGAGACCAGCACCCACCACGCTACAACCTCCTTTTAGGCAGTTGTAAACAGTGATAAGGTCTCCCCTCAGCCTCCTCTTCTCCAGATGGAACAACCCCAGTCTCCCCAGGAGCCACCCACAGGACTTGTGTGCCCACCCTTCCGCATCTCGGGATGCTCCCCGTTCCTGCACTGCGAAGGCTGAGCTGGGAGACTGTCCCTTCGGTTCACCCTGGACAGTGTGGTTCTTCCATCCAAATTCCTGTTTGGTTTTCAATCTTTAAAGTGAAATGCTGCCCCAGCGCGGCAGCTAGGAATCGTTCCTGAGTGCAGGGCGAAGTATCCTGGCTTCAGCCATTGCCTGCCCTCTGTTTGCTTCCTGCCATTCACTGCCTGCCATTGCCTCCAAGCCATTCCCTGCCCACCATTTCCTACCTGCCATTTCCTGCCCACCACTCACTGCTTCCCAGTCCCTGCTCACAATTGCCTGCCCACTATTGCCTGCCTGCCATTCCCTACTTGCCATTCCCTTCCCACCATTCCCTACGGGCCATTGCCTACCCTCCACTGCCTGCCCACTGTTCCTTGCCTCCCATTCCCTGCCCACCATTCCCTGCCCTCCATTCCCTGCCTGGCATTCTTTGCCCACCATTCCCTACCCACCATTTCCTGCCCACCATTCCCTGCCTGCCAGTGCCGGTGCCTGGCTGAGCTCCAGGCCCAAAGCCAGGGGCTGCGCTTCTCCGAATGCCTCTTTACCCTGTGCTCCGAGCCACTGTAAGCATCAAACCAGCACTTAAACCAAGCTGCCCATCCCACATCACCCAGCTGGGAGTGTGGGTGGACCAGGCTTCATTCATGTCCTTGGAGTGGGAGGATTGCATCAGGCCAGCACGCAACACAAAGAGGCGCGGCACTGGCTGAGTGCCTATCTGTGAAAAGGTTGTGCCTTTTGGAATAGGAGAGGCAGCTGTGAACATACTTGGAGATGCACAGTACTGCTTGGGATTGCAGTGAGAAACGTCTGAGTTAATAACCTGATCAATTCTAATAATGAAGTAATAAAATGGCAATGCCCACTCCTTCTCAGGATATGGATGGAGTCTGGGGAATGTTTTGTCTCTTTTCCAATAGTCACACTTTACTTCTTAATATTTGTAGTAACATATTTTTTCACACCCCAGCAGCTGGCCCTGACCACATCAGTCATAAGAAAACTCTAGGAAAAAAAAAAAAAAGAGGGAGGGAGAGGTAAAAGTAACAACATTCTTTGAAACATGGCCAGAGATCCAGAGGAAGGGCCACTGCAGTTTTTCTGCTTCACTTCAGGAGAGCAAATGTTTGATTTGATCCCTCACCAGCACTATAGGTCAGCATATTCTTATCTTTAGACATTCATTTCCTGACTCTTGAAGTAGGATGTGCTCTCCTATGGTCTTGCAAGAGATGTTTCCATGAACTTGGGCTGTCATATGTGTATTTTTAGGTTGCATATAAAATTAACCTTTTTAGTGCAGTTTCCTTTTCTTAAAACTTGTTGGCACAATTTAGAAGGAGAATAGCATTCTGGCATTTTTACATTGAATGTAAAAATTCCTTAAGTATTTTTTTAAAATATATGCTAATGTTGTCAATATTTAGAAGAAGAAAATTGTTGTGATTGTTAGCTATTCTCACAACAGGCAAAGGGACCAGCTGGGACTTTTTTTTTCAACATATTCATAAATGATCTAGATCTCTGAATAGGAGAGTGCTGAGTCTACAGATAATACAGAATAATTGTTGAGATTGATGGGGAAGAGCTAGTGTCCATTTCTTGCAGTGTGGGCCACGTGGCATTAAAATAGTAAGAACAGCACAACTAAAATGATACATTGCAACAAATAACATTATGGATCACATTTGCCACAGTGAAGGCAAGAAAAACATATAGATATGAGAAGCTTGCATAGCTGTTTGTGGAGAAAATAGTGAAAGCAGACATGAATGCTGACTTTTTTAAGAAATTGCCCAAAGTACAGTGTACTGTGGTTGTAGACACTCCTAAGCCAGGGATAAGAGAAAATTTTATGCATTTAATCAATGCAATGAACATTGGGAATTGACAAATTATTCTATTGAGTTCACTGTTGATGATACGCAACCCATATACAAGATGTATATTGACAATATATGAGATATATATCGGCAGCCCTGTAATAACCTACACATCTGATGGGTATGTATACATTGCTGAGGCAAGCAAATGTAGTCAGAACATGTAGTGGATTCCATGGTTTTCTAATACAAAGGCAAAAGTCTGTTGTAAGCCACTAATATGATAAAGTTCTTAATTGTTGTGGAACATTCTGTAAATGTTCCCCACCTTTATCTTGTGTGGAAACAATAACGCTTGTGTGGTCAGAGCTAAAAGTGTTACAGTCATCCTACTGAGTGATACTTTACCTAATTATACTTCAGTGCTTTCGTAATCCAACTGTTGATGGCCAAAGATAAATCATAAATCTTACAAAGATAAATGCACAATCTTACTGCAGTCAGATATAAAACCGGATCAGTTTTGTGGTGTAGATGGGATCCATGCAGACCTAAAGAGCAACAGACAGATCAGTTAGAGTATGAACACAGAGGAATAGATATTTGTGGTTTAGAGCATTGAAGACAGTGTGGTTTTCTTAAAAATGAAATATTCCACCTGCCATTGCTTACCATGCAACAGGTGATCTTTAAGATTATTCTGGCCTTTTGGAGGGTTTTTCACAAGTGAGGCATGAACCTCAGTCTTGATAAAACTTGAAACAAACCCACCAGAGATTATTTCACTCCGGACTAGTGATCAGTTGAGGAGTTTGCCAAATGTGAGGTTTAATCTTTGAGAAGATATAAGCAAAACCCCAAAAGGCCTTTTTTGTCTTGTTGCTGTTAAAAGTTTAATAAAAAAGAGGTATTCTTAGTAGTTTTCACATGTTAGTACACACATCAGAATTACTGGAATGCAGAATGCTCTGGTCAGTCCCATTTGAAATACTTTATTATCCTGCCAAACATAATCCCAATACCCCTGGATGTTAAGAGATACTGAGAAATCCACCTAGGTTTGCCGTCTTGACTTTGTTTCATTGACTTAAAGGGCTTTTCTAAATAGATCAGTCTGCTTTGCTGTCTTTGTAGTGTTGCAAAACTTTTGTAGAAACAACAGGGAGCCCTATCAGTGGAGTCAGAGGAATTTCAGCAATAGTAACACCTTTGTGTGTCTACTGTATGTGTAAGCAGCCTTTGATCATACTGCAGCTTAAAACAGGTAAACAATATGCCTCATATATTTACTAGAGAAGAGAAGATTGGCTAATAGAAGACTGACCATGATTGAGTCATGGAGCGTATTGTTATTCCCCACAGGTAGAAATATCTCTTTGTTAACCTGTAGAGAATGTATTACTTCAAAATCTGATGCACTGCCTGGCTGAAACTGGTGTGTCTGTGGGGTTTTTTTTGGACAATATTTGCTAGGGACATAGGATGTTGTGGTACTCTGATCAGAAAGGCATTACAAGAAAGGCAGCATGGTGTTGGCTGCAAACTCTCCTCTTTGACATCCCTACAGGCACCTTTTGGAGTCACTGGAATAGTTAGTGTTGGATAGCAAAGAGGCGTACCTGGAAAGGGTGGTTCCCAAAATTTCTGTGTCTTCATCATTCTTTGGCTTTAGAGGCCAAGCCAAGTGTTCTTTCTAGTCAGCGTCCGCAGTAATATATCAGAGGGAAAGCAAAACCGTAGCAGCACACTTTGAAAGCTCTTATATCCTGTTGCAGTTTATATCTGCTTACAACATATATGCATCTGCTTGAAAGATGACTGCTGTATGACCACTCCTGTGCAAGAAAGGGCTGGTTTCACTTGATTTAACCCTTCCATATAAGGCACTGCAGATAGGCAGAGGTCAGTGTAGTGTTAGCTTCTTCTTGCAGTGAAAAAATAAGTGTGTCATAATTCTGGTTCCCTCAGACAATTGCAAAACTTGACCTGGGAATGAGAAATTGGTAGAATGACCTCTGGGATTGAGAGCCAAAAATAGGCAGCTGATACCTATTCTATCTCCTTCTCATTTCCCTAGGAGACCAGGAATACCTTAACTGTTTCAAGTGACTTTCTTATGGTTGTAGCTGTCAATTTGATATTCATTAAGTTAAAGGGAACTTTGTTCTTGAAATCCTCTTGTGTCACCAGCATCCTTTTCTTCTAAGTTGGATTTCATTCTTCCATATGAAGACTTTCATTCTTCCATATGAAGACTTGTGACTTTTCCTGACTTACAGGGAACTTCATCATAAAGAAGTGCTTGTAGTTATTTGCTATTAATTTATCACCTCTTATTTACATGGACCTTGCAAATGAGTGAAGCTACTTTCTGTTGCTGCATGTTTACTTTAATTTTTTGCAATACCTTCACACTTGGATAAAGCATCTTTTCCATCTTCAAAATGGACAAGAGTGCAGCTGGCTGGCTATTGGTAAGAGGAATAGACAGTGAGACGGGCAGAAGAATGGCATCTAGAGGCTGTATTTAGTGAGTGGATGGCAGAGCTAATTTTTAAAGAAATTAAATTTTCTGGACCCCCATCATAAACTGCAGTTATTCAACTCATACTGTTGGATGTCTAGTTATCCTGACTGGAATTTGACAAATGTGTACATTTCAGAGTTTGTTTTGAAATAGTATAAAGAAAAATCACTGATCGTGATGGTGGTCAACTCTCTGTCAACTTTCTGTCTGGAAAACAGGAAGCTATGTTATGAATGGCCTGGCGGAATAAAGAATTTCCTTTCTTCTTTGTATGACAAGCAAGTTCATCACCTTCATACAGGGCAGAGATATAATTCAAGACCATGTTTAGTCATAGCAGTCTATGCCATAGCATAGTCATAGCCATAGCAGTCTCAAATGTCTTTGAGTTAAGAAGTAGACCTGCTTTGACCAGTGTGTCTCAGTTGTTTCCATGCTTTTGATACCAAGAGCAGAAAGATACTTTCAAAGATTTGATAGCTGCTTTGGCAGAAAATTAGCCAAGACTTGACTCCTTGGCCATGACTGGAGCAATTCCAGTACTCAAGCTCATTCTTTAGTGATTTTGGTGTCAATTTTCCATTGCATTAGAATTTTTATTCCATACTAATACATAGATGCTCCTCTGGTGTTCCCCGTTTGGGTGGGTTTGTTCTTCATCTTCTTTCACTTTATGTGCAAATGTCATCCCTATGGCCTCGACTTTCACAACTCTGCAAGGGACTTGGTTTCCCAGGCTGGTCCATGAATTCAAGATGATGCTTTCACTGCAGTAGGCTGTGGCAGTGCTGCTTGTCCAGGGCGAAACTGCATGGAATGGGTGTAGTAATTGTCTTTTGCTATGTGGCAGATGTGACTTGCTGGGTGAAAAGCAATAGACTGCCAAAGCCTCTCCATTTTATGTGTTCCCCCTACAAACCTGTTCCGTTTTTTTTTTTTTATATGGCTGTGATAACTGTCTCAGCAGCCCCCAGAAAACCTCATATGTATTGAGTGGTTTGCTAGGGAAAATTATAGCTGACAAAGGTCTGCAGTCCCATCCTTCAGCATGATGTAGAGGTGAGCATGAGAGGGGTGTGCTTGTTGTCTACTTTTTTAGAAGGTAGCAGGGAAGAACTGCAGATTCTGTGCTCCTGGTATGGCAGGAAATATGACTTTGTAAGGGTTAAATAGACAGGCAAATGATAAAGTCTCCAATTCTCCCTATTGCAGGAGAAGAAATCTCTTCTTCCTCCCCACCAGGGGAAGGAAGACTGTCTTCTACTCTGATCTTTTAAGAAACGTTGTGTGCCTAGGCTTCTTGCTGAGGCATCCTTAAGAGTTGCCACTCCTTCCTGTTACTCCCTGGTGTGTTCTCAATACTTCATGTATCCCACCTTTCCTGCTGCAAATCAGGTCCCAGAAACTACCTCTGCCCTCCCGCCCACAAAGGTTTTAGCACACAGGCGACATGCATAATAATCCTCTGTGTCAAGGCGGAAGGTAGCTATTCAGAGATGCACTGTGTTGTGCTAGAGGACCCATACAGCGCTCATCCAGCTTCAACTATATGCCACCCTAAGGAACGTGTGTTAACAGGGCAAGTTGCACGAGGAAGAGATCAGAAATAAGAATGTTAGGAATGACAGCTAAACAGAAATGGGTGAGCAAAACTGTTTTACTAACAGGGCAAGATTTTTCCTAGAGAAGCCTAAACTAGAGCTGTTTGGTAAGAGAGGCAAGAAGTAGTGGGTAATTATGTGCCTGGCTGTAGCAGTGTAATAACAGAGTAAGTAGCTTGAGGTTGCCATTGAAAGAAAAAGCAGTGGAAAGGCAAAAACAATTAAAAAACAAACCAATGAGGTTTTGTAGAAGTTACAGAAGGCTCAGAAAGAAGTCGACATGGGGAGAGAAGCTAATGCAGGTAAATAATGAAAAGAAGATGCAAAAGAAACTTTAGATTGCTGAAGAAGATGCAGTGTAGTTACAAAGACCCGAAAGATGGCATTCAGCAGCAAATCTGAAGATACAAAAGCTGCTTGACTTATTATTATGTGGCACAAGAAGCATGTCATGGTATAGTGTGAGCTTGTAACATATCAAGAGCCTGCTTCTTGTTGTCTGGGTACATGGGATAAACCAGAGGACTTGGTGGTGGTGCAGCCCACTCTGATATCTCTGCTTCTGTTACTGACGAGAATATTGGGTGCACTTTCTGCAGATGATCTTTGGGTCTGCTTTAATTTCTAAGTAATCCAGTTTGTGTGTATCGCAGCTGCTTCACAACATAAAGCAAACAATGGTATGTGGGGATGGGAATATTTTGAAAGGGTGGCCCCAGCTTTAGACAAGCATGAATGTAAACACATGCAAAGGAAAGGTCTTTCATGGACCAGCACGTTACTATCTTGGAAGTTATGCCCTAAATACTTATTCCATGAACGTTAGTTAATTTATTGTCATAAGGTTGTAAATGAGCAGCTGGTGGGATGCTCTTAGGCTCTAGAAATGCAGTTACCTCTGTTCTTTCTGTGATGCATTTGAAAAGGCAGGAGAGGGGACAAGGGTAAGGGGCTAAACCGTGTTTTTCCTAAAAAAACCCCAATCCTGAACTAAATTACAGGCATTTGGTAAGATAGAAGGAGAAACCAGCTTATCTAGTGTATTCTGTAGTTGAATAGATGCAAAAGTAGGTGGCTTGTTACTTCACCACAGTGTATTTTGTAACCCTGCAATACAATTTGGCTAAATTCTTGTAGAGCAGTGGAGGGAGCAGGTTTTATTGTGTTGTCAGTTCCTGCCTGCTGAAATTTGCATCTCTGTTTCACAGGTGTTATTAAAAAAATAAATAGCCTGACTTGAACCTCAAGCTTCAGTTTGGTTCCTGTGGTCAAATGGCAAAATGAGGCAGACATTTCACCATGAAGTAGAAAGTCTAAGTAAATAAGTCACCAGTGAATTTTTTAGTTAGACTTAAGCACATGTCAATTGGAAAAGTGCTTTGTGTGTATTAAAATTGGTTTAGAAGAGAAGATTTTAGGCAGTCTGAAAACCACACCTATGTGGTTTCTGTATTGTAATTTATTGGTGGGATGCCTTATAAAAACTGGTTGCCACATTGACAAGTTTACTTATTGGCAGCATCTTGTTACTTAACATACATTGTTATTTATCATGTTTTTCTTTCTTGTCCTCTGTATCATATCTGATGAGTAAATTATCAGTTAAAAGGAACTGTGTGGAGTTAGGGTGGGACAAGGGATAGAAATTATATTATCATTGAGAGCACCTGTGGTGTCAGGTTTCAGAGGGCAGCAGCTTTCTCCTACAGATAGCTTTGGGTCTTAGAATGTGTAATTTTTATTTGGCTCTGTCTCTTGAGGCTTGCTGGATTCCCCACTACAGATGAGCGTATATTCTCAGAAACACAGTAGGCCGGTGTTCTGAAGGACCAAGCATGGAAGAAAATAGAGAGGACCACGGTCTTGCAGATGGCAAGATGTTGTCTACCTGGATGATTTTATTTGTGGTGTTAGTCTTGTTGCCTTCGATGTTTAGAGTGTCATTGGGGATTTTGCACTTCTATGTGAAAATTGTAACAAAAATGTTAGAGGTAAGTTCAGAATTGGGTTAAAGAGGTATGTGTTTACTACTGGACATATTTAATAAAAAATTCACACATTTGATATAGATATAAAAGTCAGCAGAAAGAATTCTATTAACTTCGATGTGTTGTTTGTTTCTTTAACTCTACATGATATTTCTTCTGAATAGTGTCTTTAATGACATCTACTTATGTGCTGGGTTATAACTGGTACTAGTTCCAGGTTTTCTTGGGTTAAGGTAGAGGTTCTATGATATGTTGCTTCTAATTCATGCTGATTAGAATACTTCATATTGTACTCTTGCCAAGTGAAATGCAAATAAAAAGATCTATTAGTTAATGGGAGTTGGTGAGTAACAAGTATTATAGATGTACTTAAGTTTCAATGGCTTTCTTTGGATTATTTTAAGTACATAGTATTAATGAGCACTGTTCTAGGTAAGACTGTGTATTTACTTCGAGTTAAACAGCTGGCGGATCCTACAGTGAGAAGTTCTGCTAGATGAGACTTGAGGAATCCATGCAACCTTCTAAAAGAATATTTTATCTTCTGCCAATACCAGTAAAAGTTATCTGGGGCTTTCAGTAAGCCGGAATTGCATTTAATTTTTCAGGTCTGACTTTTCACATCCATCAGTGGCCAAAAGTAGGTGCTGTGAATTCATCATATTGAATAGTGAAACATTTGTTTTTCCCAGCAGGATAACTTTGTCTTTCTGGCATAAACGAGCTTTTCATGAATATACTTTCTACTTGTGGCAGAAAACTTATTACTAGTATTGTTACTATTATTAAGCTATTAGAGCCATCTGCTTGTGCAGTAAAGTCTGTGACAATGTGATACAGTTAATATCATGACCAGCTTACCTTGCTAATTCTGTATTATAATTCTTCTGTCTCTTCTTTTTCAATACCCATTAAGAGCTTGGGCACAGACTGTCTTCAGCTGTATGAGCATCATTGTCTGCAGATTTTAGGGGTTGCTTGTTTTTTCAGATACTGATGTCAGCAGGAAATGACTGCCTGCAGTGGCTATGCATAATATTGGCTTTTATGTGTTATCAGCCAGTGGTATGTTAATGAAATCTTTATTGGAACCCTGAGTAGGAGGCATGCGGCACTTAGACTTGATATTGTCAAGTTGTCTTGTGTGAAACATAAACTTAAGGAGGTCTTTGGACAGATTTGTTGCTGCAGTGGGCAGACATTAAAATAATTTAATGTGCATTTTCCAGCTCTGAAGGACAGGTGACCCTCCTCGGTGGGTGCTTTATGCAGGGAGGCACTTCTCTTTGGAAAAGCACGTGAAATGTTTTTCCTTGCACAGTTTTTGTGACAAGTTGTGTACAGGATAATTTTGTGTTCTTAGTGTGGAGGATTAACTTATCAAACAAGAAGTAATTAAGCTAATTGTTATGTGATCAGATGTAGCCTCTTATGTCTAGTTCCCCATTGCAACGTCAGCTAGTAACAGGAAGAGCACAGCTTCGCGTACTGCAGTTGTTCTGTTCTATAGTCAAAAGTAGTTCCTGAACTGTCCTGTCAGCAAAAGAGGAGCTTCCTCTGTTCTCGTCTTATGATTAATTTCAGTTGTTTGCTTTGAAGTATTGTTCAAATGCTTCTCATCATGCCAAAAGCATAACTAGGAGCTATCTTGTTGGGAAATGAGTGGGGGAGATGATGGAAGATATCTTCAGTCCCTTTCCCTTGTGCTGTGGCCTGTTTGGCCCTTCAGAAGGAAGGGTAGGGCTGGGAAATGCTGGGTTAAATCTTGTGAGTGCAGTTGCTGGGCCTATTCTTGTGGACTTAATTCTCCAGAAAAGGTCTGAAATTGCTGCTTGGAATACAGCTATTATTAAAGCAGGCTTATATGTGCCCTTTGTTTGAGAAACAAGAAACTTGACCTTGGTCAGTTTGTTTGCTTCTTACAGCTGTAAATGACTATGCAAATTGAGAGGCAGAGGGAAAACTTGTTTTATTTTCCTCCATGTTTGCTCAATTTGAAAAAAATAAGATTACAGACTGAAATCAAGGACCTTAAAGATTTTACTTTTTTTTTTTTTAAGTTATGCTTTCTTTGAAAGCACATCTGTAGCCCTTACTGAATTTTCTTGGAGCTCTAGGAACTGCAGGATAAAGCCCAAGTGGCAGATGATCTGTTATTACACAATGAGTTATGGAGTTATGTGATGAGATGAGTAATTTTGACTTCACCGAAGAGTTCTAGCAGTATGAATAGTGAGTGGGACAAGCGGGCAAGACATAATTTCTGTATGGAAAGAATTTGTACCCTTTGATGGTTCTCCATTAAGGAATCTAGACTCTTTTTTAGAAACAAAACAAACCTTTTTACGAAAGAACGATTAATGGTTTGAAAATTTAGGGGGTTGGTTTTATTTTTTTGTTTGCTTTGGTGTAGCCTTTTTTTTGTTTGAGGACATATGGATAATATAAAAGGAAAAGATCTCCAAGACAGTAATTTCTCAGTTGCATAATTGTTAGCCCATAATTACTATTATTACTATTCATTTATCCTGAAAATATTTCTGGAAATAGTAAAGATTAATTTGTTTTGGTTTCAGATAGGACTATTCTTTCTCATATGTTTGTAAGCTTTTATTTGTGAAATAACATGTTTTCTCTAAGCTTTCTATTTGCTTGTCTATAATGGGGTTTGGTGGAATGACGATAACTAGCAAAACTGTGCTGGGAGCATTATTCCAGCTCTTTAGTGTTGCAGCTTCAGAAGAAAACATATTTGCTAGACTGAAATCTACACCATGCTCTTGCAGTCCTGTGGAGAATCAAATAAACACGTGAAAGAGCTGTAACTCCATTAGTGGTCAATCTGGAATTTTGAGATCTGAGCTTTTATATAAAATCGGAGAGAAATACATGTAGAGAACACACCAGACAGCTAATAGTTGTGGATATCCTTTTAAATTTGTAACTTACTTGTATATTGAGGTAGGCAATATGCTGTAAACTCCCACTGGAGTATGGGTGGATGTTCTAGCCACGTAAGCCTCTGGAAGAAGCTCACTCCAGTGCTTTCAAATACGTGGTATCCTGAGCTAGCCACTGCGTCAAAAACCAAAGATATGCTACTTGTGGATTTATCCCAAACAAATGTTTGGGACTATTCTCAAACTTTTTCATCCACCTTCACTAGAGCAGCCAGGGTTTTTGTGTTTTTCACTGTCTGGTTGTGGACAGCTGCTGTTTGCACATCTTCTCAGACCTGCTATATAATATGCAGATCACTTGATCTGGGTTCTTGTTTGGGGCATGAAAAGGGAAATACGGCCAGAAAGAAATGACTGTTGGATTAATAGGTTGTAAGCGCTTGATCTTAGACGGCAATTTTAGCTTGCAGTAATAACCTATAGATGAAGACTTTTGCATGGAGTAATTGCCCCAAGGCCTTTATCGCACATAAGAACAAAGCCAAGAGGATTGAAAAAAGGCAGTGTAATGAGTCATTAGAAAAAGCTTTCATGAGAACACAGGAGAAAAGTTAGTAAAATATGAGAGCACAGAAGAAGAGAGGCAAAAACCATATTACTGCACAGTATGGAAAAATCTGTACTGAACAACACACTGAACTGTACTTGAAAGGAAAATGGGAGGAAAAACAAGTGAGATTTTAAAAAATGAGCATTCCATATTGCATAGCTTTTCACATTGTATACTATGAAGAAAAGAATTAGTATAATGAAGTATCAGGCAGCCTTATTTTGTTCAGAATGTAATTACAGGAAGCCTCAAACAAATAGGGTCTTGGAGTTAAGCTGGCAAATCCTCAGTAGTCCAGCTGGGATCACCCAGTGGATGTTTGGACTCTGTGTCCTCACCCCTTCAGAAATGGTAGGGATGAAAGCACAGCACCTGAGGTCTCATTTGGACAGCAAATTTAGGAATGAAGTTACTCCATTTAACAGTTAAATTCTGTATTAGTTGCAACATCTGTGTTTTTGTATTTGTATTGCATTTAAAACATCCTTTAGTTACTCTTTTGCAACAAAGACCAGCATGACTGCTCTGTCTCAATACTGTGCAAAACAAAGGTGAATGCAAAGCCTTATTTCATATTTTGAAAACAAATTAAACATGCAGATTTCACCAAATACATAGAAACTGCTTTGCTGGGTCAGTTCAGAGTTTGACTCACACATATAGCTTGGCTTTGAGAGGCATTAACTCAATTGCTTCAGGAAAAGCCTAAGAGCTGGGTAACTGTATAGCTGTATTGCCAGGAATACCCTCCCAGCTGCTTGCTGAGTCAGCCCCCTGTGTTGATTCATGAGTTAAAATTTTCTGTCCCTTGATTTTCATCCATGTTTTTACATAACCACTCCCATTTCGGCAGATGTCTGGCAATATGTCCTGGACAATGAACTTCACAACTGTGTTTTGTGGAAGTACATTGCCTTTTTCTTGCTCATACACTCTGCCCAATACTTTCAAATTGTGCTCTCCAGTTCTTGTATTAGAAGAGAAAATTGATAACTGCTCTTTATGCACCTACTCTGTGCCAGTCCACACTTTGTCAACCTCTGTCATATGTCATCTCAGCCTGCTCTTCTCCCAGCTAACAACCCTGTGTCACTGTTCACCTACTGAAAGCTGTTACTTATCTGCCCGGTCCTCTGTTTCTGTAGCCTTGACTGAATATTTAATTACAGACTGCCACTTCTGTCCCACCCTTTCTCTGTGCTAAGAGGCAGGACTTTACTAGTAAACTTTATAAACCTTTTTTGGCTTTGACTTGTATGGCTCTTTTTAATTAGTTAACGTATTTTTGTGAGTCAGCTTGGTCAGAGATTATCACTCCTTTTCTATCCTAGTATCATAGTATAGTAAGGGTTGGAAGGAACCTTAAAGATCATCTAGTTCCAACACCCCTGCCATGGGCAGGGATATCCCACTAAATCAGGCTGCCCAACACCCCATCTCTTCTCCAGGCTGAACAGGCCCAACTCTCTCAGCCTGTCCTCGTAAGGAAGGTGCTCCAGCCCTCAGATCATCTCTCTGGACCCGTTCCAACAGCTCCATATCCTTCTTATGTTGAGGATTCCAGAGCTGGACAGAGTATTCCAGATGAGGTCTCACAAGAGAGGAATAGAGGGGCAGAATCACCTGCTGGCCACGCTTCTTTTGATGCAGCCCAGGGTACGGTTGGTCCTCTGGGCTGTGAGCACACGTTGCAGGCTCATGTTGAGCTTCTCAATGACCAGCACCCCCAAGTCTTTCTCTGCAGGGCTGCTCTCAATCATGTCACCCCACATCATGTACTCACAAGTACTACTATTTATGTGTCTCTATATGTATGATGAAAACATTCGAACACTCTACTCTGCTCTCATGAGATCTCACCAGGACTACAATGTTCAGTTCTGGACTTCTCACCACAGGAAGGACATGGATCTGTTAGAGTGAGTCCAGAGGAGGCCACAGAGATCAGAAAGCTGGAGCACCTCCCATATGAGGACAGGCTGAAAGAGTTGGAATTGCTCAGCTTAGAGAGGAGAAGACAAGGCTCTGGGGAGACTTTATAGTGGCCTTCCAGTACTTAAAAGGGGCCTTCAGGAAAGCTGAGGAGAGTCTCTTTATCAGGGAAGTATAGGAGAAGGGGTAATGGTTTTAAGCTGGAAGAGGGGAAATTTAGATTAGATATTGGGAAGAAATTTTTTCTTGTGAGGATGGTGATGCGCTGGAACAGGTTGCCCAGAGAAGTTATGGATGCCCCATCCCTGGAGGTTTTCAAGGCCAGGTTGGATAAGGCTTTGAACAATGTTATCTAGTGGAAGATGTCCCTGCCCATGGCAGGGGTGTAGGAACAAGGTGATCTTTAAAGTCCCTTCCAACCTGTTCTATGAATCTATGAAAACGTAAAAAATTAAGCATATTTGTATGTTTGGTTTTGATAATGAAGGAATTTTATGCTAGAAATACTACGGCTATTAAATGGTCCCTTCTCTGTTTTCTGTTAACAGAACCTCCATGAACACCCCAAAATGGGAGTAATCTCTTTTATTCTTTAAAATATATTTTGGATCTGTTTTTCCAGCACGTCTCTAATGTCAGTGATAGTATTCTGCAGCATCCTATTGCCTGAAGTTAACTGCGGAAGAGAGAGTTTGGACCTATGGACCTCGCAGGTTCTTAGGTAGCTCAGTAATTTGTGGGGCCCCAGGACAAAAACAACCGCCTCTGTCCTGAAAAGAAGCTTGAGCCAAACAGTTTTTCCTCAAAATGGCAAAAGGTTATCTATATAACAAATGAAACAGGAGGTGTGCAGGACAGCCTTCAGGATGAATGTGAAAAATTAAGATCTAAGACTTGTCTTCAGTAAAAGAGACTCTGACACAGTAATTACAGTTTGCCTGGAAATGATGAAATGAAAACCATCAACATGTACTTTTCTTGTTTTGGGAACAGTGGGCCACCCTGCAGATTGAGGAAGGAATAAAAAAGCAGAAGGCGCTGGCACTCGAGAACTTAATCTCCACTGGTAAGATCTCTGAATGAAGTTGACACAGCACTATTCTTTTGTAAAAGGGCAACTATTTTGATATCTTGCCTAGAAAAGAGTTAACAGAAGCATAACTTGTATCTAATATTAACTAAGAAAACTGGAATGGCCAAAAAGGAGTTTGATGGGCAAATAACTGCTGAACTTACAAACCTACAAGGGAGACCGTAAGTAAGTTCTTAGCAATATAATATGCGAATGATTGACTCTTCTGAATAAAAGGTGTTAGAGGCTAGTGTAGGTATAGAAGGATGTTGCTGATAAGTGTTTAGGAAGCTGTCCCCATTTTCACGAGTATTTTGTACTTTACAAATCCATCAGCTCTCTGTTTACAGGATTAGGAAGAAGGCATACTCTTTGCCCTTGGCATTGCTCTGTATGAGTTCTCTCTTGCTTGTAACTCCTAGCATGCTAAAAGACAGTGTCTCTCAAGTAAAGGAGCTATGCCACTCCACAGATCACAGTTACTATTTGTGCTCTTCTTTAGGTGTGGGGCTAAAATCTGAGTATGTAATTTTTCCTTTCTTCTTTGACCAAAAGTGACTGCATTAAATTCTCAATCCTTTTACTTGTAGTGCCATTCTTAGTAGTTAGTCATGTAGACTGCTTGGTTTGTCAGCTAATGAATTTTGGACCTGAAGATTTCCCAGATGTTCAAGGTTTGACCAAAGTGCAGCTGGAGGAAAGTTTTGTGATGCCAATCAGGGGGTAGTATGGTGTTTAAGATAAATTAAATGTATTTTATTGAATAATGCATATTTAATGCTATGAAATATTCCCCCACCACAAAAACCCAAACCAAAACAACAACCAAACCAAACAACTCACCAAACAAAAAAGCCAAGTGTTAGCTGGTGTGAATCAATACAATTTTAGTCACTGTAACCAGCCAGGTAAGAATCTGGTCTTGGAGTGACCTCAGCAAACTCCCTGCTGTGTTACACTATATGTCTTGGGGGAAATATCTAGATGCTTTAAAGCTTCTTGGTAGTGAACTAACTCTTAAAGGAGAAGGGATGAGGGAAGAGAAGGCTCTGAGAAAAAATAGCAGAGTTAAAAATAGCTGTTTGTAACAGCTGGGAAAGAAAAGTAAAACTAATCGACAGCAACAAAAGCAGCAACTCTACAAACACTGCCTGAATTTGAGTCAAGGCATCAGGAGGGGCTGCAATCTTGGCAGTTCACTGTCAACATCTCTAGGTATGTTGTTTGGCAAATGACAATGAAGTAGGAGATGTGCTCAAGGTATTATTTGCAGTTTGCTCTAAATGCTTTTCTGCTTTCTTCAAAAATTTAGTGTTGTATGACATAGGATTAGAGGGGTAACTTGTGGAACTAAATGCCAGTATGTAAATGAGGCATAACAAAGCAATTTAGGTGCTTGGAGTAGGACGAGAGCTATTTCTAAGAAACACATGTATTTTACTCTTTTTGGAATCCATTTTGTCCATTCCACTGTGTGGAAGGAAGACTGATTTCCTCATGCAGGGATCATCGAGAGAGATGAAACCTCCATGGAAGAGGAGATTTCCAGCCAGTCCCAAGGATGCTTCAACTTTGCTGATGTTATGTACTTCTCCAAGAAAAGCTGTGAGGCAGTTGCAGAAGATGAAGTCACCTGATGGGTCTCCTCTGAGGAGCTGGCGTCCTGGAATCTCCTCAGCAGAACCAATGCTAGCTTGCACCATGTCAGCTGGCAATTAACTATTGTGTGGATCACTGGGATCCTGATTTGGTATTGTCTCCTGTTGCCCTTTCGGTGAGCCAGATGTGCTTTGCTGGGATTGTTTTTTCATGTTAGTCTTTTGAAAAGATGTGAAATAATATGCTGTTGACTAGTGCAGAAAGGAAAACGTGGTAGGACTTTGTTATCTACGTCTCCATCAAAACACAAACATCCCTAAAAGAAAATAAAAAGGTACCAAAGAGATACATTTGTTTTATATTCTGTGTATTTTCTTAGCAATTAGTTTGTTTTTAAAATCCAGCAAAACTTTATAGAAATTATCTGGATATCTTTTTGTTATGTAAAGCAACAATTGAACCAAAAGGATCAGGCTTTACCTGTCTAGGAGACAGGGATGCTGTCTGCTGGACACTCAGCATTTGAAGCAATGCTAAAAGGAATCACAGGGCTGGAAAAAGAGGCATCTATTTGGAATGTATTTGTTTTTTCAGACTTCTAAAACTTTCTTTTAAGCAAAATTGGTCTTTATCATATTGACCAAACAGTTTAAAATATTCATGTATTCCTGTAAAAAGTAGGAGCTTTTAAAATTTCTTCTTCCTTTGATGGAAGTACAATATAAATAAAACATAGCTGCCGTGCATTGAGGGATTTCATACCAGTCAATGACATAGCAGAGTATGTACGCCTGTGTGTAAACTTAAATACGCAGCTTAAGAAGACATTTATGTAGAAATGTCTTCAAATTGGTTTTGCTCAGCCACTAGTAAATAACAACATTTTATTTTTCATGATTATATAGTAGTTTACTGCCTGAGGTGGAAATATGTACTGAAATCTCGGGATAGGTTTTTAAAGGTGATATGATGAGTCCCTTTTAGCTCTGAAATCTCACCTGCATTAAAGAACAGTGGTCACAACTCACTGTCCTCTTTGAACACGTTGGCTTCTTTACCACATGATAGTGTCAGATCAGGGCATGGGTGGTTTTTGGAAGATGGGCTCCCGACAGCACAACGTTTTGTACTTAGTGCAGGATTAACTGAGTGAAAATGTGCTTGTATTATCCTCTTGGCCTTAACTGGTTTGTATTGTTAGCTTCATGCCTTTAGTACTAGAGGGAAGCATTGTAAAATAGATGAAAGTGTTAAATAAAAGATTTTCTTGCTTGCTTTTCTCTTTTTTCTTAGAATTTAATCAAGATTATTTTACTTTGTAGCATCTGCTTGGCTGTTTTCAGCATCCTTTTGCTCATCTCAGCCACTACATTAGTAGGACAGTTTCCACATGGCAGGTGAGTGTTTACTAAGGACCCTTTCAATTTTGTTTTTTATTCTTTAAGGCTTTGAATTAGTATGTTGGAATATAAATCTGCTTGAGTCTGGAGGATTAATGTGGACTCTCACGGGGGACTTTTTATCTACTGTAAATTCACAAAGCACTATGACAGAGTATGGCAATGACATCTGAAAGTGGACATGCAATGTAAGCCAGAGAGATATGGCTGGAAGTATGTCTTAGAGTGGAAAATAAAGTATGCCCTACTTAAGTCAGAATAGGGCAAGCAAATAATCTGTCCTAGCAATTCCTTATTAATAATGTGAGACTGTTACATTCTGTCAGTGCAAAAAATCTCAAACGTGATTCAGCAGCTAAGTATTTTTATATTAAATTAATGTTAATGAACAAATCAATAGCAGTTGCTTCCAGAGAAAATCTATAAAACAATACCCTGACTATTATCTTCTCTGCTTTGAATCCTGTGGGTTTAGAATAGATTACAGTAGAAGATTTGCACAAGAATATCTTTGATACCTGAAAAGCTTCTCCTGCTTGTTAGTGCCATGAATCCACTTACTGTGGTCTTACCAATAACAGCTATTGGGAATGGGAATTGTTCAATGAGTGAATACATAGAACTGCAAATGTATGTGTGGTTTCATTTCTTTTAGAGTTAAATGCTGGCTAAGCAACCAGATTCAGATGATATGTGCTGCATTGGGTGTTCGATGTCTGGGTGGTCTTGTTTATTTCCACAATGGGTGAGTGGTTCCACTGGTTTGGTATTGATTTCTTATAGTACTCAGTGTCTGAAGTTTCAGAGTGGGATTCTTATTCCATTACTGCACAGCTACTGTGATGGTGCCCTTGGATCCAAGAAGCTGTTTGGATCATCAAGAGTCTGTCAAGATGTTTGTATGCCCCATTGCGTTTGCTGTTATGTATTGGCAGGTTATGCGAAGGTGAAGTAGTATTGTGTTCTAAATACATACTTGGACACTTCTCTCAATGTTTGCCATGAACACGTTACAATCGCATGAAAGAATATTGCCATAGACTGTTCAGCTGTTCCATTAGAAGATTTGTTTGGTAACTATGATAACTCTTCACTGTCCCTCCTTAAGTTAGTTATGGATGGTATCACAGTAAGTTTTTCTAATGTCTTGCTTGCTTAGTGGTAGAGAATTCTGTAATGGAGACTTAAATATTTTTTTTTTTATTTCTGCTTTAGAAAAGAAGAAAAATCATGCTCTAGTGTCTTTGCTTTTGGAGTTTTAGTGTCTGAATATTCTTTGATATATGCCTCTGTGGATAGTAATACATACAGCTAAAGTGCCTGCTCCATGAAGTCTCATATTCCCAGCTAAAAGGAAACTGGTTTTGGTGAAATGCCAAAACTACTGAAAAGTGAAGGGACTCTTGAAAGTGTGAGGAAAGATGACTTAACTCTGGCAATGTACTGCCAGAAGTTTAAAAAATATAGTAATATTAGTATTTAAAAAATGTTTTATATTCTTCCACATCCTGTGGATCTGCACGTAAGCTGTGTGTCTGAAATGCTTCTGTCAATGAGTGTCGGTTGTGGGTATATGGTCGCTGGATGGGTTGCCTGATGGGGCTGTAGTTTGGACAATAAGCATTGTTGTTCCTTTTATGGTTGTCATTGCAGGGAAAACAGACCACAGAAAGGAGGCATCTGTGTAGCCAACCACACATCTCCATTAGATGTTCTAATCCTGGCCAGTGATGGATGCTATTCCTTGGTATGAACAAGAGATGTTAAATGTAGGTAATGTTGAGATGCCCACAGATGCAGTGTTGGACAAGAGGAAAAACTTACAGGTAGCATTCAGATTTGCATTCAGGACTGCAAAATAATAAACACAGCTGTGTGCACACTTTTGACCAAGAGAATTGGTACAATTAATGAATAAGCTTAGAAACTGATGCATCTGTGTTCAGTATTTTATCATTTACATGTGTGTTTGCATAGTAACCAGTTTCTTTTGGGCTTGCAGGTTGGCCAGGCACACGAAGGGCTCCTGGGACTTATTAAAAAATCTTGCATGCAAACCTCTCAGCATGTTTTGTTTGAACGCTCAGAAATGAGAGACCGCCATCTGGTTAGGAAAAAGTAAAGGAGTGAGGCATTTACTTGATTGTCTTATCAGATCTAGTAATTGTGAGGACCTGGCATAAGCCAAGACTATTCTCACCCTGCATCTCTTTGGTGAGCAGCTGCAGGCTGTCGTCAGTGTAAGGTTTTGAACTGCTCATCAATGAAGATTCAGGGTGTAGCAATAGTCTACTGATTTTTTTTTTTAATTTTTTTTTTTTTTTTATCATTTGCCCTGTAACCTCTGGGGATTTCCATGCTGACACAGGGACCCTGCCTGCCACAGGCAGGAGCATGTTCATTTATTTTTCAGGCCAATGTATTGGGATGTTAGGACAGAAATTTGAGTTCTGTGACCACATTTGCTTCCAAGATCATGCCTTGTCTTGGTATGTTTTTCATCAGCTCTGAGCTGGTTATATCTGCTATGACTACAGCATAAAGGGAGGCTGATTATAGGGGGAGGAGAATATCCAAGTTACCACCTAGCTGCTAGAAGTGCATCCTAGAGAAGTGCCTTAATATGTTTGCTTAATGCCTATACTGTTCTCCATGCCTGCAGTATGGATTCCTGGCAGGGACAGTGCATTGGACTGTCCCTGTAAGCACATAAAAGTGATTGACTCAGTACGGCAGATCTTATATACTCAGGTGTTTACAGAGACTGTTCTTAGTCATCCTAAATCTTCATGAAACAGGGTGCAACACAGCTAACATTAAGTAAGTGCCTATGACTGTCCCCCGATGCTGGGTTGTGCTTTTTTTTTTTTTTTTTTGGATATCTGATGTTTTGTTTTCTTCTTTAATGCAAACTGGAGAGGCACTGTTTATTCTGGAGTTGTAGGAAAGACAGGTATCTCAGAAAACAAATGTTGTGTCTCACTCTGCTTAGTAGTAATACTTTGGTTTTAAATGATGCAGCGAATGTAGTAAATAGTAGCCTACCTCATAATTAGATGTGGAGATTCATTAGAAAAATATAAAAATGATGTTACAAACCTAGAAGGCACAAAAACTTGACTCATGGAATATATTTCAATCAAATGAAAAGTTCAACCTTCTTCATAGCTGGAGCCTGTCAAATGGGAAGTAATTTTTACATGCTTCATGTGTTAACTGCGTTAAAATGGTGAAATAAAACTGCTTACAGAGTTGAAGAAAACTTACTTTTGCAATTAGCAAGAGAGAACCTCACAGATAAAGGCCTGGAACTAACATACATCCCGGTTGAGGTTACTGACAGTCAAAGGGCAATTGAGCAAGGGCTTTTCTTGTCCTATGTAAGAGGTAATGGATGTTTAGATTCTTGGCCAAATACAATATGAAGTATAGACTGAGATTTTATTTTCTCTCCACAGAATTAGAGAACACATTGCAGATAAGACCAAATTACCCATTTTAATTTTCCCAAAGGTAGGAGGAAACATCTATATTGATTTTATTGCTCTTCTCACTTCTCACCACTGAGTGCAGTTTATTATACCCAGTCCTTACAGTGAGGTGTTTTGATTTTAGTCTGTAGAATTAATTAGCTCTTGTGAGATATTAAAAGTCAAATTCTTGTATTTTAGAAGTTTTATGAGTCTGTTTACTTTAGTAAACACAACACAGTGTAGTGCAAGAGAAAACAGGCTCTAGAATCATATTTCAGAACTAAAGCTTACTTTCTCCTTTAGCCATTTAGCTTCTTAAGACAGTTTAGGAATCATCCGATGATACTTTTCTTGGAGTGGATTAAACTCTTCATCTCTTTTAATTCTGACCAGGTACGTGCATAAACAACACATCAGTAATGATGTTTAAGAAGGGAAGCTTTGAGGTAGGAGGGACCATCTATCCAGTAGCAATCAAGGTGATGTATCCACAGTTTTCCAAACGTGGTAGGATTATTTGCAAAAGAGAACGTGTCGGAGAAGCTGTTCATGTGTAAGCCTCAAAGGGTTTTTTCCCTGTGTGAATAAGGTTCTTAATAAGTCCTGAGAAAATGGAATATTTTCATGGTGTGCAATGTGCTACAGCTCAACATTTCACTGAGTATCTTTACAACTGGTTAGGTGCAATCTGAAAAGCATGGTTCCAATTGTTATGCTGTGTGTTCGGCTCTGCCTGTTCTTTTTATCCTAGGGCTCCTGGCTCTTTTGTGCTCTGGGGATCAAGACACTTTTCTTGACATTTTTGGGGCTTTCTGTGTAGCTCCAGCCAAGTCACTCTAGCTCTAGATATGTATGTTAGTTACTTTTTCTGTAACTATAATGTTGCCTAATCTTACGGAAATTGTTAAAACCAGTGTGTTTTCAAGGAAGCCTTTGTAGTCACCACTTGTGGATGAGAAGTGTTTACATTTTGAGAAGCTTTATCTTGTTATAGTTGAGGTGTGTTTCAATGAGTTGGTTGGTTTGGAGTCTTGCATTGCTTGTAAAGGTTTACTGTTATAAACTTGCAATAAATGTTGAAATGCAGAGCTTTACTCTGAATTAACTGCTGCTTTTGGGAGGTGTGATTAGGTTTTCCCCCAATTTAACAAGTTGAACTGTGACTTCATGGCCAAAAAGAAGCATCTTATGTGATTTAAACCAAGGTAGCAGATTGTGCCCTTTTGCTTTTTCTTCTTGTCTTCCACTATGATCCCTGCTTTGGAGATGCGTTCTGGAACAGCACAAAGTTTTCTATGCTAACGTATGCTTTTAATCTGATGACCAGCTGGGCTCTCGTCTGTAATGTGTGGTACCTGCCACCAATGATCAAAGAGGTATGTACAGTTTTGTATGTCTATAAAATGCTTGTAAACTGTTGTCTGGGAGGAAGTCTGCATTACTACACATGTAGCGTGTTGGCATTTTGTTTGCCAGTCTTTGTTGACAGCTTAATGGACACAGACCAGAAAGCAATGCTATAGTCTAAATTTTAAATAACACATGGATTTATGTGGGTTCGTTATCTTCAAGGAAAAACTGCTCTTGTAGACATTCAGACACTTCTGCACCATGCTCCCTATTGCTCACAAACAGCTGATTTACTTGGATGCAGCTACCTTGTTTTCCATTGCTCCTAGAGACTAGAAGAGATGTTAAAATGTGGTTTTATGATGCAGGAGTCCTGTTCCTCAGCCTAGCACAGACCTTCCTTTTTTACTCCAGAGGTGATACAGAGATTCAGGCTTCTTTTCTCTCCACAGTGATGTTATTCTGCCTTCTATGTCCCCCCTTTACCTCCATCTGCACAGCTTCCTCCCACCTCCTTGTTCCTCAGCCCTGTAGAACATCCAGCTAGTCCATTGCCCAGCAGCTTTTCCCCACAACTTGGAACAGCCCCTCTGCCCCTGGATACTGACCCAGTGCTGATAAGTGGTCTAGTCCTCCGCTCCAGCAGTGGCCTAGTTTGGCCCTGCCTACCCCAGTCTTTGCTCCACCCTAGTCTTGGCAGAGAGGCTGCTATAATGTGTATATCTTCAGTCCTCTGCAGTCCAGGCAAAGAGACTCCTGTGAACTTGCAATAATTTGCTGATCCTGAATGCACCTGGCCTCAACGCTGTTCAAGACACCTGTCTTCTCCAAAGGTGATCCTGTCAGTGTGTTCCCAGCTTCAGACTGGTGTTGAAGTACTGGGAGCAGCTGCGTTCCCTGCTCTGGCCAGAGCCGTAATGGCATGCTGCACATTGTTTGAGACTGCCCCAGAAACCACAGAGCGTCCTACTCCGTTCTTTTGGCACTGAATGGTGGCAGACTAGGCAGCGTTCCCCAGGACCAGCTGGAACTGCTGTGCAGGTCCCATGGGCCTGGCATAAACAGAAGTGCCTGCTGTCTGGCAAAAAAGTAACCCTTTAAGCAAGACATGGAGAAAATGCTTAAGTTGCAAAGCCAATCATTCATATTTTTTTTTCAGGAAGAAGATGATGCTGTTCACTTTGCCAACAGAGTCAAGGCTCTCATTGCTGCTCAAGGAGGAATGTCCGTGCTTCCTTGGTGAGAATCAACACCTCTGAGGTTGGGTTTAAAGCATATTTAAGTGTTCAGTGTTCTGAAACGTTAGCTTGGAATCTCTTAAAGCTTCTTCCAGACTTGCTTTGCTTAGGCTGCAGTCCATCATCCTTACTGACTCCAAGCCTGAAAATATTACTTTATTCCTTGAACAGTTCCACTAGAATAAATAGAGTAATATAGTATAAAAGAGAAATGGAGCTGACAGGTGGATCTGGCTAGCAGGTGGTATTTGGTGAAAATAAATTGCCTGCTAAATGCTGGATGAAAGGAAAGGCATTGTTTGTGTGGTCTGGTAAATCTTGGCAGCACAGATCTAGCATTGTACTGCAAAAGCCAACATCTAGGGTGAAAACTGCTTTGACTGCATAATCTAAATATTGTAATGCTTTTCTGCCTTGACCCTGAAGTGAGCTTAAGGCTGCTTCTTTTATGTATCTTTCAGGGATGGGGGACTGAAAAGGAAAAAGGTGAAAGAGTCTTTCAAGGAGGAGCAACAGAAAAAGTATTGTCAGATAGCAATAGAGAATGAATCTATGGAAAATAGTAATGTTTGTTAAATGTTATTTATTTTATCTCATTTTTTTTTACTTATCTCCACCAGAAAATGGGCTAATTTTTATATTAAAAGCAACAAATTTTACTTCTGTCCCTGTAAGATATTTTGCATATGACACAGCAGGGTAACCATAAAGGTATAGTATTTTGTATTAAATAAGTACATCATTTTATAAATAGGAAGATTTACAATATACTAGTAAAATTCTCTCTGATGTTGAAAGAAAAGAATCTGCAATAAAATTACTTAGGTTCATTAAAATTCCATTTTAAAAATCTTTGCATTACCCTGAAGACCCTGAAGACTTCTTAACTTGTAATAAAACACTTCTGTACTCCTAGCCTCTATTAATGGCTTGGACTAGCAGTTTTTAATGTGAGCCACAGTCATTGTGTTGCTGTACAGAGAAATCTCCTGATGTCAGAAGACATTAAGCAGTTCACCAAAATAGATTTTCTGGATTGCAAGTTGGAGAAGAAGTGTTGGATGTCAGAGGGAAAGAAGCAGGCACTGACTCTCCCTTCAGTGTCACAAGACCAGAGGTGGCAGTGTTGGAAGTTTCCAGGGTTCTGCTGACAAAGAGCAGAGCAATGTCCAAGGCAGCACATCCCTGGTGTCTGGGTGTGTGATACTGGGATAAATTAGTCACAGCCAAGGACTATGTCACAGAAACACGTATTTTTAAATTATAATGTGTCTTCTGATTATGCTACATCCCTTTCTGTGTCTTTTTTAATGCATTAGTCAAATTAAAGAAAACCTATGATGTGATCTCTGTTGTGTGTAATTGATTTGCTCTCTGACAAGTCCACTCTCCAGAAATGAATACAGCCAGTGCACTTAAGGAATCTGAGAAGGAAATATTTCTGCCACCTACAGTATTTTTTGTTGTATAAAAATATTTATTCTTCTGTTAAGTAGCCTCATGGAGAAGAGAAGGCTCCGAGAAGACCTTATAGCGACCTTCCAGTACCTGAAGGGGGCCTACAAGAAAGCTGGGGAGGGACTTTTTACAAAGGTTTGTAGTGATAGGACTAGGGGCAATGGCTGTAAATTGGAGAGGGGCAGATTTAGGCTAGATATAAGGAGGAATTTCTTCACTAGGAGAGTGGTGAGGCACTGGAACAGGTCGCCTAGGGAGATTATGGGTGCCTCATCCCTGGGAGCGTTCAAGGCCAGGTTGGATGGGGCCTTGGGCAGCCTGATCTAGTGGGATGTCCCTGCCCATAGCAGTGGAGTTGGCACTGGATGATCTTTCAGGTCTCTTCCAACTCAAACTATTCTGTGATTCTATGTGGAGGAATCTGAGTTCTTTAAGGATCTGAATGTCACTAATGAAGCACACATGAACATGTGTTAGTTTGCCCCAGTTGCTTTGAGACAGGTGGGTTGGTAAGGACAGTTAATAAGGTTTAAATGACAGCAGCCTGCAGATTGATGGCTCTGCAGAGGTGGAGAACCTGCTACAGTGATCACAAATACAGCCTGCAGAAAGACAGGCACAAAGGCATAACATGGCCCAGAGCAGGAGTGTCTAGAAAACTAATATTCGGGGGGGGGGGGGGCGGGTGCTGACAGAGGTGATAACTGCCATAAGGCTGCATGGCACAAAAGTTGCACAGAACTGACCTCCTCTCTCCTGTGGCCAAGTCTGGTGTATCATTCCTAGGTTTAGTTGCTACAGGTATATGAATTCTCTTGGTGAATCAGTCAGTCCAAATTTTGGTGTCATAGTAAGCAGTAGGAGAAACTGCCCTTCTAAAAAGCTGTTAGCCTCCCCAACCTTCCCCCCCCCCCCCCCCCCCCCCCCAGCAGTGAAAGTGCTAGCAGTATGCCTGCAGAGGAAAATTGCTTCAGGCTCTCCTGTTGTGAAAGAGGTCTGTGTGCTCCTGACTGTAGTAAACTGTGCTTCCATGTCTGTTGAAGCTGTTGGTTTAGTTTCCAAGTATAAAAATCTAAAGAAATGTGACAGGCTATCCTGATAACTGTCAAATCTTTTCACTATGCCAGTTTAAAATGGAGTTCTTTCCTTACTTGTGACTGATATCTGAGAGTTGCTAACAGACTGCAGTTGTATGCAAAGGGTTAAGACAAATATTGGGAGCATCCTTCCCAGACTATTGTGTGCTGTCTTCCTGCTCAGATGTAAAAGGAGAGATGGAGCATGCAAAAAGATGGGCCAAACAGAAAAAGATGGGAAGATGAACTTTTAGAACAAATTTTCTTATTTGTTTATTTCTTATTTGTGCTCCCTTCGGTAAGACACTAGGAGATGATGTGCCTTTTTTGGTCTTTTGCAATTCTTCCTCAGGTCACCAACAGAAGAGCCCTTGAATGTGTGATCCTCATTACGGTTATGACTCAAAGTCTTGTAAAAGAATAGCTCAGACCTCTGAGTGTGTGAGTATTATATGTCACCTGTTGAGCTGTGGAAGGAGTAGCAGGGTTGTCAGTACTTTTTTTGCCATTTTATGGCTATCTTGACAAAAGAAGGTAAAAACTCTGCAGTAGGTACTTACATATAGAATAGGGAACTTTTAACATGAACAATGAACCCGAGAACTTGCCAACGACAAGACTAAGGTGCACTTTGTTAGCTGCCAGTAAAGATGCCAACCTGACTTGAGATAAAGACTTCTTTGTCATGCCCTGCTTTATAGGTTTTGGTGGTGTGTGCTTTACCTGCCTTCCATCTCCCTCTTTCCTTTCTCTTGATATACTGCATTTAATTTGCATGTATCATCAGTGGACTTGGCAATTGCTTTTAACTGAAATTGTATACTGCCCTTAGAATGCTGAGGTTGTGGAGAAAATGTTTTCCAAAAGGATGCTATAGATGACTGCCTTCCTCCTTTAGCTCAAGGGCATGAAAACAGTAAAAAGAACACATTCTCATGATAATATGTGAGTGGTAAGCTGGTAAACTGCAGTTTATTTTTCACAATCAGAACTTGCACTTGTGTTGCTCCTCTTTGTTTATCTTCCACTGGTCTTGCAGGAACCAGGCTTCTAAACTGTTTGAGCTCTCTTTTTACTCTGTACCTTTGCAGTATCAAATGTAGCAGTCTTATGCTAAATTGTGCAAGGAATATTCAAGGAATGAATATTTCAGTGGATCAGGGACTTAAAAAAAAACCCAACCAACCAACAACTTAAGACCCGGTGTAAGTGATGCTTGGGATTTTAATTTTTTTTTTTTATTTATTTGCTAGCTGTGCAAGCCACATAGACAAGACTTATTATTATCTTGGAGAAGCAGGTGGCTCCATCTTCAAGAGCACGAACTTCTTCTACTGTTTACCCTTTGTTTTTGCCTTCAGCTCCTTACCCAACAAGGTCTGCACTTTAACTGAGTGGCCTCTTCTCCCAATAAAATATGAGGGCCTTCTGATCCAGCTAATCATTGTGGGAAAGACCTACACTGTAAAACATAGCCTTGCTTTTAATTTGGTGCTGCTGCTAGCTGATACCTATGTATGAAGCATCTAAGCGATGCTAACTTTTGCTGTGCTGCTAATGCACAATGTTGATGAATCTGAAACAAAACAAAACAATCCTAAGTGCGTTCATCCTGAACTCCTGAGGTCCCTAAGACAGTTGCTGTGAGTTAAAGATAAATGCATGTTGGAATGAGTGAGTAAAATTGGGCCCTCTCACTGTGGGACAGTCAAAACAGCTGCTTATGCTAACTTTTGAAGACATGACTGTTTGATTAGCTATGTGGATGGAAAACTTTACATACTTAGTAAAACTCACACAGCATGCCCGAGGTGCAGTGCAGAATCTTTGCATGCAGTGTGACTCCTGGGTGGCCTGGGACCTTAAGTCACTTGGGCACCATCCTGTCTCTACACTGGACAGAAGGCTGGAGCTGCCCTCCCTGTATTTAGAGTCCTGAAGCCTTGAATAAGTAAGAGCAACTCTCAGAATGCCATAAAGGCTGGCTCACTGTGTCTAAAGTGCCTCTCCTTCCTCAGACAGGCTTCCAAAACTGGAGCTTGAGTGGTCCTCTAAAAGCACCTTTTTGGATCTTTGCATTACTTTTATGCAAGTTCATTGTGGCTGGGAGTAGAACTTGTAAAGATGATTTATGCTTTCAACTCTTTAAACTAAATGTGCAGACTGAAATTGCTTCAACATCTGGCTCATGCTTCTGGGTTTTCATCTCTGGACTAAGAAGAGGTTATTTGGGCATTATGACTATTCACGGTTAAAATATAGTGCGCTGCTCTGCCACGAGGTAAAGTAGCCTGCAGTGCGCTGTAACTATGCAGTGTTAAAGCAGTGTAAATGAGCTTCTGTGTCATTTGAGTCAGTTTTTAGACAGGTTCTCTAAATTTCCTGGTTCTCCAAGAACATATGTGACTCAAGTACAAGATAGGACAAGAAGTTATGAGGTCTCTCTCTCAGGTACTTTTTCTCTGTTTGGAGAGGGATGTATATATATACTTTGTATGTATATAATGGGATGCCTACTTGGCCACTATTGGGAGCAGAGCACAGACATAAGAAAAAGTTTAGTTATAACAATAGAAACGTTACATATTAGAAGATGTAGTGATAAGCATTTTAATGTCCTCTTGTACCTTGTGAGAACTGAATCAGAGTTTGTTAAAACATCTAATAATCTTTCATCGTAGTGTACCTGCATGTTAAGGCTGATTGATGTGCGACGGCCGAGGGAAGCAAGCAGATGACTCAATATGAGTGATAAAGCAAGCTTCGACTTTATTCAAAATCAGCCCGGATTATATACCCTAACATTCAAAAGATGCTTTGTGCTTTGTTATAGTTTATACATGATTAGTTACTAAAACTATTTGTTCTTTATTAATTCATTGTCCCTTGTTAATTCATTGTTGCTATGTTGCTACTTCGAGCTCTGTTTACCTTCTTGCAGTTACAATTACAGTTGCAGTTGGGCTCGGTGCTCCATCCTGTTCCCTTGGGAAAGATTCGCTTGTCCTTCAGAAGTTTCTTCTTAGAGATTCCTCCTTGCATGCCTTCTTGTTCTTTTAGTCCATATCCACACTCAGAGTTTAACAAGGTTTCCATTTATACAATACGTGTCTCACAAAGCTTTTCTATTGAATCATGTCCTTTTTCACTTAACCATTTCCCAACATTTCCCCCTTTTTCTTTTTGCATAAGCAGAGCATGGTGATTTTTTGTTATGCTGCGCATAATACAATTGTAGCCTATCTTAAATGCAGCTATAAGCAACAGTATTAAGCCTATCCAACACAATATTTCTTTGATCATAGAGAGGAGCCAAGGTGATAAAGAGCCAAATATTGATTGTATCCAATTGTCTATTCCCCATCCATCTTTTTGTTTCAGTTGGTGAAGGCCCTGCTGTAACCTTTTTATTTTAGCCTGTATGGACGTGGAGTGATCAGACAGGTTCAAGCAGCACATACCTTCAAACTCCTCACACCTATGGCCTTGTGCCAAGAGCAAGAAATCTATGGCAGCTCTATCTTGTAACACTGCATGATTGACGCTTTGTACATCACTTGTGAGCAGAATTTCTGATGTCATGTTCAATTCGTTTTTTTGCCCAACAACCCAATTGTTTTGCTAAATTCATTGCCTTATTAGCTGGAGCTCCAGGGAGAATGGTCGCAATTGCTACCTGTTTGAATTCACTCCAAAATGTAGGGTCTCCTATCTGATTGCAGTCTAGCTCATGTACACTACGTTTTCTCCTGCTCGTTTTTTGGCTCCACTGCATGATCAAAGATACATTGGGGTGAAACAGTGATAGTCTGCCAAGATAATAAGGCCCTCCTTGTGGTTGTGCCGGTATGCCATTCCATGCTCTATCTCCACAAATCAAGAAGATGCCTTTCGGTAGCCTTTTTGGAGTGTCGATTTTGCTGGCATTGCATTTATCAAACATTTGGTCGAGAACACTATGCCAATCTAATTTAGAGTCCAAAGTAGCCCAGGCGCCCCTGTGTTTTAACCACGGTCGGGGCGCTGTGTCACTTACAGGAGTAAAGTCAACCCAGCCTCCTGAGTTGTTTCCTGACAAATTGGCATTAGCGCTCCCAAAAAGGTCTAACTCTTCAGGGGGTGATTGCAAGGTGGTGTTAAGTGACAGTATTGACACTGCCGATAGGCATCATGAAGTGGTGGAGTTCCATTAATCGCTCCATCTAAAACCTTAACTGCAGATAGATTTCAACACAATGTTTCATTGCTCACTAAACCATAAAACTCCTCAGGCTTCCACACTGGTAGACCTATTAAACAAGTTCGAAAAGGATTAGTCACTCCTCCTAAGCTAGGACAAAGCGAAGACTGGTTCAACTGATTTGCAAATGTTACCCAAATATTGTCCTTTGGTTGATTGAAGCGCGTTATTCCTAAAGCAGCAGTTAATAGTACACCAAGCCATATAATGTGATTAAAGTTTGCAAACATGATTACAAATCTTCTCTTGTAATTGCTTCATACAATTTCCTCTTTAAATTTCCCTTGATAGGACCAAACAGTGAATGTCTTGTAAATGATACTTTCTTGGAACAACAATAGGTTAAAATTTTTGAACTTAACTGAGCCTGAATCCTTCTTACACAGGCCTCAGTCTCAAAACGATAAAAGGCCAATATTTTTTGTTCTGGTGATTCAAACAAGGCTATGGAAATGGACAAAGGTAATTTAGTTTGTCTCCGCAGCTCTCTCTGCCAATTATAAAAACCAAATTTAAATTCACAAGTTGAACACCATAGTGCTCTCAAAAATTTTTGCCTTATCCAAAATATTTCTTTACACATTCCACATTGTAAAGCTACCCATGCTGCACATTGTGGTTTTTTGCATCCAAGACAGTCCTGTTTAGCTGGTCCCTCAACTTTAAATGTTGCTAACTCTTCTATCCCATTTACAATATTTTCAAAGGATGTACAACTTTCAACTATGTCGTCAATCTCTTTTTGATAGCCTCTTAACCTTTCAATAATAGGTTTTACAGTCAACAAGAGTTTGTCATTGACCCTCTGCTTGTCTTCTTCCGTCAGAAGAAACAATCTGTCGGTCATTGACTTCTTGAGTTATTGCTGCTTTGGTCCATTTACTGGGAATCCATTTAGGACCTGTGGGAGTAAGTACACACATGTACCCTTTTCCCATGTATTTTACTTCAGCTGGTCCCATCCAGGTTCCCGTTGTTAGATCTCTGTACATAACAAACATTGGTGGATTCTTTTGCTCATCACTATCATGACTATGGATCCATGCTGATGGTTCTTTCTGATCTCCAAATATACATAGATGGTTTAAAACAAAGAGAGTCTTTGCTAATCGTTCTTGAACATCAGATAGATCCATAAATTTTTGAAGATATTGCTTTAGGGTTTGATGAGCCCTTTCAATAATAGCTTGACCTGTGGGGGAGTGTGGAATACCAGTAGTATGCCGTACTCCCCATGTTTGTAAAAATCGTTGAACCCTCATGCTAGTATATGCTGGACCATTATCCGTTTTTATCACCTGAGGCACTCCCATAATGGCAAAACATTGTGTTAAGTGTCTTATAACATGGAGTGCCTTTTCACCCGTTTGTGCAGAGGCCCATACATATTTGCTATAAGTGTCTATGGTGACGTACATATTTCCATCTGCTAAATGCAGCAAAATGGGTCACGTCCATTTGCCATAATTCTTGAGATTTGAGACCTCTTGGATTTACACCTAACCCTAAACCAGGTCCATGATGACTGCATGTAGGGCAGGCGCGGACAATTCCTTTTGCTTCCTCCATTGTAATGTTGAATTGTCGATGTAGTCCTCGTGCATTTTGGTGAAAGGCATTATGTGCTTCTTGTGCCTTCACAAAATCACTCAGTGGTGCAGCCAAAGATACGAGTTGATCTGCTCTATAATTTCCTTCTCCAAGTCCTTCTGTCCACATATGACTTCTAATATGTACTATGCAAAAAGGGCACGTTCGTTGTCAGATAGCTGATTGTAGTTGTCGAATTAAATCAAACAAACGTTGATTGTGTATTTCTTTTATTTGAGCATCTTCTACACGATTCACTATATTGGCAACATACATGGAGTCCGTTACTACATTCAGATCATGATGCATCCATTGTAAAGATCCATTCGAGTACTCTAATCTCCCTTTTTTTTTTTTTTTTTTTTTCGTAAGGGCTCCGATAAATTGGGATCGCTCTTGGAGAATTGTGAGGTCCACAGGCAAGTTGGGATCTATACGGTCCACTGTGCGGTCAACAAGAGTTTCACTAAGGCATTGTATCATTTGTTGTTGTTTGATTGTTAAAGTAATTTTCCGTGCTGGATCAGTTCCTTTTAAAGGAGGACGCAAAACATCTAGTTCATCATTGGTGATTCCTGCTATAGGTCGTAACCATTGCAGGTCTCCTAAAAGTCGTTGAGCATCATTAACTGTTGTAAGTGAGGTGCAAAATGTTAATTTTTGTGGTTGTACTTGAGAATTCGTTATGTTACATCCTAGATATTTCCAAACAGGGGAACGTTGAATTTTTTTCCATTGCTATAATCAATTTATGTGTGGTTAGTTGTGTCTCCAAATATTTTTCTTGTTGAGTGGTAAATGGCTGGTTCTGTGCAAAAAGAATATCGTCCATATAGTGATAGATCATGGTTTGTGGCCATGCATGCCTTATTTCTCTTAAAGTATTATCCACAAACAACTGACACAAAGTGGGGCTATTTTTCATGCCCTGCGGCAATACTGTCCATTCAAAGCACAAATCAGGTCCTTCCCTATTGATTGTGGGTAAAGTGAATGCGTTGAGTGTCATTAGGATGTAACTGAATAGTGAAGTAACAGTCCTTTAAGTCTATGATCAGCAAATGCCTGACACAGAATAACAAAAACATACATATTGGATGACCATCAAGTCGACTATAAGCTTTTCTCTGAGTAATGGCTTTTCCAATTTTGCTCAAAGTTTGTTGTGCATCACTCCTAAAAGTACGAGGTGCTGTTAAAGCCATGTCCTCCCTTAAGAAGATCAAATAATGGACTTAGTTCTGCATTAGTTATACCCAAATAAGGTTTAACTCGATTGATTGTTTCTAGGAGCTTTTGTAAGTTGTTTTAACTACTATTTGCAATTTGGCTTGCTGGGGTTCAACTGTGGCATTCAAAATTTTCCACTCAAAATATTTCCAGGTTTGAATTTTTTCAGGTGCGACTTGAAGGCCTATTTTCTCTAATACAATCTTTGAAATGGTAACACAACTGCTTTGGGTGATATACACAGGTGGGAAAGGAATATAAACCATAGCTTGTATTTGTCCAGTAAAATCAGAATTAATAACACTAGGTTACACAAAAAGACTTTGCAAAGTGACACTCGAATGACCTACTAACCAAAACACTTAAACCGTTACCAATAAGACCAAAAGCTTGGAGCAAAACCTTGTGTGCTTTTCAATCTCTTCTTACTGAGGAGGCTGTGAAGAAGATCCAAGCAGGAGCATTTACTGTTGTCACACGTCTCCACTGCATGCTGGGTTGCTGGTTTCCTTGGTTCTTTAATGTTAACGGTTTACCCTTCTTTTATCTGTTTTAACCTGTATGGGAATTCTCAAGGCTGCAAATGCATTAACTTTTCTATTCTTTTGTAATTTTTTACTCTCAGAGGATACTCCTTTTGGACTCTTAAATCATGTCTTCATTAGTGTCTGGCTAAAATTCCCTTTACGGTTGTCTGCACTGGGACCCAGCAGCTGCTGATCTGATAAGGGACACTGGAATGCAGTGTTCTTCATAAACTGTTACTCCCCTAGAGAGAGATAGAAACTCCCAGGCTGAAACAAGACAAAAAACCTTACAGGAGTAAGAGGGGGGGCGATGGGGGAGGGGGAGGGGGAACTCACACACACAGCCACAGGGCTGGGTTTTTTTCCATTTGTTTTGTTTTGTTTTGTTTTCTATGTTCTTTTTTCTATTTTTCTATTTTTTCTTTTTCCGTTTTCTTTTCTGTTTTTCTTTCTGTATTTCATATTTTCTTTTTTTTTTCTATGTATTTTAAAATCTTGTCATCTGTAGCCTTTCACTTCAAAGGTCCCAGGTAAATCTCCCTGTTTGCCGGCTTAGTGGACGTTTGAGATTGAAAGGTTTCAGAGTTGCATTTTAAAGATTAATCAAAACAGAGGCTCAATATAACCAAAACCCAATTTGCAAGTCTTACAAATGTTTAAAGCGCTTTAAACACACACACGCATACACACACACAGAACCACTCTTTTGAGAGCTGGCTTAATATACCTATACAACATTGTTTACGACCGGTCAGTAAGAACAGCATGATGGTATGAATATTTAAACTACACATGGCACCGAACACACACAACACTCAAAACATGCATATATATCACAAAATAAGGCTTGTATCAATTGTTTAACAGGTAACAGTCCTTGGTTGTTACAGCATTTTCGTGGCATCTTCTTCCTCCTCTGATTCCTCGCTACCTTTTTACCTTGTAAAGTTTTATACAATTTGTAATCTCTTTCCAAGCTTTCATTAGTTTCTTTGCAGTTTTATCATCATCTGTAAATGCCTCCCACGGGATGTTCCCAAATTTGCGCCATTCACTTTCCTCAAATATCTCATTTGGATCCTTAAAACATCCCTTAGTTTTTCCTAAGGTAATGAGGCCCGCAAGTTGTTTGAGATATTGTGAGTCAAGTCCTCGCTTCTCTAAGAAGCTTTGTAATATTTCATAAGCCACTTCTCTATCCATTTCTGGTCAGAGAAAAAAAACCCTTATAAATTTATAAAGTCTTACGTGTAGCCCTGTTCTGTCTTATCTCTCCAAAGCCTTATGATGTCGGGCGGCGGATCCCTTTTGACGATTCAGGTGTTTGGACTAGAGTGCAACGATCCCTAACGAAATCATAAGCTCTTAATTTTCGCCTTCCGGTCGCTGTATCCCAGCACTTTTCCCGACTTTTACAAACAATCTCCATAATTTCTCCACTCGTCTATTAAGTCCTTAATCGGACCTGCTCCCCGCTTTTCTAAAAAGCGTAAAATTTCAAGTGCTACCTCCCGCTCCATTGCGCGCGCTTTAACGGACCCTCTTATGTTAGCCAGTCCGGACCCTCTTATGTTAGCCGGTCATTAAAAAAGGTGCAGCCTTACGTATTGTGAGTCAGGTAGTCTTCTTACTCGGCCGGCGAACCCCCTTTTTTGTTATCCGGGTTCAGGCGCGGATCGTAAGTACTGATTCAGTGTTGCCGATCTTCCACCCCCTGGTCACTGCTACCAGTGCTTCGCCGAGCTCGCCGTCCGGTGGAAACAGGGATTGGGGGTCCCTGTTCTTTTCATGTCCTGTTGGGCGCCACTTGCGACGGGTGAGGGAAGCAAGCGGATGACTCAATATGAGTGATAAAGCAAGCTTCGACTTTATTCAAAATCAGCCCGGATTATATACCCTAACATTCAAAAGATGCTTTGTGCTTTGTTATAGTTTATACATGATTAGTTACTAAAACTATTTGTTCTTTATTAATTCATTGTCCCTTGTTAATTCATTGTTGCTATGTTGCTACTTCGAGCTCTGTTTACCTTCTTGCAGTTACAATTACAGTTGCAGTTGGGCTCGGTGCTCCATCCTGTTCCCTTGGGAAAGATTCGCTTGTCCTTCAGAAGTTTCTTCTTAGAGATTCCTCCTTGCATGCCTTCTTGTTCTTTTAGTCCATATCCACACTCAGAGTTTAACAAGGTTTCCATTTATAGAATACGTGTCTCACAAAGCTTTTCTATTGAATCATGTCCTTTTTCACTTAACCATTTCCCAACATTGATGTAACTTTATTCTCTTGACTCTAAATGTCTTTTTCTACAGCTGTGCCTTGTCTTTGGGAGCGTCGGAAGCGCTCTTCTCTCTTTGGCTTCTGCTGAGTTATTGGGAGGCACCTCTTTTTCCTGACTCTTTTTCTCCTCTGCACAGTTCTCAATGTTTCACTTAATGCAGAGTTGTCCTAAATTCCAACAAATGAGTCTGTTATTTCTCCTATGTTTCCAGGAAACCATGAAAATGTAGAAATAACTCTGCATATCCCAAACAGATTTTTTTGATTATGGGTCATGATGTACTACCAGCAAAGACACTGCTTGTTCTGAGTTTCGGCAGCATGTGTTGTATGTGGCTTCCCTAGCCCATCTCTTCCCTGTGACAGACCAAAATCAGAAATACTTCTGTCCTTTAGTTCTTTCAAAATCATGGGTCTAACCCCTGAGCTTTTATTTGTATTTTAAAATTCAGTCCACGCGTCTAGGCTGGGATGTTCCTAAAGGCAGTACGACACTTGCATCTGCTGTGATTAGTTTCTTCAGTACCTTGATGCTGTTTGTCTCTGATCTGGGACTGGAGACACTTTCACAAGAAAACATGTTTTCAGGATAATAAGGCAGATGTTCTGAACTTGTTGCAGCATGTGTTTCCTTGAGCTCTAGTGAGAACAGCGAATGTTTAATGCTGAGTTCAATGACCCAGTGTTTTACACAAATTCTTCCTTGTGCATCCTGCCCTGAATGAAAGCAGCGAAAGCAGCCCTGGCAGCTCTTTACCCAATGGTTGTTTGTTTTTAGCCTCAAGGCACTCTAAGAAACATAATTTTGGTTATGCGTGCAGTTTGAGGCCTGATTTCAAGTCGGTCAATTGAGACAGGTCATAGATGCATTATAGGTGGGACCTCTTTTTTTTTTTCCTCTTTGCAGGATTTGCTTTTGGAAATACTTGTGCTGAAGTGAAGTATCTGTTTCTCAGGCTCTTTTGAGCGTATTTCCCAGCTGTGGTGCAGATTGTGGAGATGACCTGTGAAGGGTTCGCATGTTCATTTCATTTTAGAAAAGTAGGCTTAGAAGTTAGTAAATGTATGGTAAAGACAGGGGCATTACTGCCTCTTTGCTTTTTTATTGTTGTTGTACAGACAGGAAGGACCTTATCTTTGTACCCTTTCTGCTCTCCCCTTCTCCTTCTCCTCCCATATTTATTATTCTGTCTAACGATGGCTCCTCAATTAGTGTACCAGGCTCCTTTGTGAGCAGGGTTCATCGTGATCAATTGTCATCAAGGATAGCGTTTAGTACATCCAGTCAATGATGTTCTATATAATGGCTGTGGTATTGACCAATTTCTAATTTTACAATATGTTGAGCCCTTTTGAACTCTTTTAATATGATAATTGCTTTACTAATCAGTAGTTATGGTTTGTGTGCAATTGCAGATTATTGACATCAGTTGATATCCCTTGGTACTTTTGACTATAGAAAAGATGCATGTGGTAAAACACATTTAATGTCTACATGGTGGATATTAAATAGAATAATATTTGGAAAAATACTATATCCTTGCATATTGGACTTCTAAGAAATAGGTTATTCATTTAGAAAGGCATATTTCTTTTTATATGGTATACTTATTAAACATTACATTTTAAATTTACATAGACATCTATTGAACAGCTTCTTTTGTAAGTACATCATAAGCATTCATTTGTTCATATGTTAAATATGATGTTTATCAATTAGATTTTTTTTAAAGAAATGCTCATCATACATGGCACAGGCAGCCTCTTTTACTCATATAAATTTATATAAGATGTAAGCATGTACAGACAGTCTACAAAATAAACTTATACTTCAAATAACCGCTGTTTATGTTTTATTAATATCATTTTATAAAACACACCTACAAGGGACTATAAGGAGAGATATCTATATTAAAAATACATTTATATTAGATTTGATCTGAGGCTGATTTCTATCCAGATGTTGTCTTATACTTTTGGACTTTTAAGTTATTCTTTGCATGTCACACTCTTTGTGCGTGTGACACAGGAATCTGGTGGGTGCATCCAGTGAGTACATCGCACTGCACAGTCTGCTTCAGGTGTAAAACGGGATCTCTCTTGCTCTTGGGACCAGGAGGTGGCAGCGCTGTACGTGTGTCCAGCACTGCCATGAGGACTAAAACCTTGTGCGTGGTCTTTGGGGAAGTACAAGCCTTAAACAAAAATAAAGATGAAAAGGTAAGTCAGTTTACTGGAGCTCAGCATGTTTTGACGTTCCTTAAAATAATGGCAACAACACTAACGTACAGTCTCATTTTCAGTGGTAATTTTGTTATATTGGATGCTTAAGTCATTAAAAAGATCATGAAGTTCTAGAGTAATATACATATAATTTTCCTTCACCATTTCTTCTCTAAGTGCAGCAGAAAGCCAGGCCACCAAACATCAGGTCACAGTGGACAATAAAAATTGCATTGATGCCATACATTCTCACATATCCGCTGGGTTGTCTGTTTGTAGTAATTTTGCTCTCTAGATGGTGGCTGCAACTCCCCCCGTGCTTGATGCACAGGACCACTCGATACTCACAAAACCCATCCAACAGTAACACAGTGGTGAAGGTTTCTAGGTGGTCAGTTGCGCACAGATGCTTTTGAGGTCATGAAGGAAAAAATGTTGCTGAATTGCCTTCTGATGTTCCTCTACCACTACAGAACCAAGCTTTAAGTATGTACCTAAATATTTTATTGTATAAAGGCTTTAGCAACTTGCAGGAACAAGCACTGAGACATCTTACTGAAATATATGCTTGCTAGAAAGATCTCAAGGTCCTGTGTCATTTCCAAGACTAATGGGGAGGCTCAGCTCTTAGGATCCAGGTGATAACATCCTGCTGTAGATGGGAGCCAAGTGACTACAAAGCCTGTGCTTAGGGTACCCAAATGAAAAAGGCTGGATGGTGAACACCTGGGAACGCTTGCTCCTGGGATTTATTCATACGACCATTAGAGAAGATCCCTCTCTCCCTTTTCCCCCTCCAGCACAAAACCCTCAGTTTCTCACTGAGTCACCTCAGCATAGGCACCTCTGAGGAACTCGAGGCCATGTGGGATGTGTGCAGTTTGTGGCCTGCCGCTGTCTCCCCTGCAGGGTGTTTCCTGTAAGCTGCTCATGATAGAATCCCCTCCATTTCTGCTTGCTTCTGTTAATGTCCTTCTTGGGTGTTTGCATTTCCCCACTTCTTATAAAGAGAAAGTAAGCTCGGGGCTTTTAATGGGTATTTAATTGTAGATGTATTACTGAAATCCTAGAAACCTAAATTTCTAAATTATATAAGTTAAATCTTTGAGGTGGGGCACCCCTGTGTTCTGTGTTTATGAAGTGTGCTGTTGCTTATGAGCCCTCATCCTTGCTGGAGAAAACACACGAGGCTGCAGCTCCACCTATACACACTGCAAGGCTTAAAGGCTATGTAGAAGCCAGGCTACTTGTATTCATTTTCACTGTAATAAGAATCGGAAGTCCCTGACAGCAGAAGGTAAAATTCCAGTTAGGTTCCTGGGTACAAAGTAAAGCTGAAAACCTCTGACTCCTAGTACAAATGGTATAAATTTTTACAGTGAGTTATAGCAAATACAGTAGTGGAGAGAAAGCACGGACCTGCCTGCAACCAGAAAAGATGAGAGAGTGCAGAATTCCCCCAAGTGGTTTGCTGGCTATCTGCCATTCCTCAACAGTGCAAGATGAAAGGGAGTACTGTGATAAGTACCCTGACCCCACTTCTTTCCAATAAAATACAGATATTATTTACATGAGATGAAACTGTTTGATATTCTGAAGCTGCCTGGCTCTAGTGACCTACCAGAAGCCAATAATGCATGCAATAACTTAGCAAAAGGAGACTGCAACTGCCACAGGAGGTGACACCATCAAGACTTTCTTCCTGAGACGCTTCAACAAGATTTCCCTCATCCTGAAAACCAAGTTTGCAGCCATGCTCCGCACCACCAAAACATTATAGGTTCCAATAATTAAGCGGGGTAAAAAAAGTACAGCCAGAGGAATATAAAAATAAATAATTCAGAAAAGCAGTGTGGTAAAATATAAAAGAATTTTACATTTGCTTTTTCTCAGTCTTTGATTCAGTCCAACCTCCTGTTAAAATCATGCATTAGGTTACATGCATAGTAAGAATAAGTAAGAATACATTTACATTTATTGCCTTACTGCAGACATAAAAATACATTATTCCTAATGTTTATAGGAGAAAAATTAAGAATCTTGATAACTACTGTCTAAGTCAAAAAATAAACCAAAACTTTTTGGGTTAATTTGGAGCGTCTGGTTTAGATAAACTTGAATAATAACATTTAAACTGAAACCTTTTTTTTTATTCCCTGTATCTTGTGAAATAAATTGAAAAATAAGGACATACGAAAATGTTTACTTCCAAGTTTCTCAACTCTGATATATTCTTATGTGATACTGCTTTCTTATGGTTTGCACTTTTATTGGAAAGTACTCCACTAGAAAGCGTGCCTACATATAGCCTTTGTAAATAAAACAAGCCTTCAAAAAAAGAAAGACTAGAAAATTGTTAAAATTAGCACTTTTTCCATGTCTTCAGTGGAATCATGCTGTCTTACCCATGAAATCATGGCCCTAGTCCTTGAAAGAAAAAAGTTCTCCTTGCTTAGGGAAACAGGCTCACTGGCAAAAGTGAGGCAGAGAAACTGTTATGTTCTCACAGGCTACAGAGCAAACAAAGCGTAATGATGGCATTGATTTGAAATGAATGTATCAGTAGACAGGTGATCAGTGGTTCATAACTGCGATATCTTTTTAAAAGACAAAGGCCACTTGGCAAAGAGAGCAAGCTGTTTTTTTTTCAGTAAGTCAGTTTTTGCAGTTAACAGCCCGCTGTTCTTTGATGGGAGGGCAAGATGCGTGCAAAGGATGGACTTCAGCACATTCGCAATAGGTCCTTGCCAACAGCTCAGTCTCTAGGAGGAGGCCATCAGGTTAGCAGGCATGTTTCCTTCCTGCTGTCCCAGACAGAGAAGGTAGTTCTTCAAGCAACTCAAGAACACAATTTATTTTTTTCCAATTTAACATGAATAGCTTTGTGAAATATTCATGCAAGCATGGAGGGGAAACCTGGATGCAATAAAATAAGATTTTCTGTTTGCATGTGTGTCTTGCCTCTGTCCTGTTTCCGTTCAGCTTATACAGAACAGCTCTCTGTGTCTGAAACTGCCTCCCATCAAACTAGATTTCCACCAGTGGTTTTTTTTCCCATTGGTGTGTAATGACAGCAGGGATCAAACTAGTCACCTTTCCCTGCTCTAAAACATAAATCTTGGTAGAGACTGGTCATTTCCTACAGTTTGTTTAGGGAGCCTGTGGACAGCAGCAGTAGGTCCAATAGTCAGGCTATTGCAGCAGAAAAGCGATGCCTTAATTCCACGTGATGAATATTACAGGTAGAGGTGTCCAGATTTTTCTTTTGATGCTTCAGGGACACTGATGGATTTCAGCCCTCTGAGAGTCAGGAGTTTGCCATATGCCACCAAATTTGACATTTGCTGCGCTGAGTAAAGACTTTTTTTTTTGCATTTTACTAAAGCAGTGGTTAATGAGCATATGGTATAAGTCAAACAAATTCTTTATTTTCTGTTTTCAAGGTTTTGTTAACAAACACAGAAAAGTTTGCCTTGTATAGGATTATGTGAATTGCAATTCTTGCTTCAGATGGCAATTTTAGATGTTACTATCTAAATGAAGATACTGAAATGTAACAGAGGTGAAATTTGTAAGACGTTACTGTGAATATTGCAGTGTTTTCCTCAAGAGCCAGGCAAGTGCACACTGTGGCTACCTGGGCTACATCTGCCGCATGCACGGAGAATTCTGCTCTGTAATGTCAGGTGAAGACAAACCAACCAACCAAGCCGTCTGCCTCTGTGATTTTACCCCAGATGAAAATTCATAAACAAGTACTAAATGCCCTATATCACCTTCTGCTTGTGAAGTATGAGACAGAATGTGGATTTAAAATAAGCCACACACAGGTCTATGTGTTGTGAATATCATCCCTCTTGGAAAGTAATGTTCTTTTGATTTGTTTCTGTTCCAGTTTTTGGGCACTCTTAATTGACTTGGATCCACATCCCTCTGTAATATTTGAAAACCACTTGAGCTACAGCTCTTTGGAGCACGGATTCTTGCATTAATGGCACTGACAGGCTGCTGCCTTCAGTCCTAACTGGGCTTTTCAGGGATGATCACAACTAAACACTTAGAGGGATGAAAACACTGAAATGCTGGCTGGCAATCTCAGCTCTACCTCTACGACTGTTTCTGTGATTGTTGTGCCCAGAGGCTTCATCAGGGATCATTTTGTCTCAGATAAATTACCTAGCCTGATGAGGCAAAGAGTGGGAGGAGAGGTGAGATGCCAAGTAGACTTGTCCAAGATGATGCAGTGCCAGAGCCAAAAATAGAAGCCAGAATCCAACACCCTTGTTCCACATGACTGTTCTGGAAATAGTTCTTAAGGCTTTGAAATCTAATTCAGGTTTTTCCTTGGATCCTAAGTACTTGGCTCTTGGATACATTTCTGACCTCTCAAATAAGGACAGAGAAATCACACGACCCTTTTCTGCGCAACACCTATGAAAGATGCATGAAGACATTATGTTGAAGGCCTTTTTCCTGGTGGAAAATGTTCTTCCCTTCCCCCAAGATGCTTCAACAAGGCTGCCATCCCTTTTCTCCTCTAGCCTATTTCTGCTAACAGCCCTTTCTTGGTACAGAACATGTCATGCCAAGTGCTGTATGAGTGCCATGAGCAGGCCTGGGCAGATAAACCTTCCTTAGCTATTTTCCACAAGGTTTTGTTTCTTTTAGCGTGTGCCTCGTGCCTGGTCAGGTACCCTCGGGGCTGGCCCCTCTTCCCTGCTCCAGGCAGGAGACACAACACAGACCAGGGGTGCCGTAGGCTGAAGTGTACACCTTGTCCCATTTTGCCTTTTTAGCTGTCCGTATCTACTCTACGTTCACAGATACAGGAGCTTTCCCCAATTTTCCTTTTCTCTTTTACTTCCTGAGCTGCTATTTTTGGGCTCTCTACAGCATTCCTGTGTTCACTCCGCCAGGAATCACCACTGTGCACTGTGGCAGTGCTGTTGCCATTTTTCTCCTATGAGTTTTTAGGGTGGACATACCCTGTCTTCACCTGCTTTCTGTCTCCCAAGCATCGCCTCCCAAGGTGAAGCCCCAGTTCCCTAGTCCTGTGCTTGATAGAATCATAGAATGGTTTGGGTTAGAAGGGACCTTAAAGATCATCTGGTTCCAACCCCCCCACCATGGGCAGGAACGCCTCCCACTAATGAGCGAAAGCACACAGGGGTGTTGGGAGTGTTTGTTAGAGCTTGGCGCTGTTTGCCTTGAAGACCTTGGAAGTTGATAATGAAGGAGCCAGCTATCAGAAGTTTACTGATAAGTGGGCATTGGAATGCAGAAAGCTGGAAAACAATCAGAAGAGCTGCGCTTGCGCACAGTTCAAGGGGAAAAACTTTTTTCATCCTGAGGAAGGCTTCTTACTTCATCCCTAAGACCCCGTCCCACGACCACCAGGAGGCACTATGCAGGTGCAAGACTGGAGCAAACTTTCCAGAAATAATTATAATACGAAGCAGGGAAAGGTTATGAATATGTAGTCGGCGCTTATAACTATTCATGTCTTTACACTATAAGGAGCTGTTTGTGAAGTTATATGGTATGCAAGCTAGGAGGAGAACCTCCTTGCACCCTAGCGCTGGAAATAAACATACCTACTTGATAACTCATTTTGGGTTATAGAGTTTGATTCCGCAAAACACCACCACACCAGGCAGCTCAAGGCTCCATCCAACTAGGCCTTGAACACCTCCAGGGATGAGGCATCCATGACTTCTCTTGGCAACCTGTACCTGTGCCTCACTAGTCTCACAAGAAAAAAATTCTTCCTAATATCAAATCCAAATCACCCCTCTCTCAGCTTAAAACCATTACCTCCATCCTATCCGTGCATTTTCTGATAAAAGAGCCCCTCCCCAGTTTCCCCATAGGCCCCCTTTAAGTACTGGAGGGCTGCTATAAGGTCTCTCTAGAGCCTTCTCTTCCCTAGGCTGAGCAATATTCCAACTCCCTTAGCCTGTCCTCATATGGGAGGTACTCCAGTCTTCTCTGGACTTCTTTTGGCCTCCTCTGGACTCACTCTAACAGATCCATGTCCTTTCTGTGCTGAGGACTCCAGAACTGAACACAGTACCCTGGGTGAGGTCTCATGAGAGCAGAGCAGAGGATCAGAATCACCTCCCCTGCGCTGCTGGCCATGCTTCTTTTGACTCAGCCCAGGCTACGGTTGGCCTTCTGGACTGCAGGCATACATTGTTGGCTCATGTTGAGCTCCCCATCCGGGGCGCTCCTTAGCGGAGTGGAGTGTGGATCGGCGGGGCGGGCGGTGGGGGAAGGTCTTAGTGGGGCGTGGCGCCGCTTAGAGGTGCAAAGCGGAGCAGGACGGGCGTGCCTTAGCGTGGTGGGGCGTGGATTAGCGCGGAGGAGCTCGCGGAGGGGGCGAGGCTGGCGGGGTGGAGCGATCGTGGCGGGGCGTGGCGGGCGCGGGGTTTTAGGGAGGCGCTGGCGGTTGCCGCTACGGGCCATGGAGGACGTGGCGTGGGTGGCGGCGCAGGCGGTTGCGGCGTGGGTGGCGCTGGTGCTCGCCCTCATCGTGGTACCCTCGGCGCTGGGCGTCTCCCTGGGCATCTCCGAGGCGTACATGTGGGTCCTGGTGAAGACGCTGGAGGTATGCGGGGCCGCCGCCCGTGCCGGGGCGGGGATCGGTCCTCTGTCCCGGCCCCAGGGCAGCGGGCGGGGATTCCGGGGTCCCAGTGCGAGGGGATGGGGGGGCCTCATCGCTGCTGGCAGCCGCCTCGTACGGGGAGGAGCAGCACCCGGTCCTTCTGGGGCTGGAAGGGAAGCCGGGTGAGGAGTGGCTGGAGTGGCTTGGTCTGTTGAGTCTGGAGAAAGGAGATCTCATCGCTGTTTGCAGTTTCCTTGCAAGGGGAGGGGCAGGACCTGATGCCTCATCCCTGGAGGTGTTCAAGACCGGGTTGGATGGGGCCCCGAGCAGCCTGACTTGGTGGGAGGTATCCCTGCCCGTGGCAGGGGTGTGGAACTGGGTGGTCTTTAAGGCCCCTTCCAATCCAGACCCTTCTAGGATTCTATTATATCTCTCTTGGGTTTAGAGGAGAAGCTGTATGAGGAGTGGCCGAAGTCACTTGGTCTGTTCAGCCTGGAGGAGACTGAGGGGAGACCTCACCGCAGTCTGCAGCTTCCTCACAAGGAAGGGACTGATCACTTCTCTCTGGTGACCATTGATAGGACCTGAGGGAACCGCAGGAAGATGTGCCACTGAAGGGTTAGGCTGGATATTAGGAAAAGGTTCTTCACCCTGAGGGTGGTGAAGCATGGGAACAGCTCCCCAGGGAAGCAGCCATGGCACCAAACCTGACAATATTCAAGCAGCTTTTGGACAAGGCCCTCAGACACAGTGTGAATGCTGGGATGTCCTGTGCAGGGACGGGAGCTGGATTTGATCCTTGTGGGTCCCTTCCAACACAAGACATTCTGTGATTCTGTGGCCTTTCCCGCCCCAGAGGCACTGCCTGGGGAAGCCTCTGTCCCCGTGGCCTGTCTGGGGAAGGGAGGGCGTTCTGTCCAGTCTGGTACCATCTGTAGGTTCGGGCTTCAAGCCCTTAGGCAGAAGCCTAAGAATGTGAGTTTAGTGGTACTGATACAAGTACTTACTGTTACGAGAAGTGGACTATTTTAAGCTGAAGTAGAGTTAAGTTCACCCAAGTAACTGTACTTTTTTGAAAGTTATACAAAATGTCTCTCTGATAGTGTGCTTTTTTTTAATACCATGTTTTTTCAAACAGTGTTTTCCCACACTTTATAATCCCCTCTGTTTGCAGTCTCTCCCCATCTCAAATGCAAGGTCAGACAGAGCTGGAGCCAGGACTGAATTAGCAAGAGTTTTGACTGTTGTGAAGTTCATAATAGTATTAGCATTAGTCCTTAGTAAGTAATAGAATATACATAAGACTTCTGGGGAAGACTTATACATATGCATGTAAGTGGGAAATATATTCTGTAACTAGCTTTTTTTTTTTGTACATCATTAATGCAGGTCACTTCACATTGCCCAGGCCTGATAAAGGATGCTTGCTTTCCAAAACTCCAAAATGAGTCTTGGAGAGTTTATTTGCTGGCGTTTTCGGTATCAATACTGTGGTCTCTGAATTGTGCTCCTTGAACCTGCAGTAGTGCAAGATAAACCTTGTTACCCGAGGCTGTACCATGTCCTGGGTGCGGTTGTCTCTGCTTAGTGCCAGCTGTTCCCCACCTGAGGGAAGTGGTGCGGGGTCATGCTCTGGGAGTGTGGAAATGCCTGGCAGCATGCCTGTCACCTGCAACGTCACGTGCAAGGAGTGCTGGTGCTCAGGGATGTGGGCTACCAATGTGTCCAATGTGTCCAGCACCTTGGCTGCCATCTTCCCCCAAATTCTATGGGAAGTTGATTTTCTCACAAAGGACCCACTTTCTGGACAGGACGTAGTTTGTGTGTGTGAAAATATTCTCTTTAAACCTCATAGTGGTGGTGAGGAAGAGTCTTTTGAAATGGCTGTTGGAAATGATCTAGTTTAAATCTTTATTATGTTTTTTCTGAAGAGGAGAGGAGCTACAGAATCACTGAATGTTTGGAGTTGGAGGGGACCCACAAGGATCATTGAGTCCAGCTCTTGTCCCTGCATAGATCAACCCCAGCATTCATACCATGTGTCTGAGGGCCTTGTCCAAATCCTTCTTGAATGATGTCAGTCTTGGTGCCATGACTACTTTCCTTGGGACTCTGTTCCGGTGCTCCGCCACCTTCTCAGTGAAGGACCATTTCCTAACATCCAACCTAAACCTCTCCTTGCCATTCCCTTGGGTCCTATCATTGGTCACCAGAGAGGAGAGATCAGTGCCTGCTCCTTCTCCTCCCCTTGTGAGGAAGTTGTAGACTGCGATGAGGTCTCTCCGTAGTCTTCTTCTCCAGGCTGAACAGCTGAAGTAATGTTAGCTGATCCTCATATGACTTCCCTCTAAAACCCTTCACCAACAAAACAGTTGTGAGGAGGAAAAGTAAAATAATACAAGACATAGTCTGTAGCAATGCAGTATACATCCGTATGTGACTATAGAAAGTAAGTCTTGTCTAATTTCATCTTGTTTTATGGGGTTTTCAGTCACACCTTGCTCGTGTACTTCATTGCCTTCAAGATCCTGGGTGCTTGGCTAATAAAAATGGCATCTGTTAATTACATCTTTAGTTAAAATATTTTAAGATGTTTGGTGAGAGTGAGCCCTCTTGAAGTACTTCCTAGGGCCTTGAATGGTATGAAGACAGCTGTTAAGAGTAGGAGATGTAGTTCTTGCTGGAAAGAAAGTTTTTGCATAGCAGAAGCTGAGGAGGTAAAGGTCACAGTGGCCAGAGGGAGAAATCCAGATGGCCTAGTAAGATAGTCTTGTTTGGATGAGTTGCCTTCATCTGTGATTAAGTGCAGCTTACATTCTTTATTCCTAGATTGTTAATCATCATTTTTAGTGTCATGAAATGTTGTGATAAGAAGTGACTCGAAATGTCTTGGGCAGAAGTATGGAGAAGCAGCTGATGGCATTTCATGCGTGGTGACTTGTTAGGCATCAGAAGACCTCTTACTCTTAGCCTAAGGGAGGAAATAATGACTTATTTTGAGACTTGCCATTACTTTTACATTAAATACTTTTTGGAATTATATGCCATTTGTTATGTTAAATATATATTATGTTGATACATAATTATATTACATATAAACATTATAGATGTGTAAGTAAAAGTCAGTGACAAATAGTGAAGTGTTATGAGAAGTCTGGTAAATTGGACTTGCTGCAGGAGAGTAGGGAAGCTCAAGCCACCAGGGTAATCCACTTATCTCAACTTGGACTTGCTTTGCCTGTGAATTCTTTATGCTCTCAGAATACCTGCATTGGGAGAATCTCTGAAAGAAAGTGTTTTGTTGTGAAATGTCTCCTGTTCCTTGGCTCACAAGTCTGTCTTGGCCAGTGGCCTGGCAGAGTCAGGCTAGTAGTCTGCTAGCGAGTTACGTCAGCAATGGAAAGAGCTAAATACATAGCTGCTAGCCTTGTGCCTGGAGTCTCAAACATCCTGGCCTGTTGAATTGAGTGTGCAGGCCTTCTGCTGAGAAGCAGTAGTCTGTTTCATGGCTAAGTTGAGTTATAGGGCACTGCAGTTTCTGATGGCTGAGACCTTTCCCAGCACTGTAGTTAATTCTAATGTCTTTCAGGCCTTGATCTCCCAGGCAGTTCCCCCTGTCACTTTGCAGGATGGCACTACTGCTTATGCTTTTTTTGCCTCTTTGATAGGCTAGATTGCAGTAACTGTCTGCAAAGTGGTGGCTGTTGATGCACCCCAGGTGAATACCAAGCTGCTCTCTGGCTTTGCCTGTTTATATGTCACAAGTTTACACAGTGAGGGAATACAATGACCATGTGGTTTGTTTTCTACCTAGCATATGTAGTAACATATGTAACATATGTGCTTATTAAAGCTAATCTCTTGTGAGGGTCCAAGTCTGTCAATTTGGGCACCCTAGTCAAGGACTAAGTAGATGAAGCATCTGCAGTTCTCTATGGCATGTGTGCTGGTTCACTGTCATGTCAGAAAAAACAAGGCATATAAAAACGAGTCTGTGGTCAGTTGTCGTCTAGGCTGCGACATGGAGAGAGAGAGTTGAGGATGATACTGGACTTCTACTTGAATTATTTCCTGCCAATAAAAATAAATCTGTTCCTGTTTGTTTCAGGAGGACAGAAGCTTGATCCCAGTGCTGCAAGCAAGGCCCAAGAAAAGGGAGGGAAAAATTTCTTTTAAGAACAAAGTGTTCTTGTACTTTGACTAGCAGACGTTACTGACAATGAAGATCAGTTGGTGCACAATAGCTTTTTCTCTATGCTGGGCTGCCTCAGCTAGGCACACACTTCTAAGCAAAAGGCAGGACGTGTGGACAGCGGTGGTGAGGATGTGATTCTGCTGTGTTGCGTTGTGGGTTACATTTGACCCTGAGGTACTGCACTGGGGATGACCAGCTGTACATATTTTTTCATATGTGATTGTATTTTTTTCCTATATGGTAAAGCAAAAACGAGCAGAAAAGCTTGAGCCAGCTATAGTAGTATGCAGTACAGCAGTCAGACTACTTGCTATTAGAAAACCTGCTCTAACCATCATATATGTATTCCTTGAAGTACATTTACCTCTGAATTGCTTTACCAAACTAAGCAAACTTTTAGGAAACGGCTCACTTTCTTCTGCCTGTGGCTTCCCTTTCTGTGTTAACAGAAGGATCTCTGCCCCATTCTGAGCGTGTATTTTTTAAATGTAGGATTACTGCTACAACAGCATTTCCAGCAGCTGTTTGCTCCTGTGAGCAGCTAGTCTGGGCTAGTGACCTGCCAGGCTATGCTTGTGAAATTACTTGCTACAGGTGTTTTTTGTATTCCTGAAATGGTGGGGACTGCTTCTTGTGATCATCAGCTTTTCTCCTTGTTTGTTTTTAAAAATTTAAACATTAAATGTTTAGATATTTAAACAGCTATGTTCTAGTTTTAAATTTAGTGTGTCTTTACCCCTTGGTCTCACTTTTCATCTGTCTTAAAGCTAATAAAAGAGGCAACAGACTACTGAGTTGGGGTTGATAAGGCAAGGCACCTGCAAGCATGCCCTTTGAGCTGTCTTGCCCAAGCAGTGGAGAAATCCGGCCTTGCAGAAAGTGGTTTATCTTTCATTAGGGCCCATAGAGCAGCCAGTACCACAGAGCAGTCTGTTTCTCTGTTTCCATCAGTTTGTAGAAAACCTGGAGGACTAGTTTAGACTGGATGCCTGGCAGTAGTGAGGAGCCCCTTGAGTGCTGATATCTGCCTGAAAAAATGTGGTTCACCTTGTTAAGATCTAGTTCCGATACTCTTTTTCAGTCTACTGTTTCATTTGGGAGGTGCTTAACTCAGACAATTGGGTTGTCTTGTCGGCAGCGCTCTGGCCTAGACTGCCACGCTTGCTCTTTATAATGGCGAAACTCTTCTTGTCTCTTTAAACTGTGTGCTGTGTGTTACTTGTGAAGTATTAAGAAATGACGTAACCTGAGGGAAGTGAAGTTATTGGGTCACACTTGTGTTAAGAAACAGCCTGGCTTCAAGATAACATTGCTTTATTGTGTATTTTGGGCTAATAGTTTGTTGATGGCTTCAGGCAGTTTGAATGCACACCATGTCCCCTGCCCCCCATCTCTTGAGACTCTTGTGGGGCCTGCAGTCAGAATGGAAAGCATTTCTTGTGTGGTTGGTTTTGTTGTTTGTGCTATAATGCACAGCAGATGCTTGAAGTCATAGGTGATTCTCCACATCCTGTAACTGATCCATCTGGGTTTAACAGCAGCCTCTTCTAATAGAAGCAATTTCTAACAGCTTATTATGCTCTCCTGCCAGGTGCATACTTTTGCTAGCCAAGGGTGTACATTATTTAGTAGCTAGGATGTGAAGCCAAAGGTACTTGTACTTCCTTTACAGATGATCCTGGCAATGTAAATGGACATGAACTTGCGAATATTATACCTGTGGGGGAAAAACAACCTTTCAGTGCTTGTGGTCAAACTGTAAGTGGTGGCTGGGCACAGTAGGTTGGATAGGCTATGATGTCCTGTCCCATGTACGCCGGGCTGCAGCTTCTTCCCATTAACCAGCATCAAGATTGCATGTGGTGCTGGATATAAGGGCAAGGAGGGCAAGAGGAGAATGTGTAAGCTAATAAATACGTGAATCATTGTGGGTTTCTGACTGTTTCTTCTTCCTTAACTTGCTGGCCTCTGAAGCCAGCTTTGCTGACCAATGTTGTTGCACAGAGTCAGTGAAGGATTCTGTGTAATTAGTATACTTCAACGACTGCTGGGCAGAGGGGAAATGGAAAGCTCTGAAGTGAGGGAGTAACTCTGAAGACTGCCAGCTCAGATGTTAACAAGAAGTATGTCTTGGAGATGTGACTGATGTTTATGATGCACCCTTGTTTACACGGCTTGGACTGGCTTTTGGAATAGTTTTTTTAGCAAATCTGCTGCAGTATCTTAAAGTAAAGCCCTGGGCTGTCTCAACCTAGATCCCAGTCCTGTCAAGGCCATTACAGATTTGATAATCAAGCTTCCTTGCACATCAGTAAGGTTGGGAGAGCTGAGGATTGCCCTCTGCTGGGATTGCATCACTGATTAATGCAGCATCTTTCTGGTCAACAGTCCTGATCTGAAACTTCTCTCAAATGAACAGCATACGAATACAGGGATTTCTGATACTGTTCATAAGCAAATGCTGTTTAAAAAATAATAAAAGTAGCTGTATTCTTAGCATACGTTAAAGTAACAGAGTGTGAAGCTGTTGTAAAAGAAGCTGTTTGGTATTTCTGTTACTGATGCCCTGGTGTTTCCCTGTAAAGCTTGCCTCCTTGTTCTTTTGGATACCTGTCCACCACAACTTGCATGCAGAAGAATTTGGAAAGCTGCTTGGAGGCAGTGACAAGGATGTTCTGTGAGAATGTGGAAAAGATGGCAGATCACAGAGGACCTTCTGACCTCACTTAGAAATGGTTGCTTGTCTTGGCCATAGTTTTTCTTCTCCTCTTCACACAAAACTCAGTCACTGGCATGCAGATTTTGCTGTGTTAAACAATGTAGTGTTGTGTGGGAGTTAGTATGAAATCTCACTGTGGTCGTTGAGGTTTGGAGGGCCTCCAAGGAGGAGTGCTCACAAACTAGCATATCAGCTTTTGCTCTGAACATGATCTGACAGTGCCCTTAAGTAGAGGAACACCAGTGATTTAGCACCATAAGACTGCATGCTTCAGTCATTGCCAGTAATTCTCTTTTGAATAATCATCGAGCATTGCAATTAAACCAGAGGTGCTCTAAAGGTGATAAACTGGGTGAAAAGCAAGCTTCATCATTTAGGGAAATGGGAAGTCCCTGGAGCATTCCTGATAACTCGTGAGTGATCCTAACAAAGTGTCTCTAGATTTGCTTTCATGAAGCAACATATCAAGCTTGGCTTTGAAGGTAGTTGCCTATCTGGAGATAAGATTTTTTTTTTTCTCATCTCTTGTAGTAATATGTGATTTTTGCTTCTGAGGTCCACCTGAATCCCAAGTACTGCATAAGTCCTGTCGATAGGGGAATCGCTTAGTAATGCATAAGCAAAATTGATCTTTTGGCCATTTTGTGTAGGCTGTTGACTCACTGTGTGTTTGATTTAAGTTGCTGATACATTAGAAGCCTTTCCTATGAGGATGAAAACCTTGGAGGAAAGTTCTCAAGTTTTCCTTGCCTAGTGAAGCGTGATATCTTCAGACTGTATCTTATGCAATTAAAGCTCCAAGTTACTTTGTCCTGAGCCATTTGAATACCAAAATTTCGAAGTCAGACGGGTAGTGGTGTTTATGTAATTTCTGTGGTTATGCTCTTTAGTAACTTTACGTATTGGTTCAGTGGGTAGCCCCTGCTACAGAACTGTTTTTAAGCTGTCCAGGAGTGTGGTGTTTTATACTCGTTCCCTAAAACTGCTTCAGGGATCCCTACTAAAGATTTAGGTCTGCACTAAGGTACTTGAGACTGCCTGCTCAGCACTGGCTCATGAGCTGGGAGAAACCACTTTCATTTGTGTCGCTGTTATTGATAAGTGATAAATCCAAAAGACCTGCCTATCTGCTTTTTGCTCATCTTGGGAGTACAATGGAGGCCATGGCTTATAATTTTGTGTATTAGCTATCAAAAAGCATGAAATAAACACAATATTTTCCCTTCTGTGGGATGGGTCAGCTTATATTGTGATAGCTCTTTGTAATATAAAGCTAATCTTTAGTGTAGGAATGGCAATAGATGATGCAAATCCTTAGCTAGCAGGAAGGGAAATTACTCACAGTGCTGCACGTAGTATCTCTTTGGTTTTTGAAACTAGATATAAATATGCTTTTCACTTAACAGAGTTCAAATTTTGGCTTTGATGATAGTGCCTTTATTTGAGGTGCCTGAGAATAGGCAGAAGGATTAGATTAAGTGTAATAAAAATGCCTTGTTGCTGGAACATATGTTTCCATTTTGGAAATAGGGATTGATGGGGGGAAAAAAAAAGCTGATGTAGAGGATTTAAAATTGGCTTGCTGTAGGACCCGGTAAGACATGGGCCCTTATGAATGCCCCAAAGGCTCATAACCAAGATGGAGGAGCAAGGAGGCAGAGCTGGTCTCTTCCTTGCTGGTTTTATGGAGCGTATTTAAATCTCCTGTGAGATCAGGCACCAAAAGTAAAACTGCCTCAACTATTGACTTGTGGAGCACAAGTCAGCTGTTCTCTGGAATGCTCTGTGCAACCTTTGCTATGCTGGTATCATACTTGTGGTGGTATTTCCATCTCCTGGAAACGTATGGGTAAAGGGTGAAGGGAACTATCCCTGTCTCTGTCTTCCAGGTGAGTTATTGCTGCTTTCTGGAGTTAGGTGAACCTGTGGATCAAAAGTCAGACTATGGAAGCAGGAAGGTACTTTTCTGAATACGATAGATAAATGCACCTAAGCAGTAGAAACTCACTTGGGCTATGTGACCTTGTAATTTCTCTGCTTTGAGAAGAGTCCACTGCCTCCTTTGCATAGCAAAATCATAGAATACTTTGGGTTGGAAGGGACCTTAAAGGTCATCTAGTTCCAAAATGTCAAAAGATACTTCGGTACAGTAGGATATTACAAGCTTTTGAGTGTTACGAAGGCATGTCTCAATAGCCTGTGTCCTCATGCCTTGTGCTGAGGCTCCAACTTTTTGACGCTGTCTAGCATGAACTTGTAACTCGGGGATTTCTTTAACAAGCGCAACAGGAAGGGAGCGTTGCATATTCTTTCTGAACACCAAACTATTATGGCAGGTTTTGCAAAGCAAAAGGTGGCAGTGCTAGGTTTTACACACACACAGAATCACCAGGTTGGAAAGGACCCATTGGATCATCGAGTCCAACCATTCCTAGCACTCCCTAAACCATGTCCCTCAGCACTTCATCCACCCGTTCCTTAAACACCTCCAGGGAAGGCGACTCTACTACCTCCCTGGGCAGCCTGTTCCAGTACCCAATGACTCTTACTGTGAAGAATTTTTTTCTGATATCCAACCTGAACCTCCCCTGACGGAGCTTCAGGCCATTCCCTCTTGTCCTGTCCCCTGTCACTTGGGAGAAGAGGCCACCTCCCTCCTCTCCACAACCTCCTTTCAGGTAGTTGTAGAGAGTAATAAGGTCTCCCCTCAGCCTCCTCTTCTCCAGGCTAAACAACCCCAGCTCTCTCAGCCGCTCCTCGTAAGACTTGTTCTCCAGCCCTCTCACCAGCTTTGTTGCTCTTCTCTGGACACGCTCCAGAGCCTCAACATCCTTCTTTGAGAAGATTTGGAAGGTGAAAACTTATTTTCTCAGCTAGTAGGTGTATGGCTGAGATTAGTAGCCAAGTATGTTCTTACTCTTCTATGTAATAAGTGACTTAAGTGCTTACAGAGATTTTAATTTGTTAAATATGGTGTTTCAAGTCTGATCAGAAAATGATTGTGACAATGTTTTTGCTAGTCTGTCTGTACCCCCAAATCCATTTAGTAGAAGAAATGTAGAAATTGAGGTGTTGTGAATGGTTTCTTCTTTGAGCAATGTTTCGTTTTAGTATTTCCCAGAGCATTTATGGCCTCAGCACTGCTGAGGATGATGCGTAGCCGGAAAGCACTGAGTTTCTCCTACAGGTAAAACTAGTTTCTGAAGTGGATATTGCCTTAGCAGCAAGCAGAACTGAGAAAACAAGTGAAAATATCGGCAGAATAGGTTGTGGTTCAGTGAGACCTGATACAGTAAGCTGTTGTGGCTGTTCCTGGGGAGTTATATGGTGGACATGATACTGTGAGTCAGGATACTCACCTTTCAAAAGGGAACTGTGCCTCAAAATGCCCCACTGCTCTGTTGGAGGGAAGAGATAGAAACTGCATAGTTTAGCATTGGTCTGGGTTCTTTCTGTGCAAACTAGTGACTGCCGTCTGTATGCTGTTAAAACAGAGTATACTTTGATACTGCTTAAGAACTAGAGAGTAAGTTGTTAGGGTTTGAACAGGATAATATCCTGATCTTTCGATATGAGCTCATTTCTACCAAGTTACCTGTCTTAGAAACACCTATTGTAACAGTCTTCCTAGAAATAGGATTAAGTCTCGTGAGGGAGGAATTAATGTGCAAAACAGGGAGCCACAAATTCAGTCCTCTTCTGCTGAGCTTTCCATCCCTTCACAAAATTGCCATATAGGGAAAGAAAGAATTCAGGCCAGAAAAGCTACACTGTCATCATTAGCAGACTTTGGGGTGACAAAGGGGTTGTTATCATTAACCCAGTAAAAATTAAGCCTGACATAGGAGGTAGAAGGGCTACTTAAAAGCACTGTGTGGAGCAGAGTCAGTTGAAGGTCAAGTAAGCCTTTTGGCCCAAGAACAGGTTAAACCGGCTCTGGTCCATCAGTGCTAGAACTGAGAGGAAGTCTTGTGATATCCCTGTGGTTCTGCCATGAGGGCTTGCAGGAGGCTGCTGGAAACCTTTGACACTTCTAGGGAAGCAGGACTAACTTTATCACTAGAAAAGAGCAGGTTAACCCCAGTGAGCTAGTAGCCCTTCTCAAGGGCAGAGTTCTCTGCAACTGTACACAAAAGCCCGTGATTTGGCCTGTTCCTTTGCTGCTCAGAGCTTTAAAGTACCACAAAACGAGCAGCTGCAGAAGCAAGGGAAATCTGTTTTGTTTGGCTTGGAAAAATCTTGGGCGCAGTCCTCTTTGGACTGAGACTGAACTTGAATGCGACTTCCCGTCACTGCCAGTGCTGTTTAGGTTTTTAGCAGAATGAGCTGTGTTTAGGCCTCAGTTTGACTTAACACAGTTAAGACTTTTTTTTTTTTTTTTTTCCTGTAGTATGATGAAACTGCTCTGAAAGAAGAAAAGCTGAGTTGTGGTGTGTCAGCTATGTGAAAACGTGTTATATGCTCAGTAGCTGCTGCCCAGCTCAGCTCCTGGACCTTTGTGTGGCCATGATTTGGTGGCTGGTTTGCAAGTAGCAGAGCTAACAGAGGCCTCTCAGGCTCTTGGTGTCTTCGTCTGAACTGGAACTCAAGCATTTGTGAAGCACCACTTCTGCTCTCCAGAGATTGGCAAGCAGTTGGGAAATACTGACTAGCACTGAATAGGGAGTTTTTGGTGATTAAATACACTGAGGCAGTGTTTCTTTAGAGGGAACTGTGTATGGGTTTGTGGACACATCTGAGGAAACATGGGTAATGATTCTATGGCAAAGATAGTCTTTGAAAATCACAGCCTGATAAACTGTTGCTTTTTAGGTAAATTTTTTGAAGTGAATACTATATTTATTAAATTAATATTTTCTTTCTCTTCAACAGTGGGCTACTATACGGATAGAAAAAGGTGTCAAAAAGCCACAGCCAGAGATCCTAAAGACTCCTGCTGCTAATGGTAAGAGCTTGGGGTAAAGTCAAATTTATGAGGCAAATTTTCTGAAGCAGAACTGAGTCCTTTTCAAATGGAGAAGTTAGATGTGTTCATGAGAGCACTGGGGAAGAGGTGGGGTGGTTACATGCTGACTGTTACATTTAATTGTTTTGCAATGTTGACACAAGAACTGTTTCTGCAGAATGAAATGCTTATTTTCTGGCTTGTCCTGAATGGTTGAAAAATCAGGGGATTAGGAAAGGAAGGATATGAAATTACTTTGTTTTGTTAAACATAATGTGGATCTTAAGATGAAGACTGTCCTCAGCTGAGGGCTGCTTTTGAGTTGCAATATGAGCTTGATTATTGTCTTGAAATTTGTCTTTAGGTCACTGCTTGCTGGGCTGCTAGCCAACTATCTCAGTCCTAACAGCCTCAGAGTATGCTTAATAATCTGAGGAGGTTTAGTGGACAGCACTTTTCTTTCCCAAACTCAGTGTTTTTTCTGTTATAGGACTGCTGGACAGAAATGTGTGGTGTCATACTTGTTCCCTTTTTTCAGTCTGCTCCTGTTCACCTCTTGCCCCTGGGGCTTACCTCAGTATTTGCTAGACAAATGTCTTGCACTCATCTGTAGAAAGACAGCTAAAGAGTTGCTTCATATTTCTTCCTTTAGCCTGATTTTGAAATTAATTCTTTTACTAAATCTTAACCCATAATGTGTGTGTGTCATGGTAGGCTGTACTAGGTCAGAGTTGGCTGTAAGACTTTGGAGCTGTAAACACAACGAGAGCAGTCTTAGTTTAGCCACAAAACAGAAGGCTGGTTTCTGACTGCCTCGGTGTTGCTATTGATTTGCTTGTGTTTGACAGTGACTGACAGCCGTAACAGCATTTTTTGTGTGCTCCCTCATTAGGCAGCACAGCTGGGAATGGGACCAGATTGCCAGTTCGTAGACAAGTCAGTTGTTACCTGATTCTACAAATTAGTTCATGATAACGTGATACAGTAAAAGTGACTGAACTGGTGCTGTTTCATCTCCCAAGGAGTATCCTTATTAATACTGTAAACACTTGCATTGTACTGTCTGCCGGCCAGATGTGAAACAGGCTCCAGGGGTAGCAGATAGTTTCAGTTAGCACCTGTAGTAGTAAACTGAAGGTACTGCACGGCAGCTCTTAAAACAAGTTAACGTTTTTCTTATTTCATTACTGACTTGTAAAGTGGCTGAGAAAGTATGTCCTGTATCACTCAGTGTCCTGAAAGTTGTGGGGTTTTTCTTGGGGGTGGGGCAAAGGCAAGGTAAGCAATCCTTCAAAATAGTATCAGTGCGCTGATATCTGTTTCGTAGGTTGTCAGTGATGCAGCAAGATATCCTTTTTCTTCCTGTAAGGGTGATAGTGTCTTATTACTTCATGGGTCAGTGAGAGGGCAAGCGATCCAACTGTGCTGCTTTAGCCACACAATAGGAGCTTTTGTCACCCTAGGCATCTGATTATTCTGGCATGTAGTTTTTTCTTTTCTAGAAAAGAAAGGTAAAGGGAGAGAGGACCCAGCTAGAAGATCATGTTCTATGAGCTATCTTTCCATACAACTATAAGCACCTATTCTCCCTCTACATGTGACTAAGGGGTGTATAGTGCTAATATGTGCTGCAGTTCAGAAGCTGCATTGATCTGGGTGCACTGCACTTTCTAGAGCATTAATGGTAGTAAAAATGGCCTGGGATAATTCATACAGATGATTGCATGCAGGCTGTGTTCAGGCTTTCTTGTGGATGGGGATACACATTGACAGTGGTAGCCTGAAGCAAACTCTTTAATGCCCTTTTGTGTTTGAAATTAAAATTGAGGCCATTCCCCACTGTAGGTGGCTCTTACTGCAGTAGACTGGAATCTAAGTATTTCTTACTTGAGAAGGTAAAAAGAGCAAGGAGATATGGAGTCTGCGGTGCCAAGCTGTGCTCTGTATGTTGCTCTTGGGAGTTTTTTAAGCATATGACTGACTGACCTGTGATCAGGAGTCTGAGTTCCTGTGTGTGGATGAAAGTACTTGAGGGTCAGGAAAGGTGCAGGTCTAACAGTAAAGCATATAAGTTGGCATCCCCTGACGTGACAAAACATGAGTAGATGGAGAGGTTCAATTGCATAACACAGTATTTACTGAGGGAGGAGAAATTCCTGGTGATAATGAATTAAGGAGTAGCTGATTAAACAGGGTAAAGGTAAGTGTCTTTTTGTGTGTATGCATATGCTTGTTAATTGCTGAAGGGGAATGTGTAGCACCTGTTCCATCTCTTCTGACCATAGAGTCCTCACTAGGAGGTGGGTCAGGTTGGAAGGGGGCATTGCAGACACACATGAAAGGGCAAGTTTTCCTGTTACCAGACAGAGTAAAAACGATCCTCCCCAAAGACTTTAAAATCCATTGTCCCTCAGTATGAGGAACAAGAGACCATGACTGAGGAGACACCACCTTTCTCTGCAATACTAAATCTGGTGTATTTCACATCTGTTGGCAGAAATGGCATCCAGTGCGCCTGTATTGATGGCACGATAACGAATAGTTACAAGAAAAATGTTACCTGGTTTAGTTGCTGTGTGGGAAATTACCTGATGCTGTCAACTCAGGGACCTCTGTGTTAGAGTACAGTGTGTTTATGTGCTGAGCCAGGTGGTACTTCTTGTTTGAATGGATGCTTGGAGTTTAGGTGTCTATATCACTGCAGCTGATTAACCAGAACTCAGCAGTGAGTGTGAATCTTCTTCAAGTTGGTGCGTTTAAAAAATACACAAAAATGCTGTTAAGTCAGAGTTTTGAAAGTCGCATCCACTAACAAAAAAGCTTATGCAAATAATGTGACTAAGTAGATAGTGTCAAATTTGAGTCAGGTGTAATTAGCTGACTAGAGTATGTGAGCTTGGAGGCTTGGGGCTTGTGCTGTCACACTGAGTAAAGCAGTGGCTACATCTTTTTTTGATTGAAAATGATATTTTCTTTACTCCTGCATAATGCTTCCTTTTAACTGTCTTTGGCAAACTCAGCTCTGCCCATGGCTGAGGGATTAAAGGCCATTAAATGTTACTTCTGACTAAAAGAAGGGTAAGTACATCACCTCAGCAGCATGTGTTTAATTTTGTTCCTAATACCATCAGGTGCTGCTGAACTCTTGGCTCAGAGTGACTTTTCCAAAGGCTACAAGACAGCTTGCACATGGGGGTGTCCTGTGATACTGATAGCGCAGGCTGGAGAGGCAAGACATTACAGTCGTGCTATCTCAGCTGTTCCAGCAGTGTGTTAAATGTGAATATAGGGCTGGTTTCAGCCAAGAAGCAAGAGCCAGGGTAGCCAAATGCTTGGCTGATGCTGAACTAGGGGTTGAGTAAGAAGGAAGTGTCCCTAGTTATTCTTGGAACTGGAGAGAAGAGTGGTACTTGTGTGATGGGTGTTGTGGAGAGTTCTCTTGGCTGGTTTCTTGGCTACAACCTGTCTCCCACCCCAGCAGCAGCATGGAGCAGGCAGGTTGGGCTGTAACTCATAGTCTTAAATGTCTTATAGTTTGGAGATTTAAGGGACTTTTCAAGAGAAAAATTGAACTGCAAACTAAAGCTCTAGTTTGGTTTAAAAATATGACACAAGTCCATCCTGCTAAAGGTTTGATGTGATGCACATTTTGTATAATGTAGATTTGGAATGGCATGTGAACGCTTTTGTGTGCCATGCTAATGATTTGTATCTATAGGCCAGTGATAAAACAATGCACTGAGATGATCTGCTGGTGGAATTGGAAGTTGTGGCTGCCAGATTCTAAGCTAAAGGTGTTAGTTGCAGTGCGACATCTCTTATATGTTCTTCTTTAGCATTTTCCCTGGTGGTTTGTGGAACTTGGATGTTGGAGCACTTGTGTTATCCCATATGTATGCTACAATGCAATACAAAGACTTTTCCATGTCACTTGTAATTTAAACGTTGCATATGATTTGCACAGAAAATATATTCACAGAGTTTTTCTGCTGGCAAGACTTCCTTGATGTGGATTTCCACACCGTGGGATGTGTATTTGTGGGAAAGTGCCTAGTAGATTGAAACAGTTGGATGCTTCCCACTTTCCCATTTTTTTATTTCAACATGGAAGCAGAAAGATTATGCAATTAGTCAGAGTGTCTGACAGAGTGGCAACCTGAACTTGGACCTCTGTAATCCTAGTTGAGTGTCTCAGGGGATGGTTGTTCTGGTTAAATTTTTATTCTGGATTTCTTTAGTCATCAGTTTCTGGAGCCAGACCTGTTTGTCAGAAAGCAGCTACTTGATGTTTATATTTAGCTTACGCAATTTTTGCTTGCATTTGAAAGCTCTAGTGAGAAATTGGTGCTTATCAGACCATAAGTATTAAAAATGCAAAGGGAGGAGAAGAGAGGATGCTTGCTATTTGTACTGCAATTCTGAACTCTCCAGGTTTCTTTTCTGTTGCCAAGCATTATGTGGGCAGAGTTCAAAGGAAAGAACTTCGTACTGAACTAAATTATATCAAGGCACTTTAGGCACAACTTTCTTTGACTGTTTTTTGGAGGGTTTTTGTTTGTTTGATTTAAACTAAAATAAAAGTGTGGTCCTGTCTGTCCTTATGCAAAATACTTGTGAAGGTTCAGAGCTGGTCCGTACACAGATATTGGGTAGCTGTTGCAGTCTGGGGCTTTGGAATCTGGCAGAAAAGCATGTCACAGCTGCATGTGGCTGTGGGACACCAGAACGTCTGACCAGAGACAAGCCTACGAAACAGGGAAGCCTCCATGGAGGAGACTGAATGCCCCAAAATACACAGAGTACCAGGAGAAAGGAATGGAAAGGCCAAGGTCTCACTTAGTTTCTTCTAGAAGTATAAGATGGTCTTGAATAAAGTTGCCAAGTTGAGGGCTTGTCAGACGGTGGGAAAGGTTTGGCTTCTTGCTCACCTTCAGTAGCCAACAGATGTTGATGTATTTGCTGCTCAATGTGTTTGTGAGGAAGGGGAGCTAGAACTGGCCTACTGAAGAATATGCTGTGTTCAACTACCCATCTCGTCTTGCTGTCACAGGAGGGGCTCTGACAGTAAATTTGTCTCCTCAAGTAATGGAGAGCAGTGAGTGATTTGGAATGTGACTTACTGTACAGAGTTATTTCCTTATATAGTTACCCTTTTCTTTCCAAGGTATCATTGTAAGAGATGAAACACCTATGGAGAAAGAAATTGCACGTTTGCATCGAGCGGACTTTGAATTCTCTGACATATTCTACTTCTGCAGAAAAGGGTTTGAGGCCATTGTGGAAGATGAAGTGACCCAAAGGTTTTCCTCTGAAGAGCTGGTCTCCTGGAATCTCCTCACAAGGACTAATGTGAACTTCCACTACATCAGCCTAAGGCTGACTATTGTATGGGTCATTGGGGTTATAGTGCGGTACTGCCTCCTGCTGCCCTTACGGTAAGCTCATGTGTGCTGAGGGATTTTGTCAGTCTGGGAACACGTAAATGTGTGTTTTCTTGGGAAACGTCATCTTGGCTTTTTAAAACCAAAAGCAGCATTAGCAGATACAGAAGATGAGCCTGCTTAAACTCTCCTTTCAGTGGTTAAGAAGACATTCAGATTATTTTTGTCTTGCCATTTATTATGGAGAGTTAGATTGGGGCAGTGGTCATGTTTTCTGTGAGTGCTTCCCCTAGGTTGTGCATTGGCGACATAAATGTGACATGGGTGAACTCTAAAACTCCGTAAGGCTATATGCATCAGTTTATCTGAATCTGCTGCCTTTGCTACACCATGATTTTGAGCAATGTGTCAGGAAGTCTCTCTTTCTTTGGAGATGTTAAAAATCTGGCTGGATGCATTCCTGTGCAACCAGCTGTAGGTGAACCTGCTTTAGCAGGGGAGTTGGACTAGGTTGTCTCCAGAGGTCCTTTCCACCGCCAACCATCCTGCAGTTCTGTGAATTACTGAGTTAGAGAAGCAGATATGTCAGGTATCTGAGGAGTAACTGAATTCCTGCAATCCTTTTCCATTTCAAAGGGGAAAGATATTAAAATGAACAAAGCCACTCATTTTTATTTAGTGTCTGTTTTGTCTGTAGCTTTACCCTCGCTGCCATTGGGATTACCTCGATGATTGTGGGGACAACAATGGTAGGACAGCTGCCAAACAGCAGGTAGGTACTGTGTAGTGTGTAAGAGACAAACTTGCCAAGTTGCATCTGTGCAAACAGCTCAAGATTAGGACTGGACAGATTTTACAAGTGATAAACTACTGGTAGTTTACCCACAAACTTGTGGCCTTGCTTTAGTGGCATTTTGAACTTGAGCTGAGGTGGGCTTCTTGCCAGCCTTGACCCTAAGGTTGGTGATTTTCTGATGGGCTCCTCTTGCTGTAATGATAGACTCAATGGGAGTGTTGTAGGGGAGACAACAGTGCTGGGATAAAAATTACCCAGTGAGGAAATGACAGCCTTGCCCAGGTAAGTGAGACCAAGGGTATGATGTCTTAGCTGAGCTGCTGTAGGAAGTGAGTGGCAGAGCTGGTAGTATTCCTCTGTGCTCCAGAGTACCAGGCTGTAGAAAGCATAGCCCTGAGTTGTGTTGAGTAGGCTGCAGAATATTGTGTGTGTGTGTCTAGCTGCTTTTCAGAATGCTGCAGATGCCTGTGATCTCTTTCAGTATGAAAAACTATCTGAGTGAAGTGGTCCACCTCACGTGCTCCCGCATCCTTGTCAGAGCTCTATCTGGTACCATCCATTACCATAATAAGTAAGTGAGCAGATGTTATGATAGCAAAAGCATGTGTATTCTTCTGCATATGTGAGTATCCCATTTGATACAGGGCAGCTTTTTCCTGACCTGCCTTTCAACCCAAACCATTTTATGATACTGTGATTCTATGTTGACTCTCCTGAAAGCTTTGTGGAACTGAAGTGTGTGTGTAACGTGGTGTTTAGTGCACTAGCAGTCTAACAACAAATTATGTAATTGCAGGGAGAACAAACCTCGGAAGGGAGGAATTTGTGTTGCCAACCACACATCACCAATAGATGCGATCATTTTGACAAATGATGGGTGCTATGCAATGGTATGAGGAGATCCACAATGACCACAGCAGAGGGAGAGAAGGAAAGGGAGAGGTTGTGGGGTATTGGTTGTGGAATTCAGTGCTCAACTTTTACAGCAGAGATGTCTGAGCACTAGTCAGTGGGGAGAAGTATAAACTGTGTTTAAGCTGGTCTACCATGCTAGGTTTTACATCTGGTGAAATACTTGAGGTATGCTTCCTTGCATGCATCTAGATCCTTTCAAGTGAATGTATTTTAATATGTTTTGTGGGCACTAGCCAATGCTGGTTTGCAGTTTCTAGTGCTTGGGAGTTTTTTGAGGGGGATGTGGAAGAGGAAGTTCTGCTTTTCGTGTGTCTCATATACTGATGTGCCTCACTCGGCTTGCAGGTTGGCCAGGTTCACGGTGGACTAATGGGAGTGATTCAGAGAGCCACAGTCAAGGCCTGTCCTCACGTGTGGTTTGAGCGCTCGGAAATGAAAGACCGCCATCTAGTGACTAAAAGGTGAGGTGTGGGTTGGAGCCGGGGATTGCAGCACTTTTGTAACTCTATACCCGCTGGTGCCTAAGAGGCCATGCTCGGGTAGGTAATCCCTGTAGAGTCATCGAACAGAGGCCCAGAGGAGGAGTTGAAGCTTTGGAAAGACAGAAGCCCAAGAAGCTGATGAGGTTGCATTGGAAAGGAGTGGGACTTGGAACCTTAGGATCTTGAAGGGGCCAAAAGCCTAACTTGTGAAAGCATTTTCTTTTAGCAGGTGCCATATCTAGTTGTCTTATTCCAAATGACTGCTGCTTATAAATGCTAATCACAGGAATGTGAGTGATCTGTGACTCCTTATTACTGTAGGCTGCAGTGATGCAGAGTATTGCGAAACAGTAGGAGTGGAAGCAATCAGGGGATAGTAGTGGCTCGAGAGCCACTTGGAGTGAGTTGGAGTAGCGGTGTGTGGCAAACTGGCTCACTGAGGATGACACGAATGTACTTGCTTGTATGGGCCTTGATACAGTAGGCTGCTCAAAATGTCAGACTCCCAGGTCACCACAAAAGGCCTGGAAAGCTTATACAGGGTGAGATGGTTCAGACCAAAGATTCTGGTAAGGTCCAGATTGCAGCAGACTGTCACAAAACATCTCACTGGGGTAGCCATTGGTATAATAACTAACGTCTGATGAATTAAGATATACATTTTGAAAGGGTATGAAGATACTTCAAATTCTGGGACTTTCTGTTGAAGAGAAATAAGGATTAAAAAAATGGGCTTTCTGTGACACAAACTGTCTTGACTTCATTTAAAATTGTGAGCCACTAGAAATAACAAGGCTTGCTTGTTTGTGTGAGGAGCAAAAAATATAAAAGTGGGCTGCTTACTAAGGTGGTTTTCTGCAGGATGTCACCAAAGGCATACCTGTGAACACACAAGTACAATGGTGGATATTCTTCCTAATTTTTAAAGGACTTTTGGGTTAATTTTGGCAGGTTAGCTTCTTTACTGCCTCACTGGCCTCTACAGCAGGAGAGCTTTGCCTAGGTGTTTGTTATTCAGATAGTGTGAGCTGTAGGCATTTAGGAGTCCTCTCTTAAGAAATCTGCTAAGCACAGTCAGGATTGACCACTGCACAAGACTGTTTAATCTTATGTGGGCAATTTCTTGCATGTTTTGTTGATCAGAGTTAATTGAACTGACTTAATGACCTACATTTGTGGCTTCCCTGACAGTCATTAGTAAAATAACATGTAGGGAAGATGCCTTAGTGTAAAGTATCAGGCAGCTCGGTGTGGCTTGTGCAAAGATTTAGTTCTGTCAGAAACAGAAGAGCGAGTACAAATGAGTGTCCAGTAAAAGGCTATGGTTTCAAACGAATATGTTGTATGTAAAGATATTTTTTATGCATCTGCCTAGGGAAAGAATAGTGGAAAGGAGCTGGTTTTTAAGCTTTTCTTCTGTTTCCACAGACTCAGGGAACACGTGGCGGATAAAAGCAAGCTCCCGATCTTAATTTTTCCAGAAGGTAAGAAGCTGAACTGCTCCTTATCTCTTTTCAGTGGAGATATCATCCCTGTTCTCTTTTCATGGCTCTGGTGCTCAAATACATCTTCATCTCTGGCTTAGATTTTTAAGGTGCTCCTATTTTTCACCTTAAATTTGAGATTACACAAGACAGCCTGGCACTGTCCTTGGTTGTTGCGTCTCCTGACAGAAGCTATAGGCAGAAGAATGGGAAAATTTTCTTTTGCCATTTGAATATCAATTCACTGTCCTACAGCTCTAACCTTAGCCTTGTGGCTTTTGTCTGGTGTTCTGACCTATGGGAGTCATTCACAAGACAAAGAATGAAAGAGCAAGCAGGGGAGAGATGCTTAACTCTCCCTTAAAGGGCCTGCATTTGCTCCTCATTGAGTGTAAGACCTGTAAGTTGATGTAGTGTTGCTAATGTGCTAAATGTGGTAGGCTGTGTGAAATAATGACTTTTAATTTCTCTTCTGGACAGGCACCTGCATAAACAATACATCTGTGATGATGTTCAAGAAGGGGAGCTTTGAAATAGGAGGGACAATCTATCCTGTTGCAATCAAAGTAAGTGGAAACAGCTGGCTAGTGAATTTCTAAGTTCTGCTGGTTTTTTTTTTTTTCCACTGTGGTAGGAAGCTGTCTCAGCTAGCCTTTCCCAGTGCTGAAGGGAAGTGTGCAGCTTGCAGCAGACTTAGCCTTTCTGGCTGTTCAGGCAAATGGGTGACATCTGCTGCTGGTTCTGTCATGTGCAAGCAGCGCTAATAAGAACAGGCTAGTTTTTCTACAGGCTCTTTCTAAGCAAACATATCAGTTGTGAATTTTCTCTTACTCTGACGTGTTACTGAAAGCATCCATTTCGGATCTGAGACAGGCTGTGATGGTCTGTGGGCAAAGTGGTTTATCATTTCTTCTTTGTGATCCCTTACAGTATGATCCTCAGTTTGGAGATGCATTCTGGAACAGCAGCAAATTCAACATTGTGAGTTATCTGCTGCGAATAATGACCAGCTGGGCCATTGTTTGCAATGTGTGGTACCTACCACCAATGGATAGAAAGGTAATCCGGGATCTAGCTGACTGATCATTATGTAAGAACCTTTCTGCAAGTGCCTATTTTTACTTTTATTTTTCCCTCCCAAGCCCTTACTCACTCCACGTTTCCAAATCAGAGTTTTATACTGGATTTTTGTTAGTATTTACTTTGTATGATTGGACTTGGCGTTTCCTCATGCAGCTTGGTACATCAACAGTGCGTCAAATCTACAAAGGATAGCAGTAAATATAACACTATTAACAGTAGCAATGCTTTTAATACTCCATCCTGTTGGAGCAAAATTTTCCCTTAATTTCAACATGTTAGGGCAAAAATGAGCTAAATTATCCCATTGAAACATCAAGTTGCATTGGCGGGGTAAGGAATGGGTCATTTGGCAGTGAGCTAATTAGATGAGACAACAAATGAAAAGTGTTATATCTGTTTCAAATTACTTCTCTCTGCTTCGATTATGTTGAATTTGACGCTTAAAGGAAGGTGAAGATGCTGTTCAGTTTGCCAACAGAGTGAAGTCGGCCATTGCTCGCCAAGGAGGACTGACTGAACTTCCCTGGTGAGTGATGCTATCCTTGTTAGACTTCATGCATCATTTGTTGTTAGATCGAGAGGTGTTTCCTTCCTTGCCTTGTGACAGATAACATGCAACATAACTTTATTCCATTCAGTGGAAAAGGAGAGAATAACTTCGCGTGCATGTAGGTGTATATGAAAGGAAAAATAAAGACAGTCTTTGGAGCATGTAGCTCTCATGCGGTGAGTTTCATGTAAAGACTTGATGCTTTTGAAGAGGGACCCTTCACATCTGGGACTTATGCTGAGATAAGGAGCAGAAGTGAAGTTATTTGGTGAAACTGATGAACAACAAAAAATAAAACATAGGCCTTGAGGCCTTCTGCTCTTTCTCATGTCCTAACTCTGTAAGAAGTACCATGGTGCCTAGATTACATTGGACTGACTGAAGCAGAGTGAGAGCAATATTCTGGTAGAGAATTAGCAGATTCAGTTATGGGGCCCAATTGGCCCTCTGAACGATGTAAGCAAGGGACAGCTATGCTGTTGCACAAGATTGATTGCCTCTACAGTCTAGGAAAATAGCATCCCAGGTTAGCAAAGGTTTCTTTGGTAGCGACTGTATACGCACTATGGCTGAAGATAAATGTTTCAAACCTCAGTGTAGAATTCCTGAAGAAAATCCTTAATAATCTTCTGTATTAAGACTCTAGAGTTAACTGAAATAGATAGTATAATCCACAGTTCGATAACAATAGAGGTAACAATCCTGATGAGTTACTTTTCTGTCTTGCTTTGTTCCAGGGATGGAGGTCTGAAGCGAGCAAAAGTCAAAGATACTTTCAAAGAAGAACAGCAGAAAAACTACAGCAAGATGTTAGTGAGAAATGGATCGATAGGAAGTTTGTCTACGGGAGCAGAGTCAGACTGAATGGTAGTTCTTGAAAACTAATTTTGCACAACCAGCCTTAGCAGGAATAATGCTCTTCAATTAAAAAAAACCAACAAAAACTGGAGCAACAAAATCCTCATCACATGTGTGCATATTCTCTGTATGGCTGGTGCAGAGCATGCCAAGGGTAGTGTCTTTGTGTTTCTCCCTCCCTTTTCACTCCTCTTGCTCCCCTGCCCCTTCCCATCTTCACATGATGATGCACTGCAGCTCCTGGTGTTCTGGGGCTGAATGTGTGGAGAGATAAGGGACAAAAGGCAAAAAGTACTGTTTTTTCCAAGTTTGTAGGGACAAAGGGAACTAGACTGAACGTGCTGTCAGGACACTGCTTGTGAAGATACCTCTTGTTCGTGGTACTTGGAAACTTTAGATGTAACAATTTTCTTTTTCCAGTTGCTCACAGACTTTTAGTTGTAGATGACTTAACGTGTTCTAGGATGTTGTTGGAACTGTAAGGCTGACTCTTGGTTGGCTTGTGCCTGAATGTGCAAGGGGGGAAGAAAAGCAAGGGCTGCAGAGCCTGAAGGATATGAAATGACCTACCCTGATAAAAGTACAGTTCAAAGACCATGAGAAATTTGGTGGCCTTATAACATGATATCGCCTTTACTGAGAACTGCTACTTGAGTGGAGATAAGGGGCTAGTCCTCAATCTCGCTTTCCATTGCTACTGTCAAAATGACTTTCTTGAGATCTGGAGTTGTAAAGATAAAAGAGTAAGCAGCTGGATAACATAGGCTGTGATGGATGAATTTTTATGAAGGGGGTTTTCAAGACTGTCTGCAAAAAATTACTGCTGATGGCTTAAAGATCTCAAGAGAGCTGCTCCGGAAACACATTTTCTGTTGATCTGGGCTAGCGATAGCTATCACAACTATAAACATAGGAACCATAAGTCACTTGTGATACAAGATGTGGCATGTTCAAATCTGCAATATATTGCTGTCTTAATGTAAAGAGAAATAAATTCTATATTTCTAATGGGTCTTGTGTGGCATTTATATTCTTCCCTAAATGTGTGTAAATAAAAGTTCCTGACAACTTAAAATTAGGGTCATGGAAACTTCAGTCACAGTAACATAAAGGACCAATTGTAGCTGAGCTTTGTGCAAGTTTGGCTGGGGTAGAATGAATTTTCTTAATAGTAGCTTGTATGGGGCTAAATGTTGGATATTTGCTATAAACAATGTTGATAAATACAGGGATATTTTCCTTACTGCTGAAGGGAGCTTACAGAGAGTCCAGGCCTTTTCTGCTCCTCACCCCGCCCCACCAGAGAGTGGGCCAAGGGTGCACAAGGCACTGGGAGGGGGGCATAGGCAGGACAGCTGACCCCAACTGACCAAAGAGATATTCTATACCATATGATGTCATGCTCAGCATATAGAGCTGGGGAAAGAAGAAAGGGGCTGATGTTCAGAGTTCTAGCATTTGTCGTCCCATGTAACCATTACGTGTAATGGAGCCCTGCTTTCCTGGAGATGGCTGAGCACCTGCCTGCTGTTGGGAAGTCAAGAGTAAGTTACTTGTTCTGCTTTGGTTGCAGGTGTGGTGTTTGCTTTGTTTATTAAGCTGTCTTTATCTCAACCCAGGGGTTTTATCACTTTTAGTCTTATAATTCTCTTCCCCCCTCCATCCCACTGTAGGGGAGTGAATGAGCAGCTGTGTGAAGCTTAGTTGCAAGATAGAGTTAAACCATGACAACCTGATTTATAAACTGACTTTTCTCCTTCCCTCCCCGGACTTTAAGGAACACCCATGGCTTAATGTTTCTCCTGTCTAGAGTAGGAGTTGACTCATCATGCAGACTGAACTTGAAATTGGAACATGAAGTTACATCAGGGAGTCTCAACTAATCTGTAAGTAACTGGAAAACAACCATGAGCATCTAAATTTTTAAGTTCATTTGTAAGTAGTCTTTTCCTGTAGCAAAGAGATTTTCAATTTAATGCTGAAAAAAAAAAATTACCGTTCCACAACTGATAACCAAGTTTAAACATCTGCTAGATGTTAGTCTCCTAAATGAGGATTCCTGATCTGTTTTCTGTTATCCCTCAGTACCTGCACTTACACAAGGACAAATACGTCTATTCATGGCATATTATATAGGCGTGCTGTGTATCATACTTTGTTCTGGAAACCTGCTTGTGAAGTGTGTTGCAGGTATGTGACTTTGGAAAAACAGTGGGAACGGGCCCTCCAGAAAAATGCACTCAGGTGTAGTATGGTGGGCCTTTAGGAACAGAATTGTTTGGTGTCGTAAGGTTAGAGTGGTAAGAGAAGCGAGACACAGCAAGGATTTGGGGGTTATTTTTGCCTAATGTGAATCTAGTTCAATTTTGACCTGAGTTATACCGTTACTGTTGAAGTGAGCTGGTCACGTGAGCTTTGGTCTACTGAATGTGTTTGTCACAATTTATGGATGTTACGGAGTTTGAGCTTTCCTGGCTTGCACTCATGACAGGAAGTTTTATGAGGAAAACTTCCCTTTTTAAAAACATGCCCACATGTGTGCACATGCATATGCAGGTAAAATATAACTCAGATAAAGCATTTAAAAAGACTATTATGTATAAGTATTGGGGTGTGTATGTATAAATATAAAATTCCTAAGGTATAGATTGTGAGGTATTCATCTATATATGGAATTGTTTTGGTGAAGGCTTAAATATATGAATTCTAGGAGAATCTTCACAGTCAGTTTATGTGCTGATGTCCATCTAGTTCCTTCCTGCTTTTGGAGCTGATCATCAGTAACTGAACTGCAGTGGGTTTTGAAATCTTATTGCACTTGCTGGAATGCCCTTGACCTGCCGGTGTTGACAGCAACAGAATTGTGAGCTTTAGGAAATGCGCCAAAGCGTGCAGTTTGCTTCTTGCTTAGAGCAAAACGGTTTTCAAGGCAAAAAGCCTGCTTAAGTCAAAACATGATGATAACATAAGATAGTGACGTTGTAATGAAATGCCTGGCAAGCAAAATGGAGTTTTGACTCCTTTAGAATCTGTGACTTTCAGATTCCTAAATGGCCTCTGCTGAACACCTTGTTAAACAAAATCTACCTTAATTTGGAGAGTTTGCCGGGAAGACATATAGATTAGCTGTTTGAGGGTCACTAAGGACTGTGTGAGTAGTTTGTGTGTTTGCCCATGAGAAAGGGTATCATTTTGTCAGCTCGTACTGCTGAGTAAGTGTAGAAGATGTGGGTGAATGAATAAACTGATGAGGTTTCTTGAACCTGCAGTTGCTCATACAACTTTCCAAAGTAAAATGTTGTCTTGCTTGTACTTTGACTCTATCTGTGGCAAGACTTGATATGTTTTTGGTGTTGGATCCCTAGACAACTTAAATATCAATGTAAATGTTGTGGTTAGGGAGGCTGTGCAAGTGAGTAGTGATCACCACTACCAGAGGGTTCTGGACCTTATCTGGAACTTGTTACAGATATGAGAACCACATTCTTTGAATGGTTTGGAAATGAGTCTATTGACTCTGGGCAGCATTGTATGCCACAATGGCAAATAACAGAAGGGCAGGGAATAGAAGATATAATTTTGCTCAATGCCACTTAAGCTTCCCTCTTCTTTCTCCTGCCTTTTTGTGCAATTCTTTAGTTTTCTGCTGACAGACCTGGGAATTGTTACCTCTAAATTGGGTTGGATCAGTGGAGGCAGCTGAAGAAATCCAGGCAGCAGTTCAGCTTGACGTCTTAGTATTTAGTGCTGGGGATGTAAGGATGTAAGTGCATGTTAGTTTTCTTTAGATTTAGAGGAAGACCTTTGAGTTTAGAAAAGGTGTGGCCCCTTCCAAACTCCAACAGACCAGATCTGTTCCTCACTGGCTTTGGGCAAAAGAACTGGTAGTTGGTTTTAAAGATGGTGATGGAATCCAATTCAGATGTCATCAATTCTTTGAAACCTACATGCTCTTTCTACCAGATGTTTGTATCCTGTTAAGTTGCTCTGCCTCTAATACCAATAGACAGGCTTTTGCTGTAGGGAACCCTTGCTTGACATGAGACTAATGGAAATCCTCAAAATGAGAGACTTTGGAAATGTGCTACAAAAAACTCAGTGTTGGTTCTGGCAGCTCCTGAACCAAAATCTAAATTATATTTTACCATGAGATTTAAGATACTTTAAAATGTCCTTGTCCTCTCTGCTAATGAATGGATTGACAGAGGCTTCTGACTATGATTTAAGTCTTTACACCCCTCCACCTCCCAGATTTATCCAATATAACTTGAGTTTAAACACTAGACTAGCAGTTGTGGTGAATGTATTCCTGCTCTTCATTGTTTTGACTAGTACTTCTCAAGAACTGGGCAGTTCAGATATTGTCCAATCTGCAAAATCTTGCTTGAGGGATGAAAAGGATTTTAAGCAGTACTGAGGTATTTAAGCAAAGAGCCAAAGAACACCCTAAAGACACATAACTAAGATGAAAGTGGACCTGGGCTATGAAACCTTGCCCAAGGTACTAGTACTAATGCCTTTGAAGGAGGTTCCTAGTTACTGATTTTTTTTGTGGATATTGGACATTAAGTAGCTGTTGGATAAACACAATTCCTATTAGTACTAGCACTAAGGAAGCCTAATTTTCATGTATTCGTGCCTCAACTTAGACTGCAAGCTCTAACTGAAGTTGTGTCACAATGTTGTGGATTCCCCTGTCTAATGTCTTTTTTATGGAAGCCTGAATAAAATTTGTCCTTCATCTGACTGTATTCACAAAACTGGTAGAACTGTATTGATCTCACAGACTGTTCTTTTAGAAATTTGTTGGAAAGTGATTGACAAGTACGAAGTTACTGGGGGGACACAGCCTGGCATGTAGCTGCCATGATGTTGCAAACCCAAAGCCCAAATAAATTTCTAGTGAAGAGCACCAGCTAGATAGCTCAGTGCTCAAGTGGTTAAGTTTCTATTCCCCCACCCCAAATCTCTTTTTCGCTGATCTCTACCTTAATTTCTGCAGAACTTCAGTTCTAGTAGGGAAGAGATACACCCTTCCACTACCTTGCTAGTAGTGCCTCTCTGGGGCAGATGGGAAGTAGGGGCGTGTGTCATCTTTGGACAGTGGAGGCGTAAAGCTATTTTTTCCCATTTCCTGAGCTGACTACCCATTCCGATTTCACCCCCTGGATTAAGTTGTCTTTGTTTGGAGGCATTTGGATTGTTAATGAAGACAAGTGAACCCTGCTGGCTTTCACTTCAATGATGTAGGAGGCTGTAGGCTGATGTCTTGCTAATCTTTATTGGGCTATATTTTATGTGGAGGGAGCAACTCCTGGCCAAATTCACATCATAGTTTCTGTCCTGCTGCATTTTTTTTTTTTCAGTGTTTCGTACTACACGCTAATTTGCCTTTCCAGACAATATTGCATTGAGAAAGCTTTGTGTAAATGTGAACTAATCATGTTCTTGAGCTTCTTTTGGGCAAGCCTGAATGGCCTCAGTTCTGTAGTTAAACAAATAGCTCTGTGTGAATTCTGATGAGCGGCAGGAGATTTGAAGGGCTCTAGTCTCTACCCTGACTTCAGGATGCTTGAGAGAAAAGCACTGAATTGCTCTAAGGCAGGAGGTACCAGGTGTAAGTGTAGTTGTTTTAAGTGAGGATGTAGATCATTATGTGCTGCAAGATACTGGTCATGTTCGTCTGTGGGTGAGCATACGCAGTTGGACTAGGAGGCTGCTAAAAAATCAGGAGGACTTTTAATATTGTTTTAGATAAGCTAGTTGTTCAAGCCTAACAGTGATGGTGAACTCTTCATTTTGTCACAGCTGTGCTGTTTGGCACTCCTGCTCCTGATGAATATCTGTGCCATTACCAGCTCTTGATTTGTTCCCATCCAGAATGTTTTGGTTTTTTTTTTTCCCTGAAATGAACATAATAAAAAAGGCAGGAATGTGACCTCAGGAGTCTGTATCTTGACTCCAATGATTGTTCACTGTCTCCATCTTTTTATTAGATTTTCTGAGGCTGTTTTTCCTCCTGATTTACTGGATAGAATCCATACAAATGAAATACAAGCGCAGTCAGTAAATAATAATGAAAAGGTAAATTCATTTTACAGAGAAGCCAGTGCATGTAAGTCACCATGTGGAATGATGGTGATTTTTTTTTTTTTTCTTGCACAGATCACAAAGCTATTGCAGTGTTTCAAAATTAATATCTGGCTTTTAGTCTCTGTAATGGTTTGTGTGACCTCTTCTTACCCTTTGGCTATTAAGAAAAATAATATTGTTTTTAAACACAAGGCACACGCAAGATGTGATGCAGTTCGATGGATAAGACTGCTATTTCTGTTAAATATAAGGTTGATGCAAAAATAATTGCTGTTTTTAACTGTCAAATATAAAGCTGTATATCTCAGGTTAGAATAGAATTTATTAATGGAAATAAGAACTATTAGAATCTATGCATTTTTTTCCCACAAGAAACAAGTATTTATTCCAGTAGCATAGAATCCTGGAGTCCTGGAACTGATGAATTCTTCGAAGATGTTTTGAGCTGCTGCTTACTTCTGGAAAACTTTCTCTTGCAGCAAGTTGTCAAAATGCTTGAAAATGGGGTAATCAGTGGGAGAGGTGTCTGGTGAGTGAGCTGGGTGAGGTAGTGTTTCGTAGCCCAGTTTGAGCAGCTTGTGAGTAGTCATTTGCAAGAAATATGATCAGGTGTTGTCATGGAGAACAACTGGTCCTTTCTGATTGACCAATGTTGGTCATAAACATTGCAGTTCTTGGTGCATTTGATGATTTCCTGGCAATATTTCTCTGCTGTGTTGATTTTGGCAGGATTCAAAAAGTTGTAGTGGATGATTCCACTTGCCAAGCACCAAACAGTGACCATAACCATTTTTGTTGCACCTTTGGTTTGGGGAAGTGTTTTGGTGCTGCACATCAGTCCAGCCCTGTGTAGAAGGTCATTGGTTGCTGTATAGAATCCATTTTTTGTTCCCTGACACAATGCGTTAAAAAAATGGATTGTTTCTGTTGCACAAAAGCAGTGCAGAACAGACTTCATAATGATGGTTTCTGAATTTTTGTTCAGCTGCTGCTTATTTTATTTTTCAGTTTGGTCCAAATGTCCAACAACTGTTGAATGGTCAGCGTTTAGTTCTGCTTCCATTGAGTTGTTTTGCATGGGTCTGCCTCAATACTGGCCCTCCATTGATTGTCTATTGCAGAAGGACATCTGCAACCCTCCTTATCTTCATGGCTCTCGTTTCTGTTATGAAATTTTTGGAACCAGTGTTTAGCTGTACATTCGTTGACAGTCCTCTGGCCAAATCCTTGGTTGATATTGCTGGCAGTTTCTGCTGCTTTACGTCTCCTTTTGAACTCATGACAAAATCACTTTAATTTGCTTTTTCCCCATTTTTAATTTGACAGGGTAACGTATTGAATAAACAGTGAAAACAAAGCCCTTAGCATAAATAAGTAGAGTGAATTTTGTGCTTTAGAATGGAATATTACATGAACGCAGTTAAATAAAGGTTTAATCCAAAATAAAAACTACATTTTACAATGACAAAATGCAATTATTTTTGCACCAACCATACCTAGCATGGGATGGGCAAGTGCATGGCTCAGTTTTCCGCATTGCAGGCTGGTGATGGGACCACATTTGGGGCAGAGGGCACGGAGTTGCCCCACAACGTAGTGATGTGGGGCACAGAAGTCTCCCTGGCCACTTCCTATCTCCCCTCTGTAGACCAGCATTGCACGGGGTGGAAACTCAGCTTTGTATGCTCGAGGTAGCCAGGTTGCAGCTTCTGCATCTCTGTAGTGAGAAGGGCCATCTGGTCTGGGCTTTGCACCACTGAAATTCAGGATGTTTCCAGCACTCCTATCAGCAGCATGTGATTCTGTTGCGTCCTTATGCTGTGGTATTGTACAACTCGTGGGCTGGACTGTACTCAGTTTTTTCTCACACACCAGATGACATTCTGTGTGCATAGCAGTCTTGGAGACATAACTTTGTAGGGGTTTTAAATTTCAGAGAGAGCACGAAAAGTTAATAACCTTTAATTTCTGTGAATTGCTCTGCCATGCGATGTCTCGACACTATTCCACCAGTGTAACTTCTTTCATTTTACTGGGATCGTGTCAGTTTAAAACAAGAAAGGATATGAGGAATGAGGTTTTCTGCTATACCTTGAATACATGTCCTATCTTAGTGAGTAAGTTTTTAAGTCCTGAGAAGTCCAGAGGTGTCTCATGTAAAAGCAAGTGACAGAATTCTAAAGGAAATGTGCTTTAGAATCTTGAAGCTGTTTCCGTAATCCAGGCGCGTACTGAATATATTCTTTGCAAGACAGAGACTTCCTTGCAAAGCAGACCTGCCCTTCAGCTGATGACTGCATGAAAGTTTGAGTTTTCATTTTTGTTTCTTTTCCCCCCTAAGTTACAACCTTGAGCAATGAATTGCCCAGGCAGGGGTTGGGGAGTGGGGGTGAGATGTGTGCACATAACCTTATCTTTTGCACAACAGTGGAAACATTCTTGCTTTGGGTGGAGAGCTTTTTGGATGAACTGGCACCGTGCTAGAAAGGAGACTTGTGGCTATTACAAGTCCTCCATGCTGCTCTTGGAATATTCAAGTAAAGGGAGTCCATCTCGGAGCACTGATATTTATTTCTTACCAGAGCACTTCCAATTGCAGTTTGGAGCCTTATTATCATCATTTTTATACAATAATTGGACTCTGGCATCACTAAATTTCTGTCAAAATAATTTTGGATCCTTTTAAACTGCATATAATCCTCATATTAGGTTCTTTAAGATACTATATCTTCCAGCAGGACATTGGCAGTGAGCATCTGGCATTCTTGTATATGTGTATATGTATTAAAATAAAAAAACTCTCTCATATATTATATACATATATATTTTTATCTATATATTTACTATATTGTCTGTAATACATATTTAATATATTTATATATACATATATAGGTTGCTATTCCCAGAAGTTAATCTCTGTATCATGTAGGCTGGAGTGGTTATGAACCCAAAGTACTGTCAGAATTCATCAGCAAAATCTCAGTCCATGAACTGTGTTGTGGTTTTACTGCTTTGATTCTTCCGTGTTTTGAGAAAAATGCATATTCCTTTGGCGTAAGTTCCATCATGTGCGTGGTGTTAAACAACCAGTCTCCATTTTCACATCTGCAAAAAGCTCCTGGGAACCTGCATTACCTCATGTTCTGATAGCACTCCTAGATCAAGAAAATTCCCAAGTCACTGGAAACATTGAGGTCTATTAGTAGCCCTTCAGCTTTTTAGATAGGCAAGTTTAGGGGACGTGATTAATTGGACATTTTCTTGAAAAGGAATAAAGCTTGTTCAAGTAATTTGGTAAAAATAGATCCACATGCTTGCTTACTTTATGGCCTCAGGTTTATGCTAATGACATTCACATTCCCAGTTTGCACTGGAGTCTCTTGAGGCTTCGGAGTAACAAAACCAACCAAACAAAAAGCCCAACCCCACCGCTGTGTGCACCAATTTAAAGAGGACAAAGGTGTAGGTAGTCTTGTAGAGAGAGAATCAGACAGAAAGGGAAATGGAGATTTTCATGATACTCTAAAGTTATTCAAACCTGTACATAGCGAATCAGACTTTGCTTTTCTGAAAGGCTCTGTGTGAGTGTTGGAGTTTTACAGTCTTTGCTGGTGGCAGCACCAGGAACTAGTAGCTGTACTCCTTTGGGGCTACTGCTGCTCTCACTTTGGGCTTTACTTTGCAGGAGCAAATAAAACCATTTGGCTCTTCCTGGCAGAAATACTCACCAGCTTCTCACATAGTTTGAGTTTGACCTGACTAAATCATAGTAAACTTATGCTATAGAAATCCAGTTTAGGGAGGCCATTAAGTACAGGCTTATGTCAAAAAGATAAAAATAATTTTTTTTTTGGTTAAACTTGTACTGCCAGCTTTGCAGTATTGAAATGGCTTAACAACTTAGGACCTGGAACGGGAGTAATCTTGCTTGAGTTAACTGTTTGCCTCGCTGCACCACCAACTGAAATGAAAATGGGCAGAAAATGGAATCTGTATAAATGCTGAGGATTTCATAGTGCTGTATTTTAGCAGTCCTACATAGACTTGCCTTTGTGACAGCAAGGTCATGTTTCTCCTGCCAGTTATCTGGGCTAGTTGCGGGCTTGTTGCTGTCCTTGGGATCTTTCATCAGTGAGCAGCCTTCCTCATCATTCTGCTGTTATTTTCTGGCTGTTTGTAGAGCATCTTTTCCTGTAGGCTTGAAAAAAAGAGATACACATAGTAAATAGATAAAGAGTGAGATTGCTTGTATATGTCAATGTGGTTTCCTTAAGAAGATGGACTCTGTAGGAGTAAAACTCCCAGCCATTAAGAAAATTTCTATTTGAATTGATTGTGACCCAGAGAGAAAGAAGAAATACGTCCTAGGATGCAATAGAATTGCTGTCAAAGGATACTCTTGATAGCCCTGTGCATGTGATGATAATTCCAGCTGACCTCATTTACAGCTTCCAGAATTCTCTTACTGTGGTGTCTCAGCCTTCTTCATGTCTTCATGTCTTCAGCATGCATTTCCATGTGTGTCCTGAAATTGAGAGTAGTTATTTCACACTATTCTCTTAGAAGAAAGGTTAAACAAAACTGTTTAGGATATAACTCCTCTTCAAGGAGGTATTACACGATTGACATCATGTTACTTTGCACAAGGGTTTGCTCATTGTTTTCAAACTGTCTGAAGAGAGTGCCTTTGATTGCATAGAGCTGCTTATGAACGATTAGCTTTTTTCCTTTTTTTTTTTTAAGTAAAAGGTGTACAGTACTTAGATAGGAAGAGGTTTTTTTTTTTATTTCACACAGTACAAAAATGCCTATGTCCAAATTTGGCATAGAAATCGGGTTTACCTGCGGATATGGAAAGGAAGGGAGGTTCAGCTCTCTTTTGAGCATTTGAACCTCCAGGTTTGGCTTGTCACATGTCTTAGGTATATGTCAAGATTTAGTGTTAACAGCAGTAATGATTTGACTTCCATGCTTCAAATACAGCATAATTACGTTCCTTTTCAAATTCTTGAAGTAAAACAATTATATGATTACCATAAAAATAACAGTGGGAGAAGAATCCTAAATACAAACTCCAAACTCCCACAACCCAAAAGCCTTGGCTATGCTGTGAGCATCAGGGTTTTCAACACCACACAAAACTGAAGGCAACCCTGTTCTTGCAGAAGTTACATACTTCATTTTAAGTCCTTCTGTAGCTATTGTTTACATAGCTCACTGCTAGTCTTGGCAGAGATTGCCAAGTGTGGCAGTGAAGTAAATATTAGACCAGTAATTTTCAGATAACCAAGAGAAAGATGAAGCTGTCTATCAAGATATCTATAAAGTCAAGGATAGAGTCCCACTGCATTGGCAGAAAGCACTGTGCAGGATGTTTTAGCCAAAAACATACTCCAGAGAACCAGGAAGCTTGATCCTGCAGGGATAGAGTAATCCTATCTGTTGTGAGCAAACTACGGTAAAATCGTCAGGATGAAAAGGATCCAGGAAGCCAGATTTTTGTGGGTGTGTGAAATAGGATCCCATGGTCTGGCATGCGAATGCTGACAAGGATTGTGTGCTGTCACCATGCACTATGTCAGTACTCCCCTGTGACTAGGGTATGGAGAGCTGTGGAGCATTGATAGGAAAAAAAAAAAAAAAGGTTTGCTCAAACCACTAGTTTTTGTTGCAGCCGCGTATCTCCAGACAGCTAAGAACATACATTGCATGTGTGAAAATTTGGAAAACTTTTCTTTAGTGTTTTTGAATTTTCACAGGGAATAGGACAAAGCTCCTGAAATGCTACAATTTTGGTTTTGGTTTGAAGGGGGATTTGGAAAGCGGGCTCAGAGTAGCAGGGTGGATGTGTATTACTGTCTGTGTTTGGTAATCAGAAATCTGTTCAGAGACTCAAAGCTCTCTGGTATCATTTGAAAGGACAAGATGTTTAATTGATGTAGGTGGCAGGTGGGTGACAATCATTTTCCTTGCAATGTAGTTATGTGCTTTTAAGAGCCTTTTCTTCTTAATGTAAGGTGATGAAAGGAAAGTAGGCTTGTTTACTTTTCTCTAGCTTCACATGCACCATTTCTTTTAACTGACCTTGAATCTACTTTGAGACACGTTTGGGCTTTCTGCTCTTAAATTATGAGCAGGAACCTGATGAAGAAGTGCTGCTGGGTGCTGTGGTCTCTACTTTTGCATTCCCTTCAAATAAACAGCTTCTTTCCAATTTACAGGACACGCAGCTAGGGGCCAGCACCAGCTCATGTTTGCGTTTTGTCTGTTCAGTGTCTTTCTCGGCTGTGCCCTGAGCAATAGAAGCTCGTCTACAATGGTGCACTATTTGCATACTCTAACGAGATGGGCTATAATTGGCTTCATTGATTTTGTTTTCATTGAGCTAAAATAGAGTCAGAGCCTCTTCTAGGCAAGAAGAGCTGATTGATTTGTGGTGGGTTTCCAGACTACTCAGTTGAAGAAATAATTATGTTCTTATTTAGTAATTGTCAGGTCTAAGTTTGCTCTTACCTTTCAAGTAGATGCTGTTGATTCTGTCTCTAGACTGAGACTCTCCTTTTAATGCTTGGATGAGGTGCCAATGCACAAAAGATGGTTCACAGGGCGCGCTCAACTTGTTTCATTCTCTACTCTTATTTATTTATAACTGCTTCTTTCCCCTCCCGCACTTCCTCCCTACTTATCCATAGGTTGCAGTCCTTCTCCTTAGTGTTAATTGATCAGCTTCATTCTCCTGCAATCTTCTGTTAAACGATTCCAAGGAAACATCATTTTAACAAGAAATTGGAAAACAAAAGAAAAATATTCATGCCCACTTAAGAAAAAGTGAATTGTAACATGCTGTTAAGATTTTTTGTTTTCTGATTTTTTTTAAAGTCAAGCTCTTGCCAAATTAAATGCTTTGTGTTGAGTGTGGATGTTGAACAAGTATGCCTGTGTAGCTCGAAGCTGAGGTGTGCTGATTGGTGTGCTATTATACACTCATAAAATTGAACAGTGGATATATTTGTGTGAGAGTGAGTTATAGTCTTACTGAAACTGGAAGAGTACTTGTCCTTCCTTGTACTTTTCTTATGAAGTATCCATTTAATTAAATGTTAGCACTGTGTCTGAGCAGACAGTGTTGTACAGCAGGGGCAGATTTTATGAGCTGTTTCAGTAGAGTTGAAAGGAAGGTTATAATGGCCACATGCAGCAAAGTTAGTATTGGCAGATATGTAACAGAGATGATGTCCAGTACATTTTTCTCCTGTTCTTAACTTTGTGCTTGCAGCATAAACATAGTGGCAATGTTTGCTAGTGGTTGTTAGGTGGTGGATCCTCTTACAACAATAGTGTTAAATAGTAATATATTGAGTCCAAATGCTTTTTGTGCTGCTGCAAGTAATGCGGAGCTCAGAAATTCCGTTGCACCAAGCAAGTAAATGACAAAAGCACTCCAACAACCAAATGCAAGAGATTGCTCTTTGTAACAAATTAGTTCTTAAATAGAAGATCTTCCACTGGCTTCTCTGGATGAATCCTCCTGACTCAATGAGTGTGCTGAAGTGAACACAACCCCTAAGTGACCTCAAGTCCTTCATAGTACGTGAGTTGTAGGGGTGGGAAAACTAGAAGATAAAATATTGAAAAATCGTAGGGGTTGAGGTTCTGTTGGTTGATGGCTCTGAGTGAAGGGCCTAGTCCAGCTTCGAGGGGAACCATCCAGCAGCTCTAATCTCTTCTGAGTGGGAGAAGCTAAAGTGCATAGGCTAACCCCTGCCCACCTGCTGCCCACTGTACTGGAAGAGAAATAGCACTGCTGTGGTTGCGGTCTCAGGCACACATAGGCAGTATTGGTGTTCAAATGAAGGAGGTGCCTGTATATACTTAGCCTGGGTGTGTTTGAGTAAATACACTTGGCTCCAGGAATGCTACCTCTTTGCATGAGAATTGGTGGAAATCTTATGGAAATTGTCATGGAACAACTGCAGAACTCTCATTGCTTTCCTTAAAAAAAAAAAAAAAAAAAAAACAACTATGAAAAGATAGAAAGGAATTAGGTTCTGAGGTTTTGTTGTTTGGTTGGTTTTTTTTTTTCATTTTGGAAGAAGAAAAGGGTTTTTTTTGCATGAAAGATCTCTTATTTAGAAAAGTTGGGCCATATTTCTTCAGTTTGAGGAATATCTTTCCTAGTCATTTGCCAGATGAGAGGGAGCTTCCTTGGTCCTGCTCTATGAAAGGATCTCCTCCAGAGAGAAGAAACCAACTGAAGGCCAAGTTCTTTAAGCTGATGTCTGAGCGGACTTTGAATGCCATCCCATATCTGAAATGTTTCCAAACTCATGGTGAAGTCACAGCTAGGTAATGGCTATGTAGGATCCAGAGCACTTAGGGAGCTGTGAAGGCTTTCCTGTGTATTGCTGGGGAGAGTAGCCATCTCTGGACATACAACCCTTTCTCCAAGCCCTACTGCACCTGCAGGTCGGTAAGCTGTCTGTGCTCTCCAACACTGAAAACTCTCTTGCTTCCTTGCTTGCAAACTCACTTTTTGGTTAGATCATCTGTTACTATAAGTGATGCTTATGCACTGCTCGTACACACAAACCAACCCCTGGCCTTGCTGTCTGACTTGCCTCAGCATGAAGAATTCTAGATGTTCTGGCTGTTTGGTGACCTGTGCAGCATCTTTCACGTTAGGATCTGTGCTTTCACTGTGATACTAGGTTATGTGGGAGGCCTTGGGGATTTGGGTCTGAAAGAAAGGAGGTAAAAGGAAGTAGGAGGAGACAGCTGTGTGATTTTATGGTGGTAAACCACAACCTGTGCTGACCATCATTCTCTTTTGAATTGGGCACTCCCCCCATTACATCATGTAAGTTGTTCTCTTTATAGTGGTGGCGTTTTTCTAAACAATGCTGTGCACTGGTTTTGGTCTATTTTGAGACCTTAAGGTGGTTTTGCCTTTTCCATAGAGTTGATTTTTGTCTTCTCTTTGTTACTGACCTGTTTTAAGAGGCAGGGATACATTGCATTACCTTTCTTTTTTCCTGCAGAATTTATCTTTGCAAAGCTGAGGTTCTTCATTGTAAAGTATCTTTTTGTTAAAAAGCCAACAGGTGCCTCATGCCCTGAAGCAACTAGCATCACTTTGAGTCTGGATGTTCTCTCACAGGTAATTAACTTGCATGTTTCTCCTGGGATTTCTGCCATTTATGCTGCCATCGTGCTATTTGTTCTGTGTCAGAGGTCAGAGGTCATTTCAGAGCAAGGAGAGCAGGAGCAAGCTGGGATATTTTGCACATGTGCTTTCTAGCTTTGGTACACCAGTAATCTGAAGGCAATTCTTGCCACCGTTCAGTTTATCAAGGCAGCTTTCTTCAGTGCATATGTATCTCTTGGTTGGATTCTTCTGTATTTCTGCCTTGGGACACAGGCAGTGCTTCGGGAGGACCAGTGCATTTGTAAAGGTTACATGGTTTTGGCAGTATTGTGAAATGAACCTGAATTCCTGGTACTCGGTAAGAGTTTTCCCTTTGCTTTCACTGAAAGCTGGATCAGGCCTTGAATCTGTTTTATCTTAAACATGTGTTTACAGGCCTCTCAAACACCGTATGTTTAAAGTGGACCACAGCTTCAAAGACTTTGTCATTTCTACTAGACTGATTGGCATGAAAAATTAAGAATTTCCTGTGCTGATATGCTCTGGATAACAAATGATCAGCCTAGGAGAAGATGAGCACCTTGGGGGCTATAAGGATTATTTGACTGCCTACCCTGGAGCTTCAGCTATTGCATTGTATAGATAATGAACGATTAATTGATCTCATACTTTGTACTTAACTTAATTGGAAGCAGTGCTTTGTCTGCATGGGCTGCTGTTGCAGCTTAGCTTTTGAGGATGTACTGATTCTGAGTCAAAAAGAAGATTAAAAAAACATGAAGGGGCATAGGAGGAGAAACGGAAAGTGCCTCCAATAAGATTGAGGAATCTTACTGAGGAATCTGGCCCATGTAATCATTGTGAATAAAATGAGAGTGAAGGAGAGAGCTGAGGAAGGCAGTAAAACAGGAATGCTCCCAGCCAGAGAGATGTTTCCTACTGTCTGGGGAGAAGAGCTTGCATTGCATCCCCCTCCCTTATCAGCTGAAACCTCGATTTTTCTCTTTTCAGAAGAATGCAGAACTATGTTAAATGTCTGAGACTGACCGGGGTTTCTCTCCTGGATATCCACTCCTTTGCAGATTGATTTATTGCAGCAAGCTCCAACTACAAGGGCTTCTTACCATTGCTGTGCTATTTCCTCTTCCTGGCACTAGTGCCTAGATGTTCTGTGTCCTTGGCAGATTAAGCCCTGTACTCTTGTGTTTCAAAAGGTGAGTTACAGAAATAAGTTGCTGTTAAACAAGGCAGATGGACACACTAAGTCCATGTCAGACATGAAGTTAGTTCCCGTTAGTGTTACCTTTGTCTTTGCAACCAGTACACCCTATTTTCCACCACTGTTCATGTGGTATGTAAAGTAACTTGTCAGGTCTAGAGGGAGCATTGGCAGCTGTGCAGGTCTAATCTTGTGTGCAACAAAGGAGAGTCACAATCACATTTTGTCTAACAGTCTGCCAGAAACCATCACACATTCATTTTGCAAAGTGGAAAGAAAAAGCTCTACACCTCCTCAATGTAAACCAGTGAACCACCTGTAGAACTATATTTTTTCTGCTCCTTCTTGATGAAAGGATGACTCACATCAGAATAATGTGCTGTAATAAATTCTTTCCAGGTTGTTCACCTGTCATCTTGCCAGGTGAATCTTCATCTTGATGGAGGTGGTAGTGACAGCATATAATCATTAGAGTTGTTCCTCTTGCTGAGATTTTCTACTAGTTTGGGAAAAGGCTGAGGTAGAGCTAGTGGAACTGCACTCGAAAATGAAAGTATGGACATTCTATTGAGGGTAAATAGGTGGATGGGTGGAGTGTGAACTTGTCAATACTTCTGCAGCAATCTTTATGACCAAGGTACTGACTTGGGCAAACCCCCCCGGGACAAAGAAGTACAGGCTACAACCAGATAGTTCAATTCAGAAAAGGGTAAACATCTGTCATTAGTGACCCAGAGATGTGAAATCCTGTTAGTGTGAAAAAAAATCTCGATTGTCTAATGTTCTGTTTCTGATATTGTAACTTAGAAATAATTGCCAATGTAAGAGTGGAAACAGATACAAAAGAGTGTACTATGGTATTAGCAAATGGAAGTTATGTTAATTTTGGTATGAGAAGTCCATATATGTTAATAATGATCAAATAAAATTGCTCATTAATAATGATCACAAGTAATATCGATATCCACAGCCTTTTCCAACCAGATGCTTCAAAATGTTTTATGAACCTTCGACAATCACAGGAAGACGAGGTAAGCAATTTTGCCTAACGTGTAGGCAGTGGCAGGGGGAAATTAAATCTGGGGTCATAATGACTTGGCTTTGTTCACTGAAAGTTTCAATTCCTCCTGGGCAGAACTGAGATTTCTTGATTTGGTCTGATGCGTGAAGATACATGTTCACTGACATTGCTAGAAAGTGGCTCTGTTCTGGCTTAACTGCAGTTGGGAATTGCAACAAAACTCAGTAAGTCTGTAAACTGCTTCTGCTGCTACAGTGCAACTTCTTAATACCATCTTTGGCACATAAGATGCCCTCACAAGATAGTGACTGTTATGTATTTCATAGCAATAACGTGTGAAAAATCTTTTAGGTTGGTTTTCTAATTTGCTTCTACTTGAATTAACTTTTAAAGCTGCATGTCTTGTCTCATAAAACGATGAGCTTTCCAATTTGTTGAAACAGTGTTTCTATGGAAGATATGCTTCAGCAACTCTTTGTACTGATACATCATCATCAACCTTAGTAATGAGAGACAGAGATAGGACTGGTCTTGGCTCCATTGAAAACATTTGTAGATTTTATCTGGAACAGATTTTATTAAAACTGCAACAAACTTTATAAAGCCCAATATATGCTTCATTAAGCAAACATTACCTTACAATTATGATTAATTAGATTAAACTTATGAAACTGTGTTATTTGTTCAAATCAAAAGGGTGGCAGGGAAGAATGATGGATGATGAAAGAGTATGATAAATGAAGAAAGCTGCTGAACTAAATTGAATGTGTATTCATCCGTTTTCACTTCATAACTAATGATAAATTGAGCATGTCACATTTAACAATACACGTCTGAGCTTAAGCACAGTCCCAGCTCCTGTACTCTAATGTCTTTTGTCAGGTAGCTATGTTGAGGGGATGTGATATTTTGTTTGGAGAAACCTACGCAGTTCATTATCTATCTCTCCCTGCAGCTAAAATCACAAGTGAAAGCCCTTGTGCTCTCTTGGAATAAAATCATGGAAGTCTCAATTAGAATAGAGCTGTCTAGGAAACAGAATCTGCCTGTGAAGTGTTAATTTGACTTGAAATCCAAGTGATGTATTGAAAATTGTGTGTTGTTGGCAAGAATACAGTTTGGGATAATTGCAAACTTAAACAAGCCTGTGAGGGTCAGAGTCCAACCTGTGGGCTCACAATCATTTGTTGTGCAGCCACTTGAGAAAGATGCTATTCAGCACCAACCGAAATTTCTGAATTTGGCCTGAGAGACTTGGGGACTTTGTGTGGGCAATACCTGGGTGCCACGGGATGGCTTCAAAGTCTTCTGAACTTGTACCACATTTTCTGCGGGGTTAACTGTTTTTTCCTTCTGCAGGTCAATCTAGAAGGCAGTGTTTCTGATGGTAATCAGCAGTTCTGCTCTGGTTTTGATTGTAATAGATGTGAATAGGGTGACAGTAATGAGAGGGTAAGGAGGACAAGCATCTTAATTTTGTTACCATCAAAACCAAAAAGAAAAACATTTTATTCTGGGGTCACCAAAAACTTTGGTCAATGTTTTGAACCAGAAATGGAGTTCTGTCTGACTTCATTGTTCCATTGCTGTTACAAAAATATTCAAACACATTAAGCCAAATTCAGTGACAAAGGATTACGCTGCTGAGCTACATTACAGATGAAATTTGGGTATGAGATATTTAGCATTTCCAGGGATGGTTCAGCTGTGATCCTACAAATCCTTGTGTGCTGTAGACCAAAGAGTGAGAAAAGGTGGTTATATAGTTTTAAGGAGTAATATGAAGCAACTGAATGCATGAAATAGCTACGGTACTCCAAAACCAAAATGGAAGAAAGTCCTGCATCCCTTAAGGTCATAAAGGGATATGTTGTAAACAGACAACAAATGCAACCAGGGAGCTAAGCATTGACATAAATGTCACATATAGTGTTAGACAAAGACTATGGGGAAAGAGCAATCTCTTGTCTTTCTCTGGTAATTAGGAGAGAGATCCTTGTTGGCTGCAAAATGTTGCATTAGTGCGGGATCAGAGACCCATTTTTCTTCCTGTGCCCTTCCTAAGATATTGTGTTCCCTGCTTGCAATCAAATTTCTTGACATGGGGACTATAGTCCGTGTCCCATCCCTATCCCTTGCTAGGGATAGCACTCCTGTGGAGTTTGAGTGATGGTTACATTTTTGAACTCTAAGTCAGGAGTAGACTGAACATCAGTTCTACACAGTGCCGCCTGTAAAACTGATATTAAACAGGTTCTGGACAACTAAAGTAATACAAGAAAGTCTGAGATTTAACTTTGCCAGCTTCTCTAAATTTATTGATAGGAGGAAAGGAGTTTGTATGTGTGAAAGTTGAGAAAAAAACCCTAAAGACTAACAAATAAAGGGCAGCAAACTGTAATGTTAAACTTTTCAACCCATGTTAATAATGACATTGTTCTCCCTCTGAACTACCACCAGTGTTTTAAGTGGCTGCAGAATTGTTAAGTACCAGCCTCACGTGGCTGACCACTTTGTGGCTATGTGCCAGACATCACACCTGGGATGGATGTTAGAGAACTTCTGTAAAGTCATCTCTGCTTTTCCTTTGTCTGTTTCCCAGGAATGCTGTAAATGGGTTTAGTCTATTTGACTGAGGGGTGCAATAGAGAATTTCTTGGTGTGTAAAGAAGTAATTTATTTAGACCTGTAACCACCACTCATAAAACTGGAACCTGACTGGCTTGAACTGTTAAGGTCTTATCCTTTGGGAAGGCTGTGATAATGCGTGGCATAGCCTTGTCTCTAGCAGTTGGGTTAATAGGAGTAGGATTCTGTTAAATAATGGGGTTTGTAGTGAAATTAATTCTGCAGTTCAGTTGTTTAGTTACTGGAAATAGAAGTCCAAGGAATTTAATGGAAGCCCTGTACAAATTGGTAGTTTTATTTATCCCATTGCTTGAATGTGGTTGTGTGGGTTTTGTATGCAATGGACACTTAAATTGCTAGCTTTGTACTTATACCTGGCTATTATTAGTGATGCCTCTCAAACAATAGTTTATGGTTGCCACAGAGATATTTCTGACCTGGTTGATTGAGGTGGCGTTTTTGAGAAATGTGAAGATAATTGAGAAATCTGTGAAGATATTCAAGACCCTAGCAGAAATAGAAGTTAAGTGGACCACATGAACTGTTTTAGCCATCTCAAGCTCCAGTATCTCAAGAACTGATTTTTACAAGTGAAACTAGATTTGGGTGAGAAAGGAGGATGTGAGGTGCTGGGGCTTCTTTTCAGAATATTCCCACAGGCCCTTTCGTGGTGCATCCTTAATCAAATGTACCTGCATCTCTGTATCGCTACCTCTGCAAGCCTCTTCCCTGTGGGTTCTGCTCAGCTTAAGCTGCTGCAGTCTCTTGTAGAAAAGAGTAAGTTGACTGAGCAAGATGAGCGATGACTTTTCTGGAGAAAATGCTGTGTTTTCTGGAGAAAATGTTTAGCCCCCTTGAGGAGATCATTCCTTTGGAGTGCCACTGTTTCAGGTGGCCCAGACGGAAGCTCTTGAAAGGAGATGGCTGTGAGTATTTCCTGGACTTCAGAATTCTCCAAGGCTTTGCACTGTGAGCTCTCATAAAACAGAGGTCCTGTAAGTGACTCCCTTCTTGAAAGGTAGCCTTTCATCTTTAAAAAGCTCTGTAGGCTGCCCTTCCTCCATGGCTCGGTAGAAGCAGAAGATGCAGAGGAGACACTGGTGTAGGAATCATTAAAGCGAAATGTGAGTCATGTTCATTAAAGGCAAGCTAGCAGAATGTCTTATATTAGTGGCTGCGTAATGATTAGAGCTTCCTGTAATAATGATGATGGCGATTCAACTATATGAATTGAACATTCATTCTAAGTTAATTCACATCCTTTTAACTAAGAAGTTATTTAAGGGAACAAAAAAAAATAACCAACCCTTTTTAGCTCATAATTTGAATAGACTGTTCAGAAGAATACTGAAATAGCAACCCTCCCTCTGTGTCAGGGAATTTCAAGCACTAGTTAGTATGTGTCTAAATTTTGTATTGAAGGCATGCTCATATTTATTTATTCATAATTTGTTGCATCTTTGCTAAATGCTAGACCTTCTTCCCCTTGGAACTCACATGTATACTCACTAGCAATATGTTCCTAGTCAAGGTGATAATAAAGAGCTTTATTTTGGTCTGAGATTATTTAAAGAGAACTTCACTTTGATTTTTGTTATTCTGAGATATGACAGGGAGATGAATGATTTACTGTTTGCCTTACAAACATTTCTATTTTAAGCAAGAAATCCTGGTCTAAAAATATTGCTTCTCATGAAAAAAAATGAAAAAGGGAGAAGAATAGTTCATCTTATATCAGAAATAAAAATTTAATATAGAAAGATGAAAAATAGAGCAAAATGTTTAGGTTAAATATTGAAGGAAGGCTTTGGTGATAGTAGCCATAGCTTTGCATTATTCTTAGGGGTTAACAAAAAGCATATAAACTACCCAAGCAAACTGGAAGATGGAGACACTAAGTTAACTGGTCTTCTGCATTTGCAGCTTTGGTCACTCTGGAGATCAGGACCCGTTAGCAAGTTAAGGACCTTAGAGGTTGTGTTCCCTTGATGTCAACTTCCACATGTTTACAATTTCAAAAGCTTTGAGTTGGTGAGGTGGGTTTTCTCATCATTTTATTCAATACCTTTGCCTTGCAGTCAGAATGGGTGTGCCAAAGACAAATTTTGGCATAGTTAGGTAGAAACATTGTACAGAATGCTGCAGTGCTGGAGTTGTGAATGCTACTTAGAAGTAACAACTGAATCCTTACGATGATTAAATCCTTTTGATTAAAGGATTATGTTTATTAAAATATTTCTTGCATTGCCATACATTTCAAGATTAAACTAGTGAAAAGCTCACCTCTGAACACTATCAAAGCTTGGAGGAATTCCAAATTATGTAAACAGGCTCAAAGTGAACTTCAGATTAGTATAACTTGCTATAAGCCTGGACAGTACCTTCTGATGCATTTGTACATTCAGGTTTGTTCAGATGAGTTCTAGCATATCATAGCTTTTACAGATTGGCTTATGCAGAACTGCAGACATGTAGGAATTGCAAATAACACATCAAAATGTACTCTTCAGGTTGTGCTCTTGTTTCTGACAAGAATCTTCAAAGCTCTCGGAATCAGTAATTACCTGCAATGACCCAAACAGAAGATATGTTTTCTTATGTATTTGTGACTTGACAATGAACATATGATTGAAAAGTAACGCTAATTAGTTTGGAGGCTGTTTCCATTTGGATATTGTAACATACTCCATGGCAGGAAGGCTGGCTGCCACCAGGTCTGTGGGCCGAAGGAGCTGTCCAGCATTGTTTTCTGGATGAGATTTGCAGTGGTGACTCTTACAGTGTTTTGTTTTCTTTCATTAAGATGAGAGCTTTCCTGTTTCCCTCTTCAGAACTACAAGCAAGTCTTTATTGCAGTCAGAGGTGCTCTGGAATAGCAGTGCTGGAATCCACAAACTACTGTAGATAAAATAGACTGAAACACTAGCACTGTACCATGCCATGATAGTGCAGGTCACATTCCCACTTTGGGGCTTAACTAACTTTAAATAATCTCTACAATGAGGCCCTCTCTCTTCATCCATAGCCATGAGAAAGAAATCACTTGGTATTTCTCATTGGTAGTAAGAAAGTAAATGCTGTTTTCTTTAGGGTTTGGGAATATGCTTCTGCTCACCAGCAAGTAATTTGGAGACAGAGACCTTGGGAGAGAAATGTTTTTTCCATATTAAAATTATTGTTGTTCAGCTGCTTCTTAAACCTGAGTTGCCTTTAGGCTCTGTCTTTATTTAGTTCTTCCTCCACGGCATCTAACGTAGGGGACAGTTCCTGGTAAGGTTCTAACTAAAGTAGTTTCTTAATGCCTCTGATAATCTAAACCACTAAGAAGTGATTTGCATATACTTGGTCATGGGTCTGGAATACATGATATATTGCACCAAAGCTTCAGCATAGCCAATAATCTTGACCTGAAATTTGGCAGACTTTTATAAATTTATTAGTGAATGGTGCAGTCTAAATCCTACAGGGCGAAATATAGTGATCTGGTATCATGTTCTGCAGTTTTGAACTTCTTGGTAGGCTCAAATGCTCTGATTTTAAGTCATATTACTCCCTCAGAACAGTTTGTGCTTTCATCGTCTTCACTGCTGACAATGTCCAGAGTTACGTACAATGATCTGAATAGTGATAGATTCTGGCTACTTTAATCCAAGACGTATATGAACTATAACACTTGAGAAGACCTAGTAGATCCTTCATGTTGCAGTGAAAGATAGCTGGATGTTAGGAAATAAATCAATTGTCAGGATGATAATGATCAAAAAGAATGTTGATGGACTGTAATTAGCAATCTTCTGGCTTTATTTTTTTGCCAACAAATATAATGTTCTGATGAAGTCGTAGTTTAATTAACCCCATCTGAACAGTATCCAAAAACCTATTCTTTGCTGGAATAAGTCATGGCCTGCTATCTGTCTACAGTGATGTTACTACCAGTGGTGTTTGCTGTAGTCTTCCTGTGTTGACTGAAAAATGCATCTGGCTTTACTGTGAAATTAATTAATAACTCTGCTTCTGAGCAACTCTCGCAACAACTTTTTATCCTTACAACCTGAACATTTGTATGTATTTACATTTAGCTCTGTGGAGAACCACTTGAAAGATGGGATCTGCTCCTCCCTCTCCTCTTACTTTCCTCCTTCCACTGCCTTTCCCAATGCTCTCCTTTACTTCCACCTCCCTTTCATAACCTAATCTAGATACCTATTAGCTCTCTCTTTCAATAACACTGCTCTGGCTTCAACGAAAGTGCTTTTTAATGTAGGAGATGTACTTCAGCCATAACACCAGGGTCACTTTCTGAGTAACATTTTATGGGATTAATTAAACTTTAACACCATAACTGTTGACTTTATAGGCCAAGGAAGACACACTGAGTGCTAAGCTCTGGATAATTTGAGCTTCACAATTTTTTAAAATAAAATAGAGATAAGAGTTTAATGTGTTTTGATAAAGCAACACTCATTTTTTTCCCCATTGTCTATTTTAAAAGACCTCCAATATTTAACAAGAAATAATGTCTTAAACGCTAATGAAGTAAAGTTATAGTAAATAACCATATATTAAAAAAAAAAAGATGTTTAGTCTTATGGAAAGAATATAAGAAAAGGTTTAATTTCCTCTCTACTTGGCTCCAAGTGTGAATATCTCGTATCTTTTTGTCATTGTTAGAAAGCGAATGAATGGGTGCTGTTGGCTCAGAGTTGGTGTTGCAGAAACATGTCGTTCCTTCTCACTGTGAATTCTCTCCTTGTGGTGACATTGTTGGGACAGAAAAAATGACAGTTTGCTAAATTAACAGAGAGCCTTCAGCTCTTAAACTGCTTCTTTCAGTGTACACAGGCATTGCTTCTGGGAAATTGCTGGACAGGAGCGCATCTCGCCAGGTGCTAAGAAGCCAGATGATCATGAAGAAAGGCTTGATGGCTGAATGTGACTGCAGACCTTGAGGACAGTTCACAGGTTAGTTACAGTCTCACATAACTTGAAGTATGTGAGAATGCAATGCAATCTCATCACCTCACCTGCCAAGTGGCCAACACAGTACTTATCTGCTAGGATCTCCCTATTATGTTTGCCTGTGGGTAACTTCTCTGTCTGGAGCTGACACACTGTTCCTAATTATACTGGTATATTTGCCCAGCAAAAACGATGTACAGTTGTACTTCTTTGTGGAGCCTAGTGAGCAAAATCCAACACATGATTTATGGGAAGACACCGAGTTTCACTTTCATCCTAGCTGCATGACTTAAGTGCAGGTTCCCTGGAGACCTTGGGGACATCCTTAGGCTGCTAGGATGTGCTGCAGCTTATGAGACTGGGACTTCCCTGCATGTTTTTACTCTGTTCAAGTGAGTTAGCACAGGGTTGTTGAGTAACACTGTGCAGATCTGTATTATGAGCATGAGCTCATAACCATTTGAGGTTTCTCAGATAATAAATGATAGTTAAAAGCTCTTCACAAATCCCTTGAAGTATTCAGCCTGTGTCATGGTGAAACCCAGGCGTGAGAAACTCAAGGTGAGAGACACCTTCCCAGTTTGAAAAGATGACTTGGTGGGGCCAGTGAGTGCAGTTATGGCCTGGCATCAGCAGATTTCCTGATGAAGTCACAGTAAGATTATTTTAGAAAATCAATAACATGGTTAATTGTCTTGTCCTAACATTTCTTGAGAAGGGTAATTGTGTAGTTTTAAAAAGAGCCAAATTTTAAAAGCCCTTGTGGCTTACCATTTGTGTTGAAACATTTTTAAATTGAAAGCTAGATCATGCTTGTATTGCTAACATTCAGAAAAGAGTTCACCTACTTGAACACCTCAGCCAATTTCCCCTCCTGAAACTCAAAGGAGTCATGTAGGAGTTCTCTCTCTTCCTTGACTGAACAAGAAGCCTGACCTCCTAGGAAGGCAAACATACTCAGAGGTGCTGGAAGGAGCTGACGAGCTCATTAGGTTATTGCCAATAAAGGCCAACCTCTCCACAAGCCCTTCACATGATTCCCCCCTCTGCCTGTTGCCATTGCCAGCAGCACTGTTCAACATCTATCTTAATGCCCTTCCCCAGGGATGGGTGGTAGTAGGAAGACTCAGGTATAACATTTTGCTAAGGACAGGTCTACAGAGCTGCTTGAAACTGTTAGTTCATCAAAAGTATAATTATGCTACTAAGGGGAATTGGATATTATGAGTGATACAGAAGAGGCAGCCTCTGGCTCAGGAGTTCCCTGAAACATTCATTGCTGGAACCTTGGTATTACACCTAGGAGAGCAAATGCCCTGATCTTGTGAGGTGTCCCAGGGAGACTACTACTCACAGCTTTCAGAGACAGGTGCAGTACTGAACGGATCTTTACGAAGTTCTTTGCTTTTGTGAAACTTAGTTCTTAATTAATAACTAAATAGTATGATAAAGGTTACTTCATTTTTATTCCTACAGTTAAGCTTATGAAATTGAGCAGACTTTTTATTTATTCAACTGTCTGAGTTGTTTTATCCTGGCCTCTGAGACTGAAAAAAAGATGAGAAAGGGTTTGTGGGTTTTTCCTTTTATTTGTTCGTTCACGGTTTGTTGGTTTTTTTTAAAACTGGTCAACCACAGTCTGTGAACTTTCTCTATTCATAAAGAGCTCCATATTCATAAGCCAAACTTGTATTTTTTTAAGACTATGGAATGCAGTCTGAGATCAGAAAAAGCAAAGTGTGTACGTTCTCTGGATTACTATGCTTTCTCAGCTGCAGCAGGACCCAAAGGTTGCTATTTCTGCACATAGGCTGAATCCAGGAAGTTCAGATTGCCTATGGAAACCAGGAGGGATCTCGGTCAGTGTTTCCCAGATGGAATTTCACAAGTTGAGTGTAAAGCTGCAGAAAGTGGAGCCTCTTGACTGTTGGAAATTCACTAAGTTGCCTGCTTTCTCTGCTACTTTGTCATTGGCCTTCACATGAATATTTTTTTTCTAAAATTTCTAAACTTCACCTTCCCAACTTTCCCAGGGCTTTTTCCTCTGCTTTCATCCTCTTTATGAGAAGAACCATGTTTCTTCTCATAGTTATTTATTTTGCCTCCTTAAACTTAATCTTTCTGTCTCAACAAAGGACTCTAGTAAACATTGGATGTCTTTTCCCTTCCACATTGATAAAATCTATATTTTCTCATGAAGTCAAATCTGTTTATTGGAAACAGCTAGCAAGAATTTTTTTCTCTCTGAATCCGTACAGGATTTGTTACTTGCAATTCCCCTTCAGTATTTGTTTGCTCTTGAGTCTCGTGTCCTTCAGTATGCCACTTAAGTTGATCGCTGAAGTCTCAAGAGAGCCTGGCAGGCACTCTTGCTGTTTTCTTATCTTGCCAACAGTAATATTTCTTCCAGGCAAGGCCCCTCATAATTCAAGTGAGGTCAGTCAGGCCCCAGGAGCTGAACCTGTCCTTCCGAATGAATCAGCAGTGGGATCGAAAGAATTTATGCAAACCATCAAAATGATTTTGTTTGTTCCCATGTTGGGGATAGGTCTCATAGTGTCACAAGTTTTTCCTTGTGAAGAGGAAGAGTGAAAAGCATAGGATCCATCAAAGATCAGCTCAAGCCCCCTTCATTCTAGATATGAACTAACTTTATAGTAACACTTTTTCACAAGCCTGCTTGTTTCTCATTAGAGTCACCACCACTCAGCTCCTGAGAACCCTGCCTCTCACTTAAGGGATTGTAGGTTTCCTCTTAGATGATAATTAATCATATCTTAGATGATAATTAATTGCTTTCTTGAATACAGGCACTAGTCTGGGAATTTGTCTCTTATTGTGCATCTGCTGCTGTTTAGAGACTCCCAGAAGATGGAGTCTCAGATGGAGGTGTCTTTCTTAGAGTGAGATGTACTTTCAAAATTAGGTCTTGTAATATAGTCCATCTACCTGCTAGAGTTATTTTATTGAAATTAGAGCCATTCCACACTCAGCAGCATGTATTTTGGTATCGCTTAACTTTTTAAAGGCTTTGAGATCTGATTCCTGGTCCAAACCTGAATTTCTGTTCTGGGCACTCATGTTGTAATGAGGTGGATCATAAGAGAAAGAAACGCACAACAGAGATGATTTGAATCCTCAGGAAAAGCTTCTCTGCACAGAAATGCTATGGAAAGAAAAAACTGACTGAGTAAAGGTGCAACCCTAGAACTGATCGGTAAAATCAGTCTATGCACACCCTCAGAAAAGCCTAATAGGTAAAGACGAAAGTTGCTTCTGGTGTGCTGCAAGCTGCCTAGACCCAAGTCTGCTCTTGGTGAAGCTCTTCCTTTGGTGCCATACTTCACCTAGTGGCTAGCTCACTGCTAATGTGCCTTTTTGAACAATGTATCTTTAAAGGTTAAGATAAAATACCTTCTACTGCTCATTCCAAAAGAGTTTGTGTACAGCCTACTACCACTGCTGAAATAGCACACTTCAGAAATTAAGCCAGCTCAATTTTTCTGAAAATTCTGAAAGTAGACATATTTAGATTGAGCTCTTGGAGATTTTGAAACCTCTTCTATACATAATTTTCTACTCTAAACACAGTTCACTTCATGCTAAAATAAATCAGAATCATCAGCAGTTGATCAGAAGAACAAATTGAACGCACTGCAGCTCTCTGTCTTTGAGCCACAGAGTTGATGCAGTCCAAATCCAGTTTCAAAAGGTGGGGAAGTGGTCTGTTTTTTCACTTCTTTACTCAAGGATAAGTCCTTTATCTATAGAAGTATACAAATGGTCTTAAAACTGAGATATTTGCCATTTAACTTTGCTCAGTTAAATGGCACCTTGGTTCCTAAGCAGTCTTGTCTTTGTTGGTGCTTACCAGATCAAGGTACTACCCATACAGCCTGCCTGTTGTCATCTACCCATGATGCATGAGCAACACAGAGCACTTTAAACTCACGCAGTAACTTTTTGAACAATTTTTTCCCTCGAGCATGCTGCCAAATCAGACATTAATCAGCTTTACTCTAGGAATTAGAATAGAAACTTACTTGTAAATGATGACCATTACATTTCCGGCTTAAATTTCCCTACTTCTTTAAGCTAATGTTTTAAAAGACTAACACTACCACTCTGGCAAGAGCCACATCTTGCCTTTTATATCCATTTGGCACACTCTCTCTGTCTTTTTTTTTTTTTTTATCTCTGTGAAATAACTTTCCTTCTTTAGTTGTTCAATTTGATTCAAGGATTTTTGATTAAGCGTTCAGGGGTTATGAATAAATAAGAACCAGCAGCCCAGTAATTGGTATATCATTACTCCCTTCTAGCACATTTAATCCTCAGCTTCACTGCACCATGTAACCTTTTCCTTCAGTCCTTCTCAATACTGCTTACAAAAAAAAGGAGGGGGAGGGGGGAAACAGAAGATACGTCACTGCTAGCTTCACAAGTTAGCATTAAAATGAATACTTTTTAATTTCTCTGGATGAGATGGGGCCCCGTGCTCTGGGACAATGCTGATGGATGATATTTTAATGCAGCCAAAATGTTATTTTTACTGAACCAGGGAAAACTATAAATTTTTCTTCATTGCCACTGATAGCTCTATGCATAAAACTATGGTGGCGCCCATTGCCCATGAATAATCACCTCAGCATGGCAGATGTTACTTCACAGGGAAAGCAATTCTTATGCCGAAGAATTGTGGAAAGATTAATTGTCTACAGCTGTTTCATGGCCCACAGCAATCTTGATACATTTATGATAAGTTTAAGAGCTCACTAGAGGCAGCTCCTATTCCCTGTTGTGAGAGAGGGAAGGGGGGGAGCTGAATGGCTTTATTTTGACACCTGGATTCATAGAATCTGTCAGCTCCATTACAGCCTTCATAGAAAGCTGGCTGTTGGCAGGTTTAGGATGATTGTGAGTGGGCTAAGATGCAGGAATTATCTAGACATAGATAAAGAAAAGGAGACTGAGAAGAATTATTCAAATTTGTGCAAATGAATTGCTTCCATTTTTCCTTCTTCTGCCAAGTGGAAATTGAACGTAACCTGCTCTGACCTTTCTCTATTAAGTGCTGCAAATTGCAGTAAATGCATAGTTCTGAGTGCCCTAATGAGACAAAGCTCTAGCAATGCCTCATTAATAAGGAAAGTTTGACCTTGCTGGTCAGCCCTTCATTCGATATTGAAAAGAAATAGGAAAAAAGAAGAGATGACCTGCTGTAAATTTTGAACAATACCCTTGATTTAGTTTGTATATACTCCCAAGCAGACACTTCACAACCTTTTTTTTTTTCCTTCAATTTTTGCTGTACAAGTGAAGAAGAGGTATTTACCTACTAAGTTCTTCTGTAAATTCATGAGGACAGTGGTGATTTGTGGTAGGGATGCACACAGGTATCAGATGAAGCTTTTTAAACCGTATTTTTAGTGTCCTACTATTGATGAAAGAATATTGTTACCTTCCATCCTATACAGGTTTGTTTTCCTTTTTTATCCTTCAGCCCATATTCATTATCACTGTACTGGAGTGCAAGCATGTATTCCTGCATTACTTTTAAAAGAGTACCACAAAGAAATTGTATTCTGCACTCAAATATACAGCCACTGGAGCAGGGGGTGCCTTTGAGAAGGTGATTGGAGATGTTTGCTCCCCACTGTAACAGACAAGCTCTCTGATTCCGGTAACTACATTGTCCCAATTGAGATATAACTTAAAGGGCACAGTACTTTATTCACTGGTATACACCAGTGAGACAGGCTAAACAGCTGTATTAGAAAATCCAAAACCTGTGAATGCATGGATATGAAGGAGAAAAAATATTGAATAACAATAAAAATTGAGAGAAAATTCAGAGTAAAAAAATACATTTATATAGTTTGAAACAAATACATTTATAGAGGTTGAATGGTTAAAAACTGAGGTATCCCGTGGCCAGTCTCACTCTTAGGAATCATAATGGGTCAAACATTGCAGAAGTACATTTCCCTTTTGAATGACTTGTTTGTGATGCACCTCCTTTTTGTGATGTATCTAGGGTCTAGCTTGATTCTTTGTTGTTAATGTTCTCTATTTGTATTTGGATAGATACTTGTGTTGTTATGTTTATTTTAGTTATATAAACAGTATTTTATATGATAATACATACATCCATATTTATATTCTATACTTGTTTCTTATGTTCTTTATTTGCGTTTATTGCTTCAAATGTTATAAGTCACACATTCAAGAAATTTAAATAAGCAGGGAGTCTTAGATGTTTTCCCTACTCGTTAGATCTTCAGTAGGGCTTCTTGCAATAGGACAAGGGGTAATGGGTTTAAACTAAAAGAGGGTATATTTCGACTAGATATAAAGAAGACATTTTTTACACTAAGCATGGTGGAACACTGACACAGGTTGCCTAGAGAGGTGGTACGTGCCCCATGCCTGGAAACATTCCAGGTCAGGCTGGATGGGGCTATGAGCAACCTGATCTAGTGCAAGATGTCCCTGTTCATTGCAGGGGGGCTGGACTAGATGACCTGTAAAGGTCCCTTTGAACCCAAACTATTCCCTGATTCTCTGACTACAAACAGTAAATGAATAGGTTAGATGAAGTTGGTTTCCAAGAGGTAGTCTGCTGTCCATGAGATCATAAGCGGTCTGTGGCAAGTCTGCAGACCTGTAACCTGGAGTAACATTTATGTAATAATGGTTTTCTAAGCAGCAATGCTGGTAGGGGAGAAAATATGGAGGGTGACAGCAATCATCAGTCTAAAATACCTGGGAATCTTTGTAGTAAAGGGACGTCAGCTATCTGGTCAAGTCCTTTACAGAGATTTCTATAAAGGAATCTAGATGGATGATGTATACAGTAAAATATTGTGTAATGGAAGGTATGAGCATATATAAGAAGGATTTTTTTAATGGATGGAATAGTTTTAGATCATTTTTTGACATGTTTTATATTTCAAACTTTGCCATCTCTCTGGGATTTTACTATTAGACCTGGAGTAACGAAGGTCATTGGCCGTATGAACAGAGTATACAAGAAAAGAATCTTAAACAACTAAAGTGACATGTATCAGCTTAGTAGTTTGCTTGCATCAGCATAAGTGCTGTAAAGAGTGGAAGCGCTACATAGGTAGTGACATTCACCATTTGTCACAAGCTTACCCATTATGTGTCATTTCAAGACAAATATTTTTTCTTTTAGTAAGTTACAGCTGGGAACATATAGGGTTTCATCAATATATTCAAAGTTATTCACTAAAATTCTTCAAATATATCTTAAAATGAATACAATTTGTAAGTGGCCTCTGACAGATACCACTTAAACATTCCAAAGTCAAGACAAGCCAGACAGCTTTCTTTGAATATGTAAGCCTCATGCCTCTGGATGTGTGTAACAGTTTGAATTCCAACAGTACATATTTATACTCAAGACTTAAAATGTTCATTTTGTATCAATATTTTCCATCATGAACTTAAAATGTGTTGTTTCTGCAAACATTCCTCCAGGAGTCACATGTTGGAACATGTTGAAAGCATATCAAAAAAGGTTGTCTGCACAGCTGGAATAATTGTGAATAAAAATTCTGATATGTTTGCCTACAGGTTGTATAATACTCGCTTTCCTTCATAAAGAGTGCTAGTTGAGCCTGATGAATAAGATTAATAATTCATTGCCAAATTCTCTATTCTTTAGGATGAGATCTTTGAGCTACGCTTAAAAATTGCAAATATTTAGTAAGACATTAATTATGTGAGAAACATATTTGCAGTCTACTGCCCCTTGTTAAAGCAGAGATGAGTCTTCTGTCTTACTTAGGTGGAAAAATACAATAGTATTTATTCAGAGGAGTAGAAAAAATACAAAAGCAGTTAAAATGATATTTTATGGGAGCTGTCACTAAACTAAAATGACACATGATTTCAACTGGATTTTTTTTCAGCTATAATTAACTTTGTCTTTTGACAACTCCTTCTGAGGCATGTATTAATTAAATATGGGATAAAGAATAGAGACAACTAGATCACCAGGGTATAAATCAATTGAGGGGTTCTGATGATACCATAAACTACAAGAATGGAGTATGTGCAGTTAATAATAACATCAAAAGACTGTGATTGATTTGGAACTTAGTGATCCTTCCACATTCATTATTATTTTATATAAAGCATAAAAATGAGAGGTGTTTTATGCAAAGACAAGACGATTTTTCTCCCCTGGGTTCTTTGATAATGGAGAAATTGTCGTTGTTCACTCTTAAAGAAGGGGGCTGTGCTTATCAGGTGAAGACAGATGTCAGAAGATTTTGGTCACAGAGAAGCGCTGAGACTAAAAACAGTTTCACTGTAGTTATTTATGTACTTTCTATAGAGAAACTGGAGCCAAATTTTCCAGTGGTTTAAAATGCTACTGCTGCTTGGAATCCACTTAAATTTTACTGTTTGCTTTTTTTTTTAACTTCAGTTCATGCCCTCTAAGGCCTTTTCCCTGTAAGTGACCTCATGCTCCTTTTAGCTATGCTGTGATGCTCTCAGAAGTGTGTATGAAAGGGTTTTTAGCATGGGGCATTGATCAAAGTCTTGTTATTATTTCTTGATGAACTTATCAAATGTAGGCAGTCATCTCTGGGCCATGCGGCTCTTTGGAAAAACAAAGCAAAACTAGAAGATAGCATAGATTGCATACCAAGCACAATGGTGGAATGTGATTTTGGTTATTTGATCAGATACAGCATTTAAGAATGAAGAGTCAGGTTTGAATCTGTTGGTTAAACCTGCTAGCATTACCGACTGAGGATAAATGCATTAAATTAAAGTCTCAGACCCCTGCTTCCTGACTCCTTACGCTAGGCTAGTTTGCAGAGCTCTCTGGCAGCTCTAGCATTTATGCTTTGCTCTTAACTTTTGAAGTTATTGATATTGATATTGATAAGTAGGACCCTGTAGTCCTGGAGGGGATGCGAGCCCTGGAAATTGTCTTTGCAGTCTGGCACTTGCTGCTCTTTTCAGCAGTGCTCATTTTGACACTGATGCTGGCACCTGAGAATCTGTCATGTTTCATATGTGTGAAGGTTAGAACCTAGATGCTGGGGGCAGAGCACAGAGAGGAGAAGCTTGGGCATGGGGAAGGGGAACTGCAGGGTGCAGGTTATGAGATAGCAGTCCATACTTGTGAGCTTCAGCTCCTTGCAGGCTGGTCTCAGAGACCACGAGGCAGCCACAGCAGGCCCTAGTGGCAAGCCTCATCTGCATGAGAGGCAGAGAACTTTTGGCACAGCAGGTGGCTTGAGGTTGCAAATCCCAATACATGCTCTGAGAAAGTTGTTTCTAAAGCTGGAAATGCACAGGAAGTAGAGAGAAGCTGTCAAATACACAACAAATGTTTATCCAGTAATATAAAATAGGGATCAGGGACTGGAGGGGCATTTTGGTTTATCTTCACTGCCTTCTGCTCTAAGTACATTTTAAAATCAAGTTCATTTTTATTCAACTTGCAGTTATTAATTGCATGCACCCATAATCAAGTACTGGTTGCTTCAGGTGCTTCTCTTCCTGCTCCGAGTCCTAAAAGAGCCTGACTGCAGTTGCTTGGGCTCAAAATCTTTTTATATCACCTTCAGTTGGCTTCCAAACACATGGGCAAACAAAACCACCAGTAATTTTTAAAAAACTCTATCTGTCCATCCAATTATTAAGTTTTGCTGGGCTAAAGGGGCACTGTGTATAAGTAAGCACATTTTTAAACATGAAATTCATTTATTGCTGATGCTTTGGGCACATTCTAATACTGTAATGCTAAGCATTTTAGAGTGTACTTTTTGTGAGTGCCCTCTAGAGAGCTGTCACGGATATGGCATAAACCGTATCAAATAACATTTACTTGTTATTAATCATTGTATGTCGTATTTCACTCTTGTTTTGCTACCATTCATAAACCATCAGACAATGTTGTTGCAATGTATAATATTAGCAGAGGCCTCCTTTGGGAGACATATAACGGGGTATTTAATATTCTAGCTGTTTCCTGGGCCATCTCTCCACAGGCACAGACGCTGCAGTGTGTTCAAAGTTCAATATAAAAAAATGAGCTGGCTGTGCAAAGATCACAGCATCTTGCAACATTCCTTGCACTAACTCACAAGGTGGTTGCTGCTGTCAAAATTCTGCTATGCTAGATAACAGTAAGTTAGTGAAATTGCCTGTAATTTTGGGAATGTTATTTTGCTCTTTTTAAATCTGACTCAATTTAGTCATGCTCAAAAAGCATTCACTAAATTCGCCCTCCTTCCGAGCCTTGGAGATAAGGCTGTTGCCCTGCAGCCCTCTTGTGGGGCTGCCTAAGTTACAGAGAAGACTCATGCTAAGGAAAACCAAACTGCAAACCCCAGAGTTATTTCAGTGTTGTATTAATTTGTGCTGAAGATCTGAGCCTTATGAATATTGTCCTTAATTGCTTGCAAAGTGAAACTGCTGTGACCTTTTCTTTTAATAAACAGTATACAAAATCTAACCATGCTTAAAATTGCACTCTTGAAAAACACAAAAACAAACAAAATTTTTGGCTAGTGAATATGGAAGAAACAGAAAGTATATAGGTGTGAAATCATTGTTGGATTAGTGGGTGGCTTAGCCAGTCAGAGAGGAAAGATGGGGAAAGCATTCCTGCTACCTGACCTCTACAGACGTAGCCACTCAAACGCTTCATTGACTCACATACCAAAACTTAAGGGCTGTTAGATGCCCCCAAATGGTGCTGCTACCCAGGCAGATCTGGGGCAGGGAGGGGGGGCTGCTGTCAGTAGCTTGGCCTTGTAAGGCCAGTCCTGACTACGCCGATAGGCCATGGGCCATGGGCTTTATTCCTCTAGTGTGCACCTATTTTTGTGTTGCTATTTCTCCTCTTGGATCCAGTCTTTTAACAATCCTGCCTCTGTTTGTGATGTATTCACCTTTCCTATCCCTATGCGGATTTTCTCCCAGCTCTTCCTCAGCACTCTGTCATGGTGAATGCAGATGGGACATAGCAGAGCTCAGCTCTGGGCCTCTGTGTACTGGCGCATGACCTCAGGAGGAGAGGAAGGAGATCATGCCAAGCAGACAGGTGTTCAGATAGAAACACGTATCTGTGACTCCATCACTTCATAGTTCTAGATGCACTTTTCTTTCCTTGCTGCCTGTCCTGCTTTTACGTTTTTCCACTGTGGGAAATAAAACCTTGCTGACATCAGTCAACAACAATAACATGCAAAAAGTCAGCATAAACTATTGGTTTCGAAGGCCCCTGTGCTGCCACCCCCACCCTGCTTGCCAGCCTCCTGGAGTCTTGCAGGGGCTCTGCTACCCATAAGGAGTGTACTACCACCACCTTCCCAATGCCCTCAGGAGAGCACTGTGGTCTTTACAGCAACTGATGCTTTTTTCCAGTCTTTCCTTCCTCACTTATTTCACATAAATCTTTATATGTAGTTTGCACTCATGCATTACTAGTTCCATGGCCTTGCTGGAACTGATTGTTTCCATCGTTTTTGAAATATAAACTTTTCTGTCTATTTCTGTGATCTTTGTCTTAGTCCATATTAAACCAGTGTAAAGAGTTATCCCAGTATGCATAAGCCCAGGAGAAAACCTTCCTTAACCTTTATCTTATATCAGAGAGGAGACTGCATTTTGAGGGCAGGCGGACTAAGAGGTTTTTCAAAGCTGCACACAGGACGAGAGGGCAGGTGTCGGATAAGCATATCCTCATCAAGGTCTAATCCAGTTCCCCAGTTCTTACACTGTCAATGCTGTAGAAGAATCTGAGTAATGGCAAAAAGTGGAAAAGCCATCTAAGAAGTGAAATGTTGAAAGAGTGTCGGTGAAATGATGTAGTGTGTGAAGGTGCGTCCTGTGATTTTTCTTGCATTCATTTCAATGCATGATTGCTACTGGTAAGCATCTGCTTCTTGAAAACACTAATAACCAGCAGACGAACCCATGGCAATCCACTATTACCTGCCATAGGTTCAGCTGAGTGCAATCGTGTCACCTCACGAAACATTCACAAGCCAGGCAACGATGCCATTTTGACCAGTGGTCAGAAGTGCAGGTGAAAGTCTGGAGTTAATGCTGTGTATGTCCTCTAATGTTCCTGCATACTTGCAGGCAGATAGGGCTAAAAAAACTCCAGATAAATTTTTAAAAGAGACTTAAAATATTTATTTAAAGTAGAGAACATTAACTGAATTATATACAAGATATAACTAAGTTCCAAAAGTAATTCTGGATTCCTTCTTAAAAGTTATAGGAAAAGAAGAATGCACAGTTTTAAAGATGATGTACATTACAGCTCCCTCACAGAAAACTAGCAATGAAATATAATGCCATGTCCAGGGGAAGATCCAAAAAGACAGTCTCCAGTTGCCTGTTGTGTTTCCTATGTACTAAGCCAGAACTGTATTTCATGGCAACAGACTCCTTTTAAGGAAGGTGTTCTGCCTAAGACTGGGCCCAAAACAAGGGCTAGAGGAACTAGCTACCAATGTGTCTCACTTTGATTTCTGCAGTTCAGTCACTAGATGTAGCTTGTCATTCTTACTGATGAATGACAAGCTTACATTGTCCATTCAACTGATGACACCGAAGTATTAAAGAAAAATGGGTAAGGTATTAAAGAAATACCCATTAATGGGTATTGGGTATTAAGAAAAATGGGTAAGGGTATAAGGAAAAGTGGATGGGGGCCTGTGTCTGTCTGTAACTCAGATATTTCTCTAAGACATAATAAACATCCTTCAGTACGCAGGTCGGTTGGGCTGTGCATATCTTGTTTTTTCAGCACAGCGTGAAACAGTTCAGTCATGTATTTTATCGAGAGTAACACTGTCCTCCTTCATGACCATTGCACAGATGTGATGCAGAAAATAAACCTCTGGTTTTCCCAGAAATTCTGTGTCAGGCTTGCAAGCTTGGGAATGCTGCACTGCTGTTACAGGTCAGTTGTTTATTATCACCTTTGTTTCTAAGGAAGACAGGAAATGTTACAGTACAGGAATAAGGCCCTTGGCTTAAAATGTTAAGACTGCTGGAATATCACAAGCATCCAGGATGACACAAGCATTCAGGTGTACCACTGAACTAAACATGGGAAGAGAGATCACATATTCCTCTTAAGCATCTGTGCAGTGACTGCACCATCTTTGCAGACTCTCACTGACCCAGGCTGTCATTTGTAGAAATCCCAGGGAAGTGTGCAGGCCTCACATTGTTCTTTGTGGTTATTACTTTATTTCAGCCCTTTCTTTTTCAATTTGGGGATTGACATGTGGCTCTGGTAGTGATATGCAGTGTCATAAATAGATACCCTGAGTGCAGACAGTTAGTAGCCTGGGAAATCAGGAAGTAAGCTCTTGCCCTTCATCTCCTCTCCCTTTGCCCTAGGTTATAAAGCTCAGAGAAAATGGTACAAGTCCTACTAAATAAAACTACTTATATATTTATTTTATTTATAAGAATGTTACATATATATTCTAACTTTTATATTTTAAAAATCATTAATACCTGAATGGTAAAATGTAATCAACATATTTGTTTTAGAGCTTTATGTAAAATGGTTACAAGATTAATCCATCTTCCTCCAAAAAAACAGTTCTCCAAGCTCTGATGAGCACCTTACTGAAAGCCCTTCAGTAGACACTGAACTTCTCTGGGACTCTTTGCCGAACTTTTTGGAAACAGTGAGCTAATTACCCACTTGGCTTCGCAACATCAACTGGGCCATGCATTCTCCCAGGAGTGGGGAAAAATGGGAACAGAGAGTGAGGAGAAAAGAGTAGTGAAATCAGCTCATTGAAGTCCACTCTTGGCTGCTACCTGTTGATAGTGGAGAGAAGATGAATCACCGGCTTAGGTCTGTGACAGGTTTCCTGAGATGAGAAAAAAGGGGTCCAGTAAATGCTTACAGCCTTCTCCCATCATCCCTTAAATAACCTGTAATATTGTAGCAGGATATTTTTGTCACAAGGAATCTGATTGATGGTCTTGGCTATAAGACATTACAAGTGTAGAGTAAATTGACCAAACACCTAAACATACAAATTATTAAAAGGAGGGGGAAGCGGGCTTGGGCCTCCTGGGGAAAGCAGGCAGGCTTTAGTTAAGATGATCCCATTTCCAAGTGCAATTTATAGTCTATTGACTTGCAGCAGTGTCTTTTCAGATGTGAGGAAATTGTCATACATTGCAAATGAGAAGCTGTTTTGACATCAGGATTGCAGAAAGTGCCAGGAAGAAATGATATCAATGCCTGGTCTGTTAAGGTTAAATGAAGTTGCATTGTTGCCAGCAGACAGGCATTCATTTCCTTTTCTTCCCTGCCTGTCCCTGTGTACAATTACTATGATTAGGATGAGTAACAATGTGCTTTTGACACCCATTGTATTGACAGCTCGCCTAGTTTTTTTCCACTCAAGTGGCACTAGTCATTACTTAAGCACTTGGGCATTTTGACAGGGAAGATCCATGCCTGCCAGTCAAGTGTATCAATGACAAGACAGGCTTAGCCCCTGGACACATAGCTCTCAATGAAAGCAGACAAAGCCATCACGGCTCGAATATGACAAAACTTTTTGGACATGGGACTCTGGCAAGCTCATAGATGTACTGATGCACTTCTATGTATTCTTTCCACCTTCCCCATGTATTACTGCTGCTCATGTGCTCGTTGTTTCCCATGTACACTGTGATCTTTTTTAGGAAATCATGATGGCAAAGTAAATTATTACAGATGAGAAAGGAGATGAAATGGTTGTGGGCTTTCCCCGTTGGGGGTAGTTTTAATTTGGACTGTCCTGGAAAAGAACATCAGTTAGAATGTGTGGGTCAGCCTGAGAGTTGAGCAGGCTAATGAAACGGGAAGATGTCTTGATTTTTGTACTCCTATGGCAGTTTTAGTGTTAATAGGTGTTGTTTACTTCCTGCAGTCTGCATTTTAAGTGCTGTAGTAGTTAGACCTGCTCTTGAAGGTATAGGAGTGCAAAGTAGCTGCATTTTACCTGTAGCTAATGGTGGCTACTAGCAGTTACAAGCAAGACTTCATTGGGCACTGAGGGCTACTTCCTTATGCAGTATGGTGTCGCTTTACGAGAAAGTGGCTGTCTTGCATACCTAGAAAGTATTTATATATAAAGTAATTGTAATGTGGACTTATGTGAATAGAGGGATATATATGTGTGAGACCAGAAGGCAGCCAACTGGCTCTCAATAATGCTTTGCAAAGAAATCCAACACCTTGCAGGCTGACACCACACCTAGCATCTTCCCATTGGTTTACAGAAAGTCTTAAGCTCTCTCAATGCCTGGAAAAGGCAACTGCTCTGAAAAGGACAGAAGAGAAGCAAGAGAGCAATTGAAATAACAAATTTTGCAGTCTGAATATATCACGTAGGAGAAGAGAGATTTTTGCCAGTGTGACCTATGTTATGATGTATATACCATATGTAAATTTTCCCATATAATGAGTTCTAATTACATGCAATACATGTGGCATTTGTTATATACTTTGGATTGTACACACTAACTGCCTCTATTGCATTCCCTGAGATCTTTTTCCAAGTTACATCTTTCATATGTTTCAAAACCAAATAAATGTACCAAGGTTCCTTGAACTTTTAATTATTTTCTTTAATTTATTTTTTACTGTTAGAAGGCTTTGATAGTTTGGGTTCAATTTGAGAAAAACTTGGGAGGAATAAAAATCAGCTTTGTGCGGAGGGATTCTGAAAATTGGAAAAATATTTGTCCTGAAGGTGAGAGGGTGAAGGGGTAAAACTAACATGCATAGAACAGGAAAAAAAATACCAGCTGTGAGTTTTAAACAGGTCTCATTCCAATGTCTTTAAGTACTTGAATAAGTGCTGGGGACACATCCAGTTGCTTAAGTTTTACTGTGCTTTCAAGGACCTTCAGGGCTTTGCAGATGTCCTTGTTTATTTGATTATATGAATGTGCACAAGCACACAAAGGATTTGACAGGTTATTCTCAGAGATACTAAACTAGAACTCTGCAATGCTGCTGGATTTTCATAACCTGCTTCTTTCCTCCCCCACCTCCCAGTGCTGGATGATAATAATAAAGAAAATGGTTTGCACATTTCTGTTGGAATCAGAAGGGAGTCTAAGCTTTACTGGAAAATCAATTATGTAATAGGGCAAAGTACCCTCATAATGCTCAGCAAAAAATATGCTAACATCTCCAGGTCAGTACATTGGAAAACACATTTATCATGATTTCCATGATAGCCTCAGCATAGTGCTTCACAGAGAGCAGCCTCTGAACTTTCTTGAGCAAAACAGTCAAGTGGGCAACTCTGCCTACTTAGGCATTTTAAACAAATTTGCTTGTCTTCTGAGCCCTTGAACTGGAAGCCTCATAAAATCGGCCCTTCAGTGTCCCTGAAGAGTTTTAAATAGACATTTCCTGTACAGGAGATTTTTTGATGCCTGACTTGTTTCTTTGACTCAGCTCTAAAAAGGGCTTCATATGAGTCTCCAAAATTCTTCTGCCGCTGATTTGCCTCAGGACATTGACTATTAAATGTAATTAAATGTAGGGAGCATTAAACCTATAAGCTATCAAAATTACACTTCTGGTAGTCACATAGGTTTCCTCTAAATAGTCGCTGCTTTACTAAACTTGATATTTCACATTTCTACTGCAGATTATCATGGAGAAGATAGTTATGGTCTTGGCAGTGTTGTAGCTAGGTGCTCTACAAATACCAAGGATGAGAGGTAGTTTGGCACAGTCCCTTTCAGTGAGCTATTGACAAACCCAGAAATGTGTTGCACACCTGAGCAAGTAGTTGTGCAGTGACTGCGTGAGAAAACTATAAATGTCTGCAGGTCAATCAAAACTAACCTTATATTTGCCCTGCTGCACTTTGGAGAGCTAACAGGTCTGCCGCAGCCTAGGGAATTGGAATACAAAGCAAATTTCCAATGAAAAAAAGAGTGAATCATGATACAGGGCTGTCTACGAAGAAGCTGTATCACAGCATTAAATATGGTGCGCAGAATGGGTTAATAGGTACCTCCCCATGAGTTCATAGGGCCAAATGCAAGGTCCTGTACCTGGGGTTGGGGCATCCCCAGTTTCAGTACATGATGGGGGGATGATGTGATTGAGAGCAGCCCTGCAGAGAAGGACTTGGGGGTGCTGGGTTGATGAGAAGCTCAACATGAGCCTGCATGTGCGCTCGCAGCCCAGAAGGCCAACCGTATCCCTGGGCTGCATCAAAAGAAGCGTGGCCAGCAGGTCAGGGAAGTAATTCTGCCCCTCTATCCCTCCCTTGTGAGACCTCACCTGAGTATTGTGTCCAGTTCTGGAATTGTCAATATAGGAAGATATGGAGCTGTTGGAATGGGTCCAGAGGAGGGGCTACAAAGGTGATCAGAAGGCTGGAGCACCTCCCATAATGAGGCAAGATGAGAGGGTTGGGGTTGTTTCAGCCTGGAGAAAGAGAAGGCTCAGAGGAGACCTTATAGCGACTTCCAGTACCTGAAGGGGGCATACAGAAAGTTGGAGAGGGACTGTTTACAAAGGCATTGTAGTGACAGGAGGAGGGGCAATGGGTATAAAAAACTGGAGAGGGGCAGATTTAGACTAGACATAAGGAAGAATTTCTTCACTGTGAGAGTGGTGAGGTACTGGCACAGGTTGCCCAGGGAAGTTTGTGGCTGCCCCATCCCTGGAGGTGTTCAAGGCCAGGTTGGATGGGGCCTTGAGCAGCCTGGTCCTGGTGGGACATGTCCCTACCCATGGCAGGGGGGTTGGAACTGGGTGATCTTTAAGGGTCCTTCTGACACAAACTATTCTATGATTGTCCCCTGGTGAAACAGTCCCTGCAGGCCTCTTCTTGGAACATGGCACTGCTGAAAAGAGACCCCGGGGTTTTCTCACCTAGCTGCCTGTGTCGCAGGGGTATATCCATCTACCTGATGTGTATCCACTCCCCACTTGTCTTTCTCTGCTTAAGCTGTAACAGAAATTATCTTTGCAAAGTAGCTATATTTTCCAGTAGAATATTGGAATTAAACTAGGGAGAGTGTTTGGTATCCAAATTTGAATGGCTTGTTTCTCTCACCTTAAATTATTAAATGTTTGTTAGGCCTTCCTAAACTTTATTCATAGTGTCATTTCCCTGCATAAAACTGGCATGGTACTAGGACATAGGTGCACTGCATGTTCCTTCACTAGAAGAGGCGGAGAATTTCCCCACTTTCACTGATGTGATTTTTACCCCAACCTCACTCCTGATCTGGCCACAGAAACCTGTAGAAAAATAAGGGAAAAAGGGGGCTAATTGAAAGCAAATCTTGCACATTTCTCTGCCCAAAGCAGGCTCAGAGTACTTCTGTCATTCCCAAGAGATGCCTATTCAGTTAGAGTTTAACGATGTCCCTTTCTGAAGGCTTTGTAGCCTGTGATCTGTGATCCAGGTGATCTGTTGAGGGCTTCATCATCCTTCCCATTACAAAGCTTGTACATGGCTAACCCTGTTTTCTCTACTCACAGTTTATGGCCATTTCCTCTTTTGCTTATCCACTGTGAATGCAGAGAACATTGACCATTTCTTGTTTGCAGCAAAAGTCCAATATATTTTATGACTGCTGGGTCCTACATCCGTTTAGCCCTCTGAAACAAACCCAATTCTTTTGAAGTTGACATCTTTCTATCATCTCTCTGTATATCTTGTGAGGCTTATTTATTCATCCATGTGATCTTTTTTTCCTGAGATGATGAAATTGGTTTGATAGGTTTGGGGGTTTTTTTGCCTACTTTTAATAATGTCTAAGAATGCAAAGGAAACAGTGTATCCTGATATCTTTGGAATCTTATAACTTTGTTCTTGATGGATGGAGATAGAGTATGCGTTGATGAAAGGAAAATACTTCAGATTTCTTATTGCTAATTGTGATCTTGAGAATATTCTGTAGCTGGAGGCAGGAAGGATTTGATGGAAATCTATACATTTTTCTTTTATTTGTGACCTAGATTGGGCTAATTTCTGTCCTGGTGGTGCAAGAATACAGCATCAGTCCTAGAAATAATCGACTTAAAATCAATTTGAAACAAACTTCAGGGCGGGGCAGGGAGGGAGAGGAACTGTGTTATTAAAATAATGCTGTTGCTGGTGTTTCTTTTCACACAGAGCCGGTGGTTAACACTTAAAAAACCGGCTTAACACTTAAAAAATAAAAGTGGGCTAAGGCTTAGTGAGCTCGGAGGAAAATGGAAACAGAAAAATCCATCTCTTTTTGCTTTGCGTAGTAGAAAGATGGTCTCTATTCAAAAATTTATTTTTAAAAGTTGGAAGAAGACACAGCATGGTGCTTGGTATTGGTGTGAGATGGCTGGAAGGTGACATCCAGGGTCTAACACACTTGCCATAAGACAAGCTAATCATGAGTGACAGGGCGTCAGACTCATGAAATATGTTATAGTTTTCCTGGGACATAATAAGAATATAGCTGTAAGGGGATAGCCCTCAGGCTTACCATCAAAGCTTATCTAAGGGACATCCTTCACCACTCTTGAAGATTGAAAGAAAGATGAGCAACAGGAATGGGTGGAAAATAAGTGTATTCTTTTGAATGGCAGTGTTAGTTCTGGGTGAGAAGCACAGAGATGTTGTCTTGCTGAAGTGAAGCTGTGGAGGTGGTGCTACTAGACTATTAGGGAAAATTTATTTTTTTTAATCTTGCAGTTTCTCATAGGGGGGGCTATTTTTTTTGTGTTATGTTGTAGTGCACTGCCCTTCAAATCTCTGAAGATTTTGGCATCTTTTACTCCGAGGTGTTATAATCCTCACATTGATTTGGTTGCTAATGTACTAAGCCCTGTCAAAAATTAGTAATGAAGCTTTGTCATTGCTCTCTTTTATATGATTGTATAAAAACGTGATTTTTTTTTTTTTCAGCTCAAATGTTGAGCTGAGACTTAAATCCTTCCCTGCTGGTCTGAAAGGAGATTGGATAAATATTTTTTTTTTTTTTTATAGTCAAAGTTAAGTACCAGCCAGTCTTTAGATTCTGCAGCACCTCTGACTGATAGGTTGTTTCCCAGACAGCCAGTAAACAAAGCTGCCTGGCAACACCCAGGGACATGAGCACTTTTAAGCATTCTTTACATGTCTAGGAAAAATGCTTGACTGTAGCAGTCACAGTCTTGGGGGAAATGCTAAGCATGGATATCTTCATTACTTTTCAATTAAGCAGCAAGCTTATGGATTACAAGACCCTTCAGGGATAAGTTGTGCCCTGAAAGTAGCTCTCGGGGATCACATTGGGGAGAGTATGGCCCTAGAAACAGTATACCTTTTGTGAAAGGCCCCCACATCCCAAAAGATATGATTTTATTGTCTTGAAGGTGTAGAGTGGCAAGAAACACTTTGAAAATTAGTATTGTCAGATGTTTTTGGTGGTTGATAGGAGCAGCCGAAGCAGAGAAACCAACCCCTAGATCTCTGTGTTATAATTTCTCACTTAGCTGTGAAGAAGTCACTATTTCTTTGAGTTTGTGATTCATTAACTCATGTTCTACTCCTCTCATCCATGTTTCTTAGTACCCAGTATTGCTCCATGGTTTTTAGAAACCTTTCAGCTTGTCTTCCTCCTTGAAGAGCATTTCCTTCAGGGATGTGTGGCATGACAGTGGCAAGACTTCCAGAAGCAAGGCTGGATACTCAAATAATTGTGGGGTGCCTCCTATAAAATTTGGGAGTTGATAATGCTCCAAGTTGGTTAGGAAGAATGGGTTAGGGAAATATTTACCATTACATCATCGTTTGTGGTAGGAGAGTGAGGGAGAACGTTTCTGAACCCCAGCATTGTCCATTGTAAGGTATAGATGTTGAGGGGTTTTTTGGGGAGCCTATCTGACTGACTTCTGAGGTCACCTTATGGTATTGGTGCAACCATAGCAGAGAATAAAGTTGCACCTTTGTAGAAAGCACTGAGAGTATATTCTGGCTGGCTAACCACTACTGACTGTTCCCAAGACCTGGTAACTGCCTGGAAGGCAAACTTGACTGCTTTCCTGTAAGGGTCTATTGCAGTAGTTTGTGAAAGAGGCACCTGGGTGATGCAGCTGCTGCCTGTGCCTTCTCTGATGATAAGGGGGGCGCTGGGTAGAATAGCAGGGTTGTACTCCGAGCTGAGGTGGGTTGTGATGGCCACAGAGGCAAAACTGAGTATTGTATACCCTGTTTTGCTCTAGGATGATTTCTCTACATTGTAGGGTGATATTGGAATAGGGGTTTAAAATCAATTCAGTCAGTTTTGCTGTAGCCAATTGGGGACAATGCTCTAGCATGTGTTTGGAATTAAACCACTGCATCTTCTGGATCAAGGAGTGGCAGTTGTCCTGCAGCTTCTGTGAGAGGTTACACTACATAAACTGAAGAGGGTAAAAATGGAGTAAACAGAGACCACACTTGGTATAATCTGTTAAGATTCAGAATGGGGGGATCTACATAGATGTACTGTGTGGCATAGAAGGACCGCAGAGGCACAGATAGGGAAAAGTTCAAAAATACAAAATACTACCTGTTCAGTTTCCTGATAAATAATATCTCAGATAGTGTTCTCTATGTAACAGGAAAAAGCTCACACGGACTTCATTGACCACAAAAAAATAAATGCCTTAAAGGTTAAGGAATAACTATTAAAAACATGAGGTATCTTCATTTATATTTCAGAACTTTATACCCATTATAAAACTGAAGACGTTTCATAATTATGCCAACAACAATTAATTAACTTAACATCAAGAACTCCAGAATGATTGAATTAACAGTAAAATCACAATAAGACTCCAGTTCATCTTTGAGTTTTAGCAAATAATTTATTACCCAGTATATGCTTAGACTTAATTACGTTTTAAGAGTAACTATTTTTCTCTCTTCCATTACATGAGTTTCTGTCCCAATCTTGCAGTTCAAGCTGAACTGGCATCTCTGCAGAGCTCTGCTGATTTCAGCAAGGCTCTGCTGGAGGCGCAGAGTCAGCTTGGGTGGAGCCAGTTTCAAAACTGAGCCTCTGACTGCAGGGGAAAAAAAAACCCCACATCTGTTTCTACATCATAAACTTTGCATAATATAATGCATGCTTAAAATGATGCTGTGCTAAACTACTCGGGACAAAAGCATTTCTGCAGCAATCTTGATGGTCCTCTGCTTGTCGGTTGAGATTGTTAGCACAATAATACTTATACTAAGAAGATGGAACATGGCATTAATGTGATAGGGTATCTTCTTCTGGATATAGCCAGAAAGCTGGAATGTACATGAAGAATTTTCTGTTGGACTGTTCTGATATTCTGTTTTTTTCTGATATCAACCGAAGTGCAGAAGTGTGTTGAAATGCAAATGGGGTCACCACCAGTGCAGTGGAAACCAGCCTAGCAATTATATACTTCCAAGTGAAAATGGGCTTGATCTATCCATCTCCTCACTATAACCACAGTTCTTCGGGTGTAGAAATCGTTTAGTGTTCCTACTGTCAGAATTGCAAGAGTGGAACAAGCAGTTCCTTTTACAGGGGAGCTGATAAAGTCTGGCTCTGTGTAGGTCTGTCTCTCAAGAATGTGCTTCTGTGTGGAATCTCTGAAAGGCATCCAAGAGAATTTGTGTCCCTGATGGTGAGTTTATATTGCAGCTTTGATCTCTACCAGGGCACTGAGAGAGGCTTGTGCTCTCTCTCTCTCTCTCTCTCTCTCTCTCTCTCTCTCTCTCTCTCTTCTCTCTGGCCACCCATTTTCCCAAGGCTGTGGGAATTCTATATCTTGAAGAGCTCTATCTGATCATCGCAGTTGGTCAGAATATGTACTTGGATTGAAAAGTTTTTGGGGAGGGACATCAAGACAGATATAATGACAGCAAATTCTGATTCTTCAGGAAACAAGTTAATTAAGTCATAATAAAAAATATTTTTTTGACAAAAAAGGTCTATAGTGCAAGCTTAAATACAAGAAAAGCGGTTCAAAATTACTTGTGTGGTAGTCACACAGAGAAGCCTTTATATTTAAATATATTTAAAATTTAAGTGCAGAATGTAAAGCTACAATATCATCCCAGTGTCTCCTTTTTTTGTTCTTTGCTGACTTCAGATATGATTTACATAATCATAAATAGTCCTAATGAATAAGAGATAGGCTTTTCGTTTAACACTGCAAAAGATTTTATATCTCAGCACCAAGATTTGGCCATTCTTAGCCCAAGAAAAGTTCTTATTTACTAAATCAGA